>NC_139845.1:13671422-14178922 GCF_963691815.1 Echiichthys vipera | reverse complement strand
ATTAGCTTTGCGATGGCGATATGATCCTAACACGAAAAATAACTCTAGTAATAACTGCAAAAACCCTGAGGAAAACAATTAATGCTTAGTCCGTTATATGTTACTGTACAATTGTATTATTGCAATGGTAACTGATTTACAATAAAAAAAAATGTATTATTGTACATTGTTAGCTCAATGTTAACAGACCTTTAAAGCACTAACAGAAATTAGCATCACAACCGCGACACCATCCTAACATAAGATCCACTTCACGTGCTTATAAACCGACGTGAGGTGGCACCTCTCTTGTGATTTGGCGTGGTTTCATCGCCCCCAGCTTATTTACTTTCCAGTAGTATGAAAGTTTGCTATCTAGGTGCAAAAATTTGACTTACAAATTTTAGCCTACGTCTTGAAAAAAAACATTTAGCTGCTGGCTGTGTTTCAGCCGCATTATTTGTCAAACAACTTTGATATTCAGTTGTCAAGTAGTTGCAAACATTGGAAGCTATCTTTTCCATTTAAAATGGCTTTGGATTGTAGCCTAAATTGTGTGTGCATAT
Source organism: Echiichthys vipera (assembly GCF_963691815.1). Lineage (NCBI taxonomy): Eukaryota > Metazoa > Chordata > Actinopteri > Perciformes > Trachinidae > Echiichthys > Echiichthys vipera. Next base: position 14,178,377 of record NC_139845.1, on the reverse strand, counting down.
GTATTTTTGTAATCATAACCTGAGCTGTGTTTAAACTGTTCAAAATAAATGCTTTGCAGTTAACTCTAATGTTATTTTACAGTCCTTTAAATGATATTTGCTTTTCTCAATGTTCAGAAGAACTGCTCTCTCTTATCTGTATTCAGTGTGGTGAACCTGGTCATATGGGTTACAGCTGTCACTCACATAAAGTTTTGTGGGCACAATGATTACAGACAAGTTTGCCCTTCTAAGAGGATAAGGCTGGCAATATTTGTTTTTCATATTGTCAACAAATCCCACCAAAAGACCAAAACCAACAATATATTACTCCGTCTTAGGCTGGAGCCCTAACTAACCCTGTCTGTGGTTTTCAGCTCCAAGCCCTTTCACTATACTGAAGATGTAAAACTTTAAAACGTGTCTAACGTGGACTAACTTCCATATAAACTTCCCTAACCCTTGCAGCAAGTCGCAGAGGTGAAGTTTTTCTTTTTGGCCAAATGAACGGCGGAGTAGTGACGTTGGGAGAGCCAGCCGCTGAACGAGTCACATTTAACAACTGGTGATTCAGCCACACATTCCTTTCTGTGAGCTCATTTCTACTGCAGTGAAGTCTTTGGAAATATCTCTTTATATCGGTCCTAGCTTGATCACTGTTGGCTAGAGAAACTCATCAGGTAGATTGTGTTGGCAAGCTGTTGTTGGTAAAGGTTTTGGTCATTTCACATGCTAGATTTCCAACAAGTCCCCCAATACAACCTGATTCTTATACAACCCACAAAAGCGTTCACTAAATAAGCACCCCTAGCTGTGACAGGAGATCGCTACGCCCTCATACCTCAACATTAAGTAACGTACAGGTTTTAAACACGTGGTTAAAGTTTTGAAGCGATCCTAGTTTAGTTAGGTCTATGACAGGGTTCCGAAAATATTGTGGTTTGGCTTAAAATCAGACTGTTACGAAAGCCCATGTCATCATTACGTATGTGATGTAGAACGTGACATAGCGTCTCTACTTTAAAGTTAACTTACGTACATAAGTTATAATAATTTGACATTGGCTTTTGGTTTTGTTTGACCCATCCATCCACCCCAAACTCCTTTGACGCTCTTTGTGACACGTCACCTGACTTCCTCATTTGCCTCTGTCATAATTTTCAACAACCAATAGAGGTCATGGCTCTGGCTCAGTTGGTAGAGCTGACCACCAGATTGGCGGTTCAATCCTTGCCTCCCTGTGTCATGGTTGTTGTGTCCTTGGGCAAGACACTTCACCCACAGTTTTGATACTGAATCCATAGTTAGCAAAAAAAAAAAAGGGTTGCTACTGTTTGGGTTCAGTGTTGAACTATTGACCAGGCACTGGTTGCTGTAGGCATCAGACCTCTGACATTAAGCTCACAGGAATATATTTTGTAATTGTAAGAAACTTATTTTTTCTACTGGCCACAGTTTTACCACCACACCCTCTGTTTTACCAGCTAACCACACAGAACACAATAAGACCATCGGTGATCTTTATCTGCTGAAGAGATGGGTACACACATTTACAGGCCACAGCAGCAATTAAACCAGAATATGACTAGTGGCTGTTGTTAATTTCCCAACCTGCCTGTCACCCAGGCCATATCTGCAACTGAGTGAATTCTGAGCTTCCTCTATGGCTCCAAAGAGGCCTATAAAATGAGCCATAATTGTTATGTAGATGAGCGATGAGGTTATGTCCTCAGGTGTATAAATATAACTTTATATGAGAGCATTGTAGGTAATGAGCAGTCATTATGATAGGGGGCTGTCTTAGATTGCACACTGAGTCACATCCCAAGGGCACACACACACACAAACACACAGTGCTGGCAGTTTTTTCTCTGGCCCACAAATGGAAGGAAGGAAAGGGAAAAGAAAGGAGAGCTAACAGAGAGCAGATAGCCACGGAGAAAGGGAGATAAATGGAGAGCAGTTTGACAAACAGACGGATAGAAAAGGCAGCAAAAGAAATAGAGAAATGAAATCCTACTGCACAACTGCAGGAATATCTTAGACTTCACACACAACTTCTGCCATTAGTAGAGAAAGAGAGGGAGGACTGGTGTGTTTGGCAGCAGCAGTCTCTAAATCAAACACATGAGCTACAGTAAGGGGAAACCACTGCAAGGAAACCATGAATTTGATTTTGCTCTTATCGGTGTCAGCTCTCCTATCTTGTGCTCCACTACTGGAGTTTCTGCGCTTCGTGCAGCAATCTTACATTTGCACACTTCTCTGGATTCTGATAAAACCAGAAGGCCACCATTATCATTTTCACCACTACAGCACGCACACAGGTTTACACAGCGGCCACACCCCTCTTCAAGAAAAAAACTTACAGCAAGCTGATACCACAGAGCACACTCTGAACTCTCAGCCACATTTGTACTCTTACCAAAAATACTTAGAAGAACAAATAATCATAGTTTGTCTTGTAGTGTTTATGTATAATTAACTGAACCCTCTGTTTATGTCAATTACCATGCATTTTGCCATCACACCAGAGGTCACTGCATATTATTGGATAACCACTGTAAACACTGCAACAAAAAAAACATCTTAAAGCCGCACTCATTTTCATATTAACAGTGAATGAAATGAACAAGTGTAAAGTCAAAGCAGCTGCTTTGAACACAGAGAATTGTCACCTGACTTTTGAATCATCACCTGACGTTTTAGCATCTTTAAGTTCATCCTTTTGGTTTTATGGTACGCAACTTCACTCTTTAAGTTCACTCTCACCTCTAATTGACCTTGTTTCTAGCCGCAGTATGCAGCTGCTTCAACAGCTCTGATAAACTGACCGTACATAACTTGCGCAGCACTAAACAACAGACAAAGTTAAGGTAGCAACTAACATGTAACCACAGTGGAGAATCTATAGTAAGCCTTACATACATGGACAGCTGTGGACATCATGGACGTGTAGTAGTTGCTTAAACTACTTGCTTTAAGGAAGTGTTCCACACATGCACAGTAGATCAATTGTCTGGATCAATTATCCAGACAAAAAGCAGTTGTCGTTATTCAGAAACCAATCACAATTGCTCTTGGGCGGTGCTAAGTACCAGATGCGTACCAGAAACCCTTGCAGAATATATAGCGGCAATAGCGGAAAAGGAGAATGCCTGCCATGAGATGACAGGATGTATACCCACACTGTACATCCATTAAGTGTAAATGTTACATGTTCTCTATAAGGTGACAATATATCAATGTTGTTTACTTCTTGTTGCACTGCCCTTGCTAAAAAAACAAACAAACAAACAAACAAACAATTCATACAGGTTTAATGAATCCCTAATATGTGCACTTTGACCACTAGTGGCGCTATAGAGCATATGTTTTGGTGAGTGGGTCTCCATTTTGTTTGTATCTTGTTCCTTTCTAGCATGTTCTCAAAGACACACACACACACACACAAAAAAACATTCCTGCTAACTGAAGGGGACAGTAATGCAGATGAGTAAAACACAAAGGTGACATTAGGCCAGCTTTCTGAACTGGAAAAATCTAATCATCAATGTAATGGTAAATAATTATCCGGCATTTACCCCAGAAACTGACCAGATTATTACCTATTAAATGACAGGACTTTTCCCTCAATTTCACAGGATTTCAGGAGTAAGTCGTATTCGAAATGTAGTTCAAGATTTTCTTGAAACGTGTGACAAAAATGTGAACATACCAGGAAGCAGGACCCCAAATGCCTTTAGGTAACTGATGGTCATTCATCTGGGACGTTTCTCGTTAAACCATGTCTACATCATGTTATTAGCCCCGAGGGAGGCAATTTTCTCATCTAGGTCAATCCATAATAGGAGGGAGTGATTTTATCACTGCTCTCTCTAATGTCCAGTGTTGTTAAAAAACCTATCCACCCCTGGGCGGATTACTGGTCCACTTCAAAGGTATTAGAGCAGCACAAGGTCAGCTGTCAAACTGTTTGTCTTTCTCCCATCAAGAGTGCAGTCAGTGGGCTGTAGAGAAGGTATGGAGGGAGAGATAGGCGGAGATCTTATAAGGCTGTGCATGTTTTGTTAAAGGGAAGACTCAATTTTGACTTTGACTGGCCAAGCAGAGAAATTATGGCACTTTAGGAAAACTGTCAGATTGAAAAGTAATCCATATGAAAGCAATAATTTCTTTAAAATAAATTGCCCTTAGGTGTGAATGGTTGTCTGTCTCTGTTCGTCTCTATGTGCCCTGCGATAGACTGGCGTCCTGTCCAGGGTGTACCCCGCCTCACGCCCAATGTCAGCTGGGATCGGCTCCAGCCCCCCCGTGACCCCGACCCCAGGATAAGCAGTTGAAGATGAATGAATGAATGAATAAATAGTTTGTGTGATAATAGGTTTTCTGTTTGTATGTGAGGTCTGGTAACCTATATGTATTAAATTATTAAAACGGGGCTAGATTCCTTGTTAGGTACAAAGTAACAATTTAAACAATATGGTAGTTTTGGACATTTTACACTATTCCACTGATCAGAAAAATTGACTGAAAAATGGTTTTGTAAATGGGTTATGAGGAAGGGAAGATGGGTTATTGTTTACTTAAAATCTCCACAGGATGCCTTTACCTTAAAATTAAAGCAGCAACAAGCTCTAAACAGGAAATTAACCGGTCTCCTAAAAATTACGTTTCCAGTCAACAAAAGTTTGCAATGTCAGCGTAGGAAGCACACGGCTTTGTGTTTGACTATTATATAGGGTAATGTAAGTTACGCAACAATTTTTTTTAACCTGACCATTTTACAACGTGCACTGGAAGAAACTACGTTTCCGTCGAAAAATAATTGAGAAATAGGTTTTGTTGTATTGGAACATAATTTTCTTGGAGACAGGGGTTGCATTAACACTATCACTTTATGATGTTGTTGTGGCAAAAGTGTTAACAAACAGCTGCCTCAACACATCAAGGGGACATGAAGCAACATTAGCATTTACTTTAAATCCAATAGTCACTCTCCTTTTAGCTATGTTTTGGTCTACACCAACATCTGAGGGAACTATTTGGCTCTTCAGTGGCAGATTGCTCCACTGTTCATAAGCTATCCCCCTTCCTGTAGCCAAAAACAACACTACCAAAAACAGGCAGGCTGGAAAATCCATAGAGGTCCATAGAACTGAGGGGAAACAGCAGGAATGGTATGTCACTACCATAGACTGTATCAAATAAATAAAATAAAATATGGACATAGTATCCATGACATCACCCATAGGTTTCTGAAGAGCCATTATGAAGCTCAGTGTGGGTGGCTTCGGTCGTCACCATCTTGGCAGTGCCTGGCGCCAACTAACTCCCAGCTAATCCAAAAATGGGCAAAGAGGTGGAGCATGGATGGAGCTGAGGCTGAATAAGGTCTACACTCTCTACCAACCACCTGCGACGGCATTCACCTGTCAATCAAAGCGGCCAGCCCTAAATTATGCACAACTTTAAGACTTAATGTAATTTAAACGGGTGAGTTATAAAAATAAATTTCCAGATTGAGAGGGACCAAAGCCGTTTTTTGAACCAAGCTGTAGACATGGCTTCATTTTTCAGCCCTGTAGTTTGCCGCTTGGCAACCCCTTTCACATTACACATAGTCATTTGATCTAGTGTTATTATGAAAATATTGATGCTGTAGGTAAAATAAATCTGATTACTTAAGTTTTACCAACCATGTAGATGTTGTCATGACTCCATTAATTTAACCGCGACTTTACCTACTAAATCACACGTGACCTCTATGTTTGTTGTCATATCATATAAAGTTTTTATTCAGCACTTTCGTATTTTGGGGACTCAGTTGAGCTAAGCTAAATGCAGACAACAGGGAGGAGAACACAAACAAGCATCTGTCCTAAGCTGACAATAATATTCATCCAGGGTCAAACAAGGAAAAATGAAAAACAACAGATGGAAGCTGCCGTGGACGACATGAACAAACAGTGAATAAACATGATGTTTCTTTATTTTCACCTATCATTGAGCCTTACAACTCAAACAGTGGAACGGGCCCTATTTATCAGCCGTGGAATGAGATTCATTCCCAAATTATCATGTTAATGATCCTTTGAAAAAAGAGTCATTGAAAGTAATCTACCACATGTTGATGATTGCTTGACAATATGAGCACTGGACGATCAGAACATCTAGAGATGACTGATGAGCTTCAGGTAACGTTTCAACCCCAAAACTGACACCCTAACAACTTTTGGAAGTGAACCCCTTATATGCTCCAACCACTGTGCCATAAGTCATCTGCTGGAAGGAAATCATGGAGAGTATTGGGGCCCAAATTCATTCCTTGTCAAAACAGGACATACTACAGCGGTCATTAAATTGGAAGGAATGTCGGGAGCGTGTCTCGTAATTTCTCTCTATGTCTCTTGGCCTCCACCTTTCTCATTTGCTTTTGGAAAGGCAAAATGAAAGACAGGCGCTGGTTCGCATGCTCACCACACTGAACCCTTAGGGCAAAAGTGTGTGTGTGTGTGTGTGTATGTGTGTGCATGCGTGCGTGTGTGTGTGTGTGTGTGCGTGTGTGTGTGTGACTGAGTGGTTGAGTGAATGTTGGCATTTGGATGGGACAAGGAGCATATTTCAAGGGCGAAACAGATCAAGGAGTGAGGATATGGTCGTTCTCTGTCTTTATACCGTCTATCTAACTCTCTTCTCTGTTTTTTTGGGGCAACTAATAAAGTCCACTAATCTAATTAGCTAAAAGAGATCAAGTGGAGCCTCATGTTGAGAGAAAGCCATTAGATACTTTTTTTTTTTGACTGGTTTAGAAAATATCCAGCTTGGAGGGTGAAGCGGGGATTTTTTCTTTCTGTCATTGCTTCTCCTCTCACCTCTCATCATTGAGCCAGCTGCTCAGGCACGAGAACAAGATTTTTTATCTCTGACAGCTGTCCGAAGCAGGAGATCTCCCCAGGTCTCCCAAAGGGTGCACCATAAAGTCATTTAAGGTGATTGTAGAGGCGCATGATGAAGACACTAGATAAGAGGTGAGGCAACAAGTGAAAGACAAGATGCACTTGATCCTGAAATGAAAAAGAAATGGATTAATACACACGGTTTTAAGTTTCATGCCAATCTTTGGATTGGCAGTATACAGCAGATTCTACACATGGGAGACATACACCATATTTGAATTCCTGCCAAGAAATATACAAACGGCAGAATATTTTCCATAGTGAGTAGCCACATATGGCTGATTAATAATGGAGAGATTGCTGGCACTCACGTAGCCTCCACGCGTATACAATCTGTTCAACATTCAGCCATTTTCTCTCTCACCCTTAACGTCTTCTTGTCACTCAAAGCCCTTCACCGATCTAAACTGTGTCAGCTATAAAATTACCATATGACAGAAAGTAGAACACTGGCTTTAAAAGGTTACAGTAGTCAACTTGTTCTTGGTTAAAAGCGCGACAAGATAACGCTTATTATGTTGCATACATTGACATCTTCTCACCGCAGTTTTGCTGCAGCAGTTGGGTTTTCTTTGGGTTGCGGTATAATCATGTGTGGGATTTTACTATGACAAGGGTGTGGCTGTGCTTCACACACACACACACACACACACACACACACACACACACACACACACACACACACACACACACACACACACACACACACACACACACACACACACACACACACACACAAAAGTCATGAAAATGTGGAACTCACTGTTGCAGATCATATTTTGTCCTCTTTCCTTTTAGTGGCAGCTGGTGACTGAGGAAATTAAATGGAAGAAAAAGATTTCATACTTACAGATTAATGATAATAATAATGAATAACTTGTGGAATCAACACTAAGAAATTGGTTCAATTTGTGTCTTTTAAAGGTCTCCAAAACCCCATGTCATTTTGATTATAAATCAGGTGAAGGTGCTATATAAATAATGTGAAAGTATCAAAATGCCCAGTCCAAAGAGAAATGCGCACAGCTAGTATTCAGAAACTGTGCCTTTAAACGAGCCTTCAGGATTTCTGTACAGTTGTGATGTCACAACTATATATAGGTTGAAAGTCCTGCTACAGGGCCGTTACATTCATTCCCCGGCTGCAATGACGGTGCAGAAATGCCAAGAATACAGATGCAGATGACCCAGAAACAATCAGAGCCGACTGGGCTTGTTCAAGAGGGGGACTTAAATAGACAGGTGCTAAAACGGAGCATTTCAGACACAGGGGGAAAACAGGTATATTCAGACAGACAGTATGAGAAAAATAATGTGTTTTCTAAACATTAAAGCAAGTAAACATGCTCTGGCAAAGTATGAACCTGAACATTTGCGTTATATGTCCCCTTTAAAGGAGCTGTACTGGGATTGCACGCACGCATGGCCTATCGAAACAAAACAACAGCAAAACCCCGATTAAAATGTCGTTACTCCACTATATATTTATATAGCAAATATTTGTTTGGTGCTGTGTTCTGAATGTTGAGTACAGCCCCTTTAAATCCCCTGTGTTGCTGCAAAGTATTCTAATCCAAAATATTTCCTTTCGTCTTCTGCATTTCTGGTTACAAAACAGCTGTTTAACTGTATCAGCATGCAATTTTTATGCATCATTGATATTACTTTTTCGTGACCAAATAAGGCTCATTTTCAGTATCCAATTTGGCAGATTAAGTATGGCTAACTTCATTTTTTTAGCTTTAGTTTTGAATAATGTGGCATCAATAATGTAGGACTGTGTGACTTAACATGAGACACACTTGAGGACCTAATTTTGCTACTAGAGCGAACAGCCAAACTGGTCCAACCAGCAACTCAACTGGAACTATTTTCCTCCAAAACTACTGGGCGGAGACACAGGTGCAGAAGGAGTTGGCATGTTTCCCACTCTGCTCTGCAGGCAGGGGGCATTTCAGCACAGATAGAGGTACTTTTCCAAGCCAACTGAAAAATCTGTCCGGGGGGGTAAACCACTACTGGAATCTGTGCCAGTGTTTTTCCTTGCATTCCTCGAGAAGATGTATGTTATAGACAAGTTAAGTAGAGAGGTAGTCATGAAAAACAGTGCTTCAAAGCTGTTTTATAGTCTGATGGGGTGCAAATAGAAACAAATGAATAAAAGTAAGAGACAGACCTCCATCCACTCAACAGGAGTCAGGTGTGTGTATAGTGCAAGTGTATTGGTATGTAGGTGTGCCTGTACACCTAGCATACACTATTTGCTCATTTGTAATTATATAAAATAATTTGTGTGGACAGGTGAGTGCTTAAAGGTCCAATATAAATCTATGATACCTGTGCGTGCACACTAGAGGTGTAAAGTTTACAGTAATATCCATAAATCAAGCCATGCAGGCAGTCATTAAATCGTCATTACAATCAATAAACTTCTGAGGTGTGTGTAGCCCTCAGTAGCAATGTTCTTGTCAGCAGAGATATCATATCCTCAGATTACTTATTTATAAAATTTATCAATTTATTATGCTGAGGTTGAAATGAGAAAATAAAGCCAGCCTGCTGCCAGCAGGTATTCAGTGCGCTTAGGATTGAGGAACAATACAGATAACTGTTTTACATTAATGCTTTCCTTTAGTGTTCATTTAAATATGGGTTAGCTTCCTTTCATTTGTATTACTGTATGTTTAGCCACATTTTCTGAAACTATACTAAGAGTAATCACTACAGCGTTTTATACACACAACGCACAACACGCTATGTGCCATAATTCACTCTAAATGTTAAACTCCTGTTTCCAAATTGGTCGACTAAACTTATGGAAATAAATCTTTGCCATCGGATTTTGAAACTTAAAAACTATTGAAATTATAGCACTATTATGTATTTATGCAGTCAGTGTATAAAATTCAGTGTTAGAAATTCAATGGCTTTTTCATTTCAAAATCTGATGGCACAGATTTACTTCCGTATAAACTTCCCAGTGGGATCACTTTAACTAAAATTAATTTTAGTTTTATACTTACTTGATGCAAGACTTCCCTCAAAACGTGGTGGAGACCAAAACAGAGCTAAAGGGAGAGTGATATTGGACTTTAAATTTGCAAGGTGACTAGAAACATGACGACACAGAAATGCTAATGTTGCTTTGTGTCTGCTGGATGTGTAAATAGGAAGCTCGAAGCCTGTGAATATTCTCCTGAGTCCAGGTCATTGTTATCCTCAAAGCAATTTCAGTCAAAAGCAACTGGACTTGGTTATTTGTAATAAATAAACAAATAAACAAGTCCAGTTGCTTTTGACTGAAATTGCTTTGAGGAATTAGGAGGCTGTTTTCACACATTTTTGCCCCAAAACTTTATGAGAATATGTCAATGTCATGTTTACGGCTTTTGCCCCCAAGTGGCCAAAAAAGTATTGCTGCTTTAAACTTCATTGAGACTTACGTAGCGTTACCTGATAGCAAGGTCACATTTCCCTCACAGCTAACACCAGGTTACTTCACCTATATAAAACATAGTATAGGAGTCTGCTAAAGATAAAGAACTCCATCTCCCCATGTCTTGATAGCACGCCACTGCGATACATAAGCCGAGATAAGATAACTCCCTCACACTCTGTCTGTCCTCCCTTGCTCCTCTGCACTTTACTCTTCCTTCCACCCCCATTCTCTCTGTATACCTCACCCAACTGCCTCCATCTACTGTAACTCCCCCGTACACACACGCACACACACATACACACACACACACACACACACACATGCACCCTCCCTCCCTGCCTGAACATGAACTACTCCCTACCTGGTCATCAGGAACACCATACCTCATCATACTTACTCTTTATCTCTCTCTTTCTGTTCTTACTCTCTTGTCACACCTGCTTTATCTCTCTCAGTCTGGTTCATTCAGGGTTAATGCGTCATCATGAATCTCATGGCCCCATTTAAAGAACACATGAACATGGATATTCTGTGCAGAATAGAGGTGTTTTAGTACATTTTGACATAAACATCAATAAACTAGCATTTGCCTATGTAGCTAAAATTATGATTAAAGAAAATTTGAAGCTCACTTGCTAAAATATGTATTGAGAACAATGAGAATTCAAGACCTGCATATTTTTTCCCTAGGGCTAATACAATAAGTTATGCATGCAAATGTTACAACATAACAAAGCTACTGCCTTGCAAATTAGATGTGTTTGCACTTGGATTATCTTATATCTACAACATCTAAGAGAGTATGTGATGGAATCTACAATAAATGGATACCATGTATAGTAAGGAATGAACAAGGTCACCTTTATTTTGGTTGATGATTTGTCCTCTAACACGTCCCTGGTATTGTGAAAGGCACTTGGGTAGGACGAAGGATTACTCGGTAGGAAAACTTCTAAATTAAGAAAGGCAAGAAAAAGGAAGAGACTTTTTTTTTCTTTGTGTTTGTTGGCCATCTGTCAGAGTGCCATGGAAACGATGGGTGTTGGTTTTGGTAGCCACAGATGTCCAGAGAGGTTTGTTTGATGAACCCAGATGACACAGCTTTACTATCTTCCTTTAATTCATACTAATTTTTCCCCAAATCATGTGCACACACAATAATGCAACAACAGTGACACTCAAACATTAAAAGTACATGGCATGCTTTTATTATAGTTTGTTCTATGATATTTACATGTAAATGAATCATCGACCCATATGCAAAGGTATTTATGATCTATGACCCTCTTCATATTAAAAGTAGTCACCATGTAGACATGCAGATTATCTGGATCTCGAGAACAGCATGTACTTTATTTGCACTATCTACAGTATATCATGCCGTATCTCACAATGGGTTGAGAGTGTGTTTTAATTTCTAAATGGCTAATCAAACAGAAGCAGCACAATATAAAACAGTATCATCTGCATAATCTGAATGAACCAGAATGTTTAAACCACTAGTTTAATCATTTTAACAGCCAATTTGGTGAAATGAATGGAGAGACTTTTAAGAGACAGGACAAATTGTTAAGGTCACAAACTACATCCACCTTTCCACCTACAGAGGAATCAGATGAGCTAATTTCCATGTACTGTGACTGCTATCTGCAGGCGACACACATGTGGTAGCAGCAGAATGCGTGTTGAAAGCCAATATCCCTCGGATTTAATGCTAAACTGCAATTAGATTACTTGGAGGAAGAGAGATGGTGGGTTTATTTCTTGTGAATTTCCTGCCTTTTTAGAATTTGGCCAGGTCTGAGAGGGAACAAGTGAGTAAGTTCAAGTCGTATCCTGACTTGGCTGCTGTGACTGCAGTTGTGCATTTGTTCCTCATATGCCTAAATGCGAACCAGTGGGTTGGATCCCCTGTGCGGTCACCACCCAGGCTGTATTTCTCTTCTAAAAGATTACTGCCAAGTCAGGAGGAAACCAGAGGGTCAGCTTATCTTTTATTTTAAACTTTATAGCCAACCTCATGGCTCTATGGATGGATATGTCGGTCCGTTAACCATTTTGGTCCAGAGTGAATTATCTATAGAATTGTTGAATGGCTTGCCATGAGACAAATTGCACAGACATTTCCTCTAGCACCAATAGCAAGTCAAAGTTTCACTTATCTAGTGAAATCTTATCTGAATATATAATCTCATCTATTAATCTACATGACTAAATGACCTGCAAAACATTTGGTGCAACGCCAGAAGGTCAGGGACTCAAGGAGAATCTCCACGCTGATAAGCTTTTGTGACATCATGCTAATATTTTGCTCAAGACAGGTTCAAACATTCTGACTCATGCTAGTAATCGTGTCCAAGAAAAGTTACTTTGCAGTCAGTGTGAACACACATTAGATTATGTATCCTAATGACTTTGGTGATCCCCTGACTTTTTGTTGGTTGATGACCAAATACAAAGTTAGCCTCAGTTGTTTTTTGTGGTTAGTGCTAATTAGCAAACGCCAGAATGCCAACATGCTAAATGGTTAACATGGTAAACATTATACCTGCTTAACATCAGCATGTTAGCATTGTCATTGTGAGCATGTTAGCATGCAGACGTTAGCATTTTAAACAAAGCACCGCTGCATCTACGAACAGTTTCACAGAGCAGCTAGCATGGCTGCAAAAATGTGTCTTTTCAAAAGGCACTTGGTTGTTTATGACAGAAAAAAGGACACAATATTTACTTTTGCAAAGAAGTATTACATAACTTTTTATTGTGATTTATTTACTTTCACAAACGTAGTATCCTTCATAGTGTAGGCTAATAGCATAAAATGAAAACAATGCTAGTTTGAAAGTATAGAAACCAATCTAAAACACATTGTTTGCTTGGGGGGGGGGGGGCTAAGTTTTAAAAAAGCAGAAATGTAGAGCATAGGTGATTCGAGTTAATAGGCTAAAACATGCAACACAGTCTGCATGGTCATTAAAGCTACACACCGAGACTCTCATTCTCTGTCATCTAAGTAGTTGATCTTTACTCAGCAAGATCTTTTTTGCTCCACAGGGGAAGCTGGCTTTATGAGTATAAATCAGCAGGAGACCATCCATTCCTCAGACGGACTTGATAGCTCAGCTTTGCCAGAAACGGCCAAAAAAAGGGCAAACTCCAGAATAATTTTAAGTGCTCATGACTTTGGCTAAGTCAGCCGACAAATTTATCCCTCATTAATGATAATAATACCCTTCTAGGGCTATTTTCAGCCAACGGTGGTTGCCATCAGATACATTTTTAGCCTGCTTAAATGCTCCATGCTTTTTTCCAACTCTTAGTTTCTGGGGGAAAATAGATGCTGGTGGAGAGACCTCAGACCGCAGCATGGAATACGTCAGGCCCATTAAAACGCCAGAAGTTCACTAAGTATAGGGAGCACTCCTCACGTCGCACGCCGTTCCTCTCTCTCTCTCGCTCTTTACTTCTCTCTCTTCCTGCGTGAGTGGTAGTTATGAAGTCCAGGTTGATTTGTCAAGTCAACAGGAGGCCGAGAGTTTAGTGCGATGATGTAAATTGACTGTCATTCAGTTGGTAGACCATCCCTTGACTGCTCCTAAACTATCTATTTTGCGGTCTGCATTTAGCCTTGCTAGCTATTCTGCTTCTGCGTCACTGCATCAGTGCATTTAAGACACAGGATGGATGCCTGGAATCGCACCACACAGTACGTCTGTAGGATTGATGTAGAATAGGAACCTCTTCCCAAAAAATCAGATCACTTGTTTTGCAAAAGCATCAGAAAGAATCAAACAAAAAAATCCTCCCTGATACTAGAGTTTAAAGGACAATGTGAACATTTATATTTGTATTTCTAAATATGGGACAGGACGACAGAAAAACAGACGAAAGCTAAGCATTTTGATTCACACTTTCCTCAGCACCATGACTCAATTTCTCACTGTGCCCCATTATGGTGGCCAGTGAAATTACATAAGGGAGTAGGATTTCCTGACCCTGCCACAGTGCATTTCACAGTAGTGGGTGGTAGTGAGCCAGTTTTACCACTATTCTACCGTTTTTTTTTAATATAAAACCAACAACGATACTCATGTCTGAGTGTGTTTTTTGCACCGAGGAGATAGTTTGTTGCTAATTCTATGATACTCGGTCATGTGTGGTGTGCGATGTCGAAAGCCACAGCTGTGTACAGTTCAAAAGGCTCTTTCCTCAACTATTCATCAGCAGTGGCTTGTGCCTCTATTGTCTCCAGCTGCAATATTTGTCATTGAAGCCACACAGATTTCAATTTTTTCAGATTTTCACTGACATTGGAATTGTTACTGTGGTTGTGTCTTCTTGTTTAAGAAAGTACATTTTTTCAATTAATTTCCAAGACATAAATTCAAAGGTTAGCAGCCTTTTACAGAGTCTGCCCTTTTAAGCTTTAATCTGTAACTTTCCGTATATTTGCCCTCTAAGTCAAGTCCGTATTTTTGTTTAAATCCATCGTCTGCAAAAAAATGACAAAATGGAGTCGTCAAGCAGTGAGGATGATTTTGTGGTTGCATTTTATTTAAAGTCAAAGCCTGCTAGCAACTGAATAAATCACGTGGTAGCAATGGATAGCGCTATTCCCAAACGTGGCTAATGAATGAATGACATTAGCAAGAAGCTAACTGTTTAGCTGCCTAGAGCACAATCACTACTGTTTTATCTTTCCTACATCCTTTGGTTCTGCCATCAGTATCATTCTTCATTCATCTTCAACCGCTTGTCCCTGTCGGGGTCGTGGGGGGCTGGAGCTGATCCCAGCTGACATCGGGCGTGAGGAGGGGTACACCCTGGACAGGACGCCAGTCTATCGCAGGGCACATAGAGACGAACAGAGACAGACAACCATTCAGACCTACGGGCAATTTTAGAGTCATCAAATAACCTAGAACGTGCATGTCTTTGGATTATGGGAGGAAACCGGAGAACCCGGAGAAAACCCACGCAAACACGGGGAGAACATGCAAACTCCACACTATCCCTAATTCTAAACTGTTCTGTGATCACCTGCAACAGTCTGTCTTTAAACTATGCATCTCTGTATTCTGTACTTTGCTTTATAATAAAGTGCTTCGTGCTGGGAGCAAGTATCTGCAAGTAAGAATTTTCTGTAATACGGCCATTGGTGTGCAAACTCTTCCACACAAAATATATTGCTAAAAAGATCCCCTCTATATGACTTCATCAAAAGATTACTGCAACTTCTGTTTAGGGATATTTATTGTTGGGTGGGGTTAAGTGGCCATTTGCCTTGACATTATCATATTATAGAAACATTTACACGTACACACGCTTCAAGTATATCACAAAAGGATTGATACCAAAGGAAATGAAAGGAAAACTAACTAAACTAAATGACAGGTGCAGTGTGATGGACAAGAAACACCCTGGTGTGTTTTCTTTGTCAAACAGGTGTGGCATACGTTTGTCTGTTAAAAAGTCATCAGCTGATGTTACACACCCTCTGGCACGTCTCTACCAGAGTCACACCCTTTGGACGTCAGCAGCTCTGAACAGGTTTTAATTTCTACAGGAATGACAAGGGCAACTTACCAGTTTTGCATAACATGCTGGGTAATTGTGTACACAACCTGAGGTATGACTGAATGCACACAGTAGTGACATACTATAGTGTGCATACACATGCAAGATAATGGTCAAAGATTAGCTCAGAGCTTGAGGCATTTACATGCCACAACAACAAGCCAGAAACAAGAGAAGGGTGAACTTTGCTCACATTACCCTTTGGCTACAGTTGTTGGCCCGGTGCAAACAGGAATAAACTAGACAAGTTCTTACAATGTACAGTTATCTCTCATTATATCTCTCATTATTTGTCATAATGTTGCTTGCCAAGAGACTTTCCCTTCCAGAGTTAACAAGCATTATTCATACTTCTGGAACTTACGGTGTGGATGTGTATCAACTTATGTGGTGGGAAAATATCTCTGTTTATGAACATTGTCTGCATTAAAAAAAAAATCATTTTTTTTTTTTTTTACATTGATTCACTTTTGTCAAATTCTTTAAGTTGTGCTGTGTACAGAATAATGTGTCATTTACACCACCAACACATTGGGACGACAGCTATTTTTATAATGACGATTAATAGAAGAGAGTGATTTTTTTTTAGGGTTGGGCTCAAGGACCTGTCTAGATTAAGGCTTTTTATATCTTGATAGTGAGGGAAACGGATGAAAATGATGGAAACGAAAGAAATACACTGGCCAAGTGACATGGCCAAGGCTGTGAGGCAGCTGACGTTTTTCATCAGCTGATGTTTTTTCATCAGCTGAATGACCGAAATGGCCCTTGTGTGGAGATCATCATAACATCAGGAAGACTGAAGCAGTTAAAAGCAGCTTAGTAAACCCAGGAATTCATATTGGATAACGACGTTGCTCATGATTAAAATACAAAGCCAACCTTCAATGGTGTGTCCTTTTTAAGTTCAACACCAACCGTGAACCGGCATGCTCTAACTTTTTGGCCACTTAGGAATCAGAAATAAACTGCAAACACAACACAACACTACTATTTGCATAAACCATGTTGGCATCGGTTTTGGTTGCTTTGTTTGTAACATGACTAAGCACTGTACAGTACAGTTTAATGGTGTGCAGGTTTATCTAGTCGTACCAGACAGGGCAGATTCTTCTACAATGCCATTTGACAGGTTTATAAGTTTCATTATGAGAGCAACAATTTCTCTATGACAATGGAGCGAAAAAAGGTGAGGTCCTGCCTTTATAACTTTTACCACTATAATGAGACCAATTTATGACTTATGGCTTAAAGAGCTTGTTTGACGGGGTTGATGTAATACAGTCTTAAGAAGGAGGATGTAGGTCAGCTGGTTAATCACATGTATCTGACATCATTTGACTGATGTGCTGTGATGAGAAGAGTGTGCATAGCATAGAAACAGAATAAGCAGAAGGAACCTTCCCATTCAAATCCATGTAGTAGGACGGTCAGAGCGGTTGCCATTGCAAGAGGCTAACTTCCATATAATGTGACTTGCAAGTTGTAGACTTACAAAGATGAGATTTTGAAGTAACGACCAAATTGAGCAGTAGTGCAGTTACGCTACGAAGCATATGAGGCATACGAAGCCCGCCGCTTAATGAGTGACACTGAACAACACACACTCTTGTCACAGCATGAAAGCACATAGCTATCACCAGATGAATGATAACTTTGTTCAGCTCATTTTCTTTAACCACTGTACCATAAAAGCACGGCTGAACTTGCTAACTAGCCAGCTATACACTAGCTGGTGTGTTAATTCCACCATGCTTTAATGCTACACTGGTTACAGAGAATGAGCCAGACAGCGGGCTGGTGGGTTTAACAGTCGCTCCGCCTCACTCTCTGTCGCTCCGGAGACCGTCTCCGTTCACCTGCCTCCCGGTGAGCTACGACACACTTTATGACCCCCACTGATGCGTGTTGTCACCATAATGACTAACAACACTCACCAATTTCTTTTATACTAGTCAAACGACTATGTTGACAATGATGATGACCTTTTCAACATTTTTCTCTCTCATTTTATTCATTCTTTATCATATTAAATGCCCATAAGTCTCGGATACTGTAAGGGCTGAGGCATTCATTCATCTCATCCCATTTGTCTAACTCGCCTCTGCTTCCATGGTAATATTCAGGATATTATGTTGTATTCTGTTTATTCAAGCCAAACAGGAATGCAAAAAAGAGGTCATTTACCTTTATTCAGTCACTTGAGTCCACTGACATCACACATGTGATCAGACGTCAGGTTTGCCACTATACATAAGATCATTTTCCCTGCCTTTTACAGACACTTTCCACAAGAAAACTCCTTAGTTACTCCAAAGTACACCTTGTTTGCACACTTCTAAAAATAAAAAAGGGGTGTGGGGGAGAAAAACATCATATATATACCTTATACGGTCCGGGCTATTGGGACCTTTATGGTTGCATATAAAAATAAACAAGCGTGCTGTCATCACAGAGGCTGTTATATTCTAAAGCCAGGCAATTAAAAATGTGCTGATAGTAGCAGGGCAGCAGCCGAGAGCTGAAACAGTGCCAGGGCCGCATATGTGCGAGGGGAAGAATGAACTCACAGCTGAGGTCACAGGAAAGAACAGCACACGCGGTATATACAGTATTTGGCCGATGGCATTGTGTAGCGTGTGCACATTGGTGTTTGTATGCAGAGGATGTGCATGTGTCTTCAAGTGTGTACATTTACTTTATGTGTCAAATGTAAACGCCTTATACTCTTTGCTCTCTGTGTATGCGTCTGTGAGTGTCAACAGCAGCACACCGATTACTGTAAAAAAGACTCCCATTATGGTAAAGATTATAGGGTGAGTTCAATGGTGGCGTTGTGAGAGCATAATAGGGTGTGAGCAGGGCCGCATTGTTTAGTTTCTACCATAGTTACTGAAGAATGAATGGCGTCCTCACACACACACACACACACACACATGTATAGATGCCGGCTTGTTTTTGAGATGTGGCGTGTGAGCCGGCTTTAGCACTCAATCACTCATCAGTGCCGATGAGGTCGCACACGCACAGGCTCAGAGACTCTCACACAACAACATGAATATGCAGCAGCCTTTTCCCACCAGGGAGAGCGGGTTCACACTTTACACTCTGTATTCTGCAGCCAGGGTGGCCCTGCCGCCCAACACCTGCCACACTAAACATGTAGGTAAACAGAAAACTGTAAAATTCTGTAAAATCTTATACAGGGTTTGCCTTTCCACTGTTGTACTAAAATAACTGACAAATACTGCACATGAATTTGGGTTCAATTGATTTGTAGCATGGGTCTTTTGTAGAGGTGGTTCATGTTGCAAAATACACAAACCTGCAGTAATTCATGTTTACACTGTAATCAAAACCGAGCTGAGAAAGGTGAAAAAAGTGCAGTGTGAGTTTTTTTCTACCGTGGAACCCCCAGAGACATCTGTAGATAAACACATACGTTTTATCTGCACATACATTTTAAAATTCATCATTAAGGGTTTGTTTTCATAGGCGCGTAGTGCAACTTTTTTTTGTGTAGTGGTTGTTGTTTTTTAAATGCAGGTGGTGATGCATAGTTTGGCCGGGGGTGCGACTTATACTCTGGAGCGACTTATGTGTGAAATTATTAACACATTACCGTAAAATATCAAATAATAGCGCGGGCAATTATTTATGTCAGTCACGTAAGAGACTAGGCGTATATCAGCAAAAGATGCTACCTGCTACTTGGAGTTGGCGGAGTTGTTCAGAAGTGACAGCGAGGAAGAAGAGTTCATTGGATTTAGTGATTAGCAGTGACAGATTGTTTGGTAAACGTAGAGCATGTTCTATATGTTATAGTTATTTGAATGACTCTTACCGTAATATGTTACTTTAACATACCAGGCACGTTCTCAGTTCGTTGTTTATGCGTCAGATAACGTGCACTTATTCAGCCTGTTGTTCTCTATTCTATTTTTATTTTAATTGCCTTTCAAGATGAAATGTCTTTTCTTGGTGTTGGATTTTATCAAATAAATTTCCCCCAAAAATGCGACTTATACTCTAGTGCGACTTATATATGTTTTTTTCCTTCTTTATTATGCATTTTCAGCTAGTGTGACTTATACTCCGGAGTGACTTATAATCCGAAAAATACGGTAACTTATAAGGTGAATGTCATATTATTTGAAGTTTTATTTTTGTGTTCTAAGTTTGTTTTAAAAAATATCTACAATTATCACAATTAATTATGGGAATGTTTATTTAATTCTTAGATGAAGGCTCTAGGGAAAGCAATGTCGCTCGGGCACAGTGAAGTTAAAAAAAACAACAACCTGCAAAACACTTCACCCGATTTTGACTTTTATTACAAAACATTGTTGTGTAACGTCACAAATATAATTGTTTTAAGGATCATCCAATTTCTCATGAAAAAACAAGATGCCCTCCAAGGAATTTAATATGTCCAGAAGTGTGAACTAGAAAGGCAAATAACATATATTTGACCTTGACAGTGTACTGTATTTGCACTGCTGTACTGTACATTTGTAACTCTTTCCATTGCCAAACGTTCAGGGTGGAGAGAGCACTATTGTTAAAGGGGATCAGAGGAGCCATTATGATTGGCCGTGACTGTCACCAGCCATTTACACACACCCTGATAATTCAGTGTTATAATAGATAATTGCACTGTTTACACACAATCGGGCGTATACGTCACGCCATCCTGGACTGCACTTTGTATCCTGTCTCAAATTCAAAATAGCTCACTAACTGCACAGGGACTAAGGCTTCAGAACATACTGTAGTGTTCCTGTTGTGTATATGTAGTATAAAGTAGTTAAACAGTTATTACATTCATGAGGAGGATAATCATTTTATTAGTGACCATCAGTTGTCATTGGATTTTTTTAAATTTTCATTTATTGGACAGTTCAAACTAATTTAAAAAAAAACCTATAACATTGCAGTAGACAAAAAACTTGTGTACTGCAAGAAAACCCTTAAGGTAACCCGAACCCCAGGACAGCTCAAATAAAAGTACACACACACACACACACACACACAGACACACACACACACACGCACACACACACACACGAATAACTTATAAGTCTTCAGTCTTCAGTCTGTAGCCTGGAGCATTCAGCTTAAGACGGGAAGTGAACTGTCGCAAAAACAGACCAGCGGACGATACACAAAGCAAACACAAGCCTTGGTGTGTCTGACCTGCTGTCTGAGTAAGCAAAAGTCTTGTTTGATCAATGATGTCACCGAAACTCAGCTTGAAGAAATGCTGCCGTCTTGCACAGGGGTCATACAAACACACACACACACACACACACGCACACACACACAGATCAGCGCCCTCCTTGTGTCCCGTGCTGTGGTGAGGTCATCAGGTAAAGAAAACACACCTCTTTGAGTTCTGCCTCCTCTGTGGTCATTTATCTGAAGCTTCAGCAATTACGCCTTTAGACGTATCATAAAACTTTAAAATGTTGTCTTATATTTCTGGTGTCGTGTTGGTTTTTCCTGAGACCCAGTTCTCTGGTTGCAATTGTGGTTTGTTTGGCACAAAATAAGGAGGAAGAGGGCAGTTAGCAGCTATAGCCACAAAGCCAAAACAGACAAAGAAAGGAGCCACACCTACAGAAACTTTGTACAATAAATAAAAAATAAAGACATACTTTACAACTTTTGTATAAAAAATAGTAAGTTATGTGTGCATATGTGCATGTTTCTGCTTATTTATTGTTTTAAATTATCATTATTTTTATCCACAAGCCTTTCTCCTGTTTGCTTATTTGATCAAAAAGCAAATAATCAGGGACAAGAAAGCACAACGAAGAGGGGAAGAGTGTTTGTCACTTGTTGCTGATGTACAAAAGAACAGAACAGCTTTGAAAGTAGCTCTAACTGTAAAATGCATGGTACACATTGTATTTGTATGTGTGCATCCACTAGGGTTAAAAGATAAGTCTGGTAGTATTCTGCATTGTTCTTATTGTCAACAAATCCTATAAAAAAGTCCTTCCATCATTACAATAAGCATGGGCATTGTAGTTTCCTTTGAGTCAATTACACAAACCATTGTTCTGCTGTTGTAAATACTCACCAAGGCAAGCATTTTGTATTAATCCGCAGGCAAAAATAGTCCCCACCAAATGCACTATTTCCTCTTGTTTGAGTAATATTTGAAAAATGTACAAAAACAAACAGCAGTGCCCAGCTGTTTTAGAAAATGACTGAACCTTTTCTAAAGTATGTGTTTATGACGTGATTTTAAAGACTTACTGTACATCTTCAGTAGGAATGAATGGACCTATGGTTCTGTGCATCAGGTAAGGGTACAGTACAGTATGTCCCATTCTTCTTTGCATAACCTATTGTTTGGACCTTTTAAATATACTGTTTTGCCTTTGTTTTTTTGCACAGTGATGCTTTGCAACACACTGTACATCCTGTGGTGTGTGTCCTTAAAGCCTATGCGTGGACTGAGAGAGTTCCGTCCTCCAGAACGCATAAATGGCGCTTGACTGACATATATTAGATAATAAATTATGTTTTTTTCCCGCTGCTTGGA
The DNA here is from genome assembly GCF_963691815.1 of Echiichthys vipera. Lineage (NCBI taxonomy): Eukaryota > Metazoa > Chordata > Actinopteri > Perciformes > Trachinidae > Echiichthys > Echiichthys vipera. The sequence goes on along the minus strand of NC_139845.1, from coordinate 14,155,870 downwards.
TGACAGTGCCCTGGGTCTCTGTAACCACATTGTAGTCTTTAATCTTTTTAGGCCTTTAATTGTATTATCGTTTCGAGTTATGTTGCCTGTTGTTTGGTTGTGTAGCTTCGTGCTCTGCCAGCAGCACTTGTCTTGTTTCCATTCGTGACCATCCCTGACAGTACACGCCTTTTGAAAACCACATAAAGAAAGAGGAGCAGGAACGATTTGACAGTCACATCAGTAATGCAGGAAAAATGGCCTTGTGAATCACTTTTTTCTTCAAAGTGGAAAGAAATGGGACGATTTCAAGTAAAATATTTTACTCTTTTTTTTAAAGGATTATTATAAAAAGCTTGTGCCAGAAGATGTCCAAACAGCCAGTGCGATCCAGAAAACAACTCTAAGAGGCAGACAACAGATTTTCATTGAAAAATAAAGCTTGCCAAGCTCCACATTGCTGTTATAAATCAGCTTCAGCATACATGTCTTGTGTGGATAATATCCCAACTGTCTTGCAGCTCCCCTGCCCCTGTTTTCTCTGCTCAGAGTCTTGGTCGACCTCCAACTAAAGCACAGGCCCTTTTTTATTGGCTCCCTCCACATTTCCATCACTATCACTTCACCATTCGGCTCTGCTGTGGGCCTCGTTTCTCTCTGTCCAATCTAAGAGGTCAGTACATGGTCATACAGTAATAAGAGAAAAAATGTGGGATGAAATGAAGGCAAATCGTCTAAATATTGTGAAAACAAAGGGGAAATGCGGCCTCTTTTGATGACAAATTGACCGGCTGAGCTTTATTTTTTTGCTCACATTGTAAAACAAATAAATGATGTTGTTCCGCTCTTTTAATAAAGCAGTCAAACTCTATGGGTTATTACATCAGCTGCATTGTAGTGTAATTGGGATTACTTCACTTGCTTTGAAGGGTTCCCTATAAGCCAACATGGACTCACACAGGAAAGAAAAAAGCCAATAGTTTTCTTCACCCATCATTGACCCAGGTCTGATGTCTTTTCCAGGTTTAGTCTTTAATGCAGAGATCACATACAGCTCATTACCACATCTCTAGAAATCCAGACATCAAGGCATGACACAATCATTTCCATTGACTTCCACTGATTCAATTAAGCATCAGTGCTGGAGGCCTCGTTTCTCTGAGCGCCCCTGTAATGACCTGGTCAACTCTTAATTACTGATTTACTCTGTGTCTTACTCATTATGCTGTAATCTTCCATCAATATTCTGTCTTTTTTCTTTTGTGTACCTGACTTCAAAGTGCAGTACGCCGCTCATCGCTTTATCCTGAGGATCTTAAAGGGCCATTATCTAATATTTTTACCTCCCTTTAGAAAGCACCATTAGGAGATTTGTAAATTCATTGACCAGTGCCAGGATCTCAAGCATTATTTTTCCAGGTGCTGCTGTGTGCGGATTTTTAAAAAGGTACTGGTACATTCTGTGCTCTCTGTTTTGGCACTAAATTGCCACTCCCACTGGGATGCTGGCCAATCAGGCAGCCAGCCAAGACATTTACAATTAAGCAACATCAGGCGAAGGAGCATGACCTCAAGTGTGATAATGCTTTTTTACAACAGTTCCGCAAGCGCCATTTATAAGTTAGCAGTATGCAACAACAGATTTCTTTGTTTATTTATTAATTTCTTTGGCTCCACCAATACAAATAGTTTCGCAACTGGACTTACACCAAACACTTAGGTATTCACGTTACCGCAGGTCCATTTATTCTGCACCCAGTGAAATGAGTCTGTTGTTGGCCATTGCTTTGGTGATTCCAGTGAGTTAACAGTCTGATCAGACGGACTCTATTAGCTCTTAAAAGACTGAACGACAATGTTTCTATTAAATATAGTTAGTGTTAGCTTTGTTTGTGAGCTGCCCACTGCTGGACCAAGCAGCCAATGTTACTACAGTTATATGAGCGCACCTGGAGGTTTGCGCTGAAGTATCTTAATTCTACTTTATTACATGTAAGACAGCAGTATTGTACTTTTTACTCCATGTATATATTGTATAACACTTTTGTACACCATGTGGCCTTTTGAGGACTACCTAGCGGCTCGAATTACTGGGAAAACAGATTCTGATCTTATTATAGTATCTTGTAACATAACAGTACCATCAAGGAAAAAGTTTTAAGCCTTAAGCCTTTAACATTATCATCACCATGACGATGTGATAAACAAACAAACTCCATCTACTGCATTCTTGTGCAGTGATTAATGTGAAGTTACGACGATCACCTGCTGCTGTTTATTTACAGACACTTCATGTTTTTCATCGTCGGGTGTGGATTATGTGAACTCTGCTCTTCTAACCAATTTATGTTTAGAATTTAAAACAGACAAAACACCTCCACACTACATCTTAATCTGATCCAGATCTCATTATCTGTGTTATGCTGACAAAGTAAAGTCAGTGCATGTTGTCTTGTCAAGCAAGATTCTTGTTGTACTCGTGTGACACGGATAGTTTCTTGTTATACAGGCATGTGTACAACACACCCATCTCCTTCTGTCAGTAGATGTGTAAAATAAACATTACTTCTACTTTTAATCCCATAATGGCCTCTTATAGGGACTAATAATGTTTGCTCACGCAATCTTTATAAGTACCAGAATATTTTTTTCCCCATTTAGGCCTGCCTTTAGAGCGTGCAGCCAGCGTTGGAAAAGCCTTTAAATGGAATTATATTAGCCACCTGTTCCTGATCCGGACGCATTAATGGGCGAGTGGAAGTCGCGTGTGCTGCCTGCGGTTCAGACATGTTAAAGACATAGACAGAGACATACACAATGCCCCTCTCCTCAGGCACATAAAACAGAGACGAGTCTAGGCACGACAGAGAGGGGAGGATGTGTGTAAGTCGTAAAGTAAAAGAAGGCATATAGGAAACAAAGTATATATGGTGACAGGTAGGGTGAGGGAGGATGCTTTTCACCACTTGCCAGGCAATTAAAGTCGACCTAATCTACACACACAAGACGTCTGTCAGCCTGGTTGATAAAATAAATAAATCAATATTCCCTTACATCCCTATTTTTTCTGACTTCCCTAACACTATGTGCCCATCCACACGTAGACGCACTTTCCTGTAACCGCAAAACTTTAGTATCGTTTTGTTCGACCATCCACACGCAGCCGGCGTTATCGGAGCCTGACAACGGTATCTCTTGAAACCAGGTCCCAGAGTGGGAAGATTTGAAAACGGCCCCCCTTGGCGTTGTCGCCTGGACTTTGTTAAACGATGCCGTCATTACTCCACCTCGACCTCTAACCCCTGCTGCGTAACATAATAACAACAGTGCTGTGAAAGGAGAGACACGGACCCATAGACTGTTTACTGAACTGTACTCTGAGCGGCTGCATGGGAATGAATCAGGACGACCAGATATTTCTCCCTTTTCCCTGATGGTCTGAATAAGGCGCTAAATTGGTCGCTAGTAGCTTTTCATAAATAAAGTTGCTAAGAAGATCTGAAAAGTCGCTAAAATCTACCGAGAAAGTGACCGCCTGTGAGTGCTTGGGTACGGCGGGGCTCACAGCAGCACCTGCCGCTTGGTGAGGACACTAACTGTAGAGTGATTTGTGCATCTGAGTGTCGAAAACACAACACCACAAAAGTCTCCAATTACACCAGAAACAGTCGCTAGATTTCTCTATAGGATGGATGAGGATTTGGAAAGTCGCCAGATTTAGCAAGAGACTCTCAGGTGTTTGTATTCCACACAGCGGCTCTCTCTCTCTTCTTTTGCTTTGTTGGTGTATTTCTGTTACAGCACCACATCCAGGCCTGGCATGTGTATTACAGCGTTTTTAGCTGGTTTCACTGTTCTTGTGTGGACGCAGATATTTTTTGAGTCGAGGCCGCGTGGACGTAATTTCTTTTTTAAGAACGACGGGTCGTTTTGCATTATGTGGACAACACTGACAAAGCACTGTGGAGATAAGTCTGGCTATGCGTGACTAGGCTAGCTAGTAAACATAGAGCAATTAGCTCAGTGTTTAGGTGTGTTTCCACTATGGTCGAATACCCGGAATGAGGTGGGTCTATCTCGCCGAAACGCCCCTAATTTGTATGTGAGTCGCTCGAGCGGCCGTTTGAAAACCCTGAGAGAAGCCGGTTGTTGATTGGATGTAGCTCTCAGCGGGATGTGCCATGTGGCAGACGCCACAACAACGAGGCGAAGTAGAGAGCAGAAACTACGCAGCGCAGAAAATGATCTTTGAAAAGGCTTGTAAAGACTGCTGCAGCGGCTGGGTTGATTTTGACCTGCGGCCCTCTGCTGCTTGCTCCCTCTCTCTCTCCCGTTTACACACACACAAACACACCTTAGTACTGCAGCGGGTTGACGATCAACAAACACTTTTAGAGCTCCCAGATTTTTGTTTGTTTTGTTTTTTGTTTTTGTGTTTTCTTTCATGTTACTTGTACATAAGTTGACGTTGTGAATCATCTTACAGGCCACCTTGAATCAAGCGATTCTGTACTGTCTTCTCACTTTGAGGAAGAGCGGTGCGGCCCTTTATCACCGATCAGCCGATTACCGGCGATCAAAACCCATTCAGAGTGATACGTCACCTCCGGAGTCTGGTAAATCCCTCACATGACTTTCTTGTAATGGAAACATGGCGAGTGAGCGGCCATTTGAGAGGGAGTGCCCTGCAACTCTCCGAGCGACCACATTTTACCCTGACGGAAACGCACCTTTTGTTTACAATTTGTTGCTCTGTCCCCAAGTGGCCAATAAAGTGTTTGCTTTGGATTTTTTATTTATTGTTATATTTTAACAAACAGTAATGTGGGGTAATGTTGTATTTGAGAGAGTATAGGGGTTCACTAAAATAGAGATGGAGCAGGGACCCCTTACTACATATACTGTATAAAAGGTAGTTACATTTTAACTGAACCTACAATAATGTGTGCCCTTTTATGGAGACAATACTGAGTTGATAAAATATAATTGAAATATGTAAACATCATGTTTTGGATGTCAAACAAACATGGGGGGGCACAGTGAATCATCAGGCTTAGCTGTATCTGTGGATGGATACCATACATATAGGTTAGTAGGCCTATCATCTGTGTTGTGTATATTAAACTGGGTTGGGGTTTTTTGTACACTAATAGGATGATTTATATATTTTCAGAAATATTTGAAAAAAGAAATCAGGAAATATTTTGGCATTTTGGTAACCCCAAGGAAATAAAATTCTATGAAAAAAAAAAACGAGCTTCTTGATTATGTTTCTTCAGAGTGGCCTCTCAAGTTGATTGCCATAATTTGCAACGCCTGTTGTAGTTAGTTTAAATGCCAGTCAGGTAGATTTTGACTGTATCTTTTCCTGAAGAGAGCAGTTGTCGATCTTTATAGGGAAGAACCAATCTCAAATTCACTTTCTTGCTAACTTTACCCAGGTTAAGAACAGGCTAAGAAGTTGCTCAACATTACTTTTTTTTGTACAACTTCTTTCTCTTTTTTAGTTCTGTACTGACTAACGAATTTGCTGTCATTTGCCAAAAGACGTAAAAGAAACTTTGATCAAGGACAGATACCTTAAGCTTCATGGCTGGAACAGTCTTGAGAAGAGTCCTCTAAAGAGCCCAAGATGTTGCTAGATGTTACTTAGCTTGGTCTCTCTTCCCTCCCCCAAAAGGTACATCAACTGCTTTACCTTGGAAAACTGAACAATGTAATTGAATCACCAGACTTTCCTTAAAAGTCAGAAAGGCCAACCAGTATAATCAAATAAAGTCCCTGGTTGGGTAAAGTAATTGGTCACGTAGAGTAATGTGTGCAGCTTATGAGCCAAAGCAATGACTAACAGCTGATGAGTGGAAATATCTATTGCATAAAAAGCAGTCCAGAGTCCAGTGCTGTGTGTTTCTTCCCTCCTCCTCCCTTTACTCCCCTCTGCTCCCCTCCCGTATCCTTCTCCTCCCCTCCCTTCCTGCTTTCCCGCCAAATTAAATTTTCTCAACTTCATTTCACAGGTATGTTCTCTCTCTCTCTCTCTCTCTCTCTCTCTCTCTCTCTCTTTCTTTCTTTCTATCTCTCTCTCTCTCTCTCTCTCTCTCTCTCTTTCTCTGTCTCTCACCCTCATTTGCCTTTATCTTTCACTCTCCTTTGACAAATAAACAGGTCTCACGTGAGCTCTTCTCCCTCTCCGTCTGCATACGCTCAGAAGAGGACACCGCCCTGTCTGGCCTCTGTGGCGACCTGAGCCACACTGTGATTGGCTGAGCCGGAGAAACTGCAGAGAGAGAGAATAACCGCGAGTGGCAGACAGGCATAGCGTGTCTGAGACAAAAACACAGGGCGTCCTGCCAGCCACTGTCCCTGAGGGGTGAGGACTGGAGATGGAGAACACTGACTGAGTGCCTGGCTGGCTGCTGGACAAGTCAGTGTGAAGGGTTTCACTGCAACACACTGTACATCTGTTTTGCTGCATTTTCACCACATGTTGAATACTTCCAAGGTGCAGATGATTATATCCTTTAAAATAAAAGTATTTTATTCTCGACAGTCACCCTAAATATTAAATAGTAATATTAATACCAGCAGTAATCTCGTAGGAGAGTTTAAAAAAAACAAAAAACAAAAAAAAACAGATATCAAATTTAGGAATGAAACCCTTCCCTTGTGGACTGGCTGAGTGATGAAATGACTCGACGTTTCAGCAGATGACAGATGCTTGAAACACCTCATGGAAAACTTAACTAAATCATACATTTTGTCAGTTATAAAAGAGGTCTGGCAATGTGCTCTAAGTGGGAGTTTTCAAAGCAACATGAGAACGTAGAGCTCTATTTTTGCTTCATGTTGACATCTTATATATGTTCCCAAATTGCAGCTGCATCCAATCATAAAAAGCTGCAAAATTTAGCAAAACATTTCAAAAGTCAAGTCAAAGTGAAAACTGAAACCAAGCCAACAGGGATGTTATGAACATCAAACATTGCCTGACAGCAGCTCCCTCGCTGCTGACTGATTAAGTCTCGGATTAACTGTTTAATTGCGCTGCAGAATGACTAAGTGTCAGTAAGACTGCTGGTAACCACAGTAGCTGATGCACTAAACAAAGGGCATCTAGAAATGAGCAGCAACGGCAAAACTGATAGTATCTAGTGCTAATTTTATGATGTTGTTCCTCCTTTACAGAGCTACAACATAGTTCTTGCACATCCAAAACATCTTGCGTTGGCAAGAATTTACAGTAGTCGTCATTATTGAAGCCAGAGGCAAGATAGCATCAAGAGTGACCCAATAAGCCCAATAAAACATCACCACTAGCATAGCGTGTGTTATATCATCAAAGTGCTGCTGAGTTCTGAGAGCCTGTTCTTATTCCCAGAGCAAGTGACGCAGAAGTAAGAGCGACAAAGTCCTCATAGGGAGGAGATCTGGGTGGTGGACGGGTCAAACAGACACAGGACTTTCACCAAGGAGACCGCAGTTTGTGTCCTGCGTCCGCCTCTATGTTTTCTGAAGTCACGTTTGGTCACACAAGTTTCTGTCTCAAGTCACTGGAATCAGCACTCTGAAATCGTTCTCTGCGTCTTGACTGAATCGTCTTGGGCGTACGGTCTTTATGTCTATGGTCACACTTTTTTTTTTTTTTTTAAATCTGTCAATTGTGCACCATACAGTAGCTGCTAATTCCATGAGAGAAAATCAGAAATCATGTTGAACTCCCAATTAAGAAATAGCATGAAACAACAAAAAGTACCAGTAATCAGTTCTATCCATTTTTTTCTCCAATTGTGAGATCCAAAAACGTAGAATATCTTAAGGAGTTTCTTTAATTTCAGTCATGTTTTGGCTACAATCTTAATTTAAGTGTGGAAAAAAGAGCTTATTTTAAGGTTTTTAAATTTTGCAATAAATTCTGCTTTATGTCTCGCTACAGAAATTGAAAGACCGGCGCTAAACATTCATTCATTCATTCATTCATTCATCTTCAACCGCTTATCCCGGGGTCGGGGTCGCGGGGGGGCTGGAGCCGATCCCAGCTGACATCGGGCGTAAGGCGGGGTACACCCTGGACAGGACGCCAGTCTATCACAGGGCACATAGAGACGAACAGAGACAGACAACCATTCACACCTACGGGTAATTAAACATATAAAACCAAATACATATACTCTAAGTAGGGCTGGGTTGGGTCACCAGTGTAGAAACCGAGAGACAGAAAGAGAAAGAAAGGCAGGACAGACGACCCAGACCACCAGACAGTCAAGACAGGATAAAGAAGGGAGTCAGCAAGGAAAAAAAGGATTTGCTCCAAGGATTTTTGCAGACATCCCCGTGTCTGAGCCAGTCTCTCCCTGCCACACCCTAAATCTCCCTCTCCTCCCCCCTTAGACTGGCAATTAGCATCTTGTTATGTGTCTCAACCTGCCGTGATCTCGAGGTGCTTCACCTCTGTTACAGTTTTTTTTGCTAACATGCATCGGGCAGAACTGAAGTCATATTGTCAAAACCCTTCACACAGTCATTGAAACAGATGTGGAACAAACTCTGAATAATTTTTTATTGCTGTCACGCAAAATGTATTCAGTGACCATATTTTCTCATTCATACTCCACCACCAGCAAACTATTTACAACACATTTTTCAAATGCTAAGAGTTTTCAAAACTGTTAAAAACACATTCAAAACAGGCAAATGCCATGAATTTCTGGGGCAACCATATTGAAAATTCTAATTCCTGGAGAGAGCAAGGACTAGAAGCCTCACAGTACTGTACAGCATGAGTGATTATACCATTAATGTTGATGTTTGGTTTGTAATAACTGTTATAGTTATTATTATTACCATTATTATTATTATTATTATTATTATTATTATTATAGCCCTGGAATTTCAAGAGCTTTTTATTTTTCAGAACTATTTCTTACTTACTTTAGTACAGTTAATAAAGTGAAAATGTATTATTCTATAATGAAATACTGATTTATGTGAAAAGTAATTCAAACATCAAAGAAATAAGTTCATAATTGACATAATGCTAATGAATTGTTGCCAGTGCTTCGATCCAACAAGCTCATTTTGAGTCCTGCATGAAGAGTTTCGGTGGTTTGAGTGAGTTCTGGAGGTGAAATTCACTGTTGGACCAAGATGCATGTTAGTGCAGACTGTCTGACGAGTTTCTGTAAAAGTGGCTTCAGACTGATAGCTGTTAGCAACTGACAAAAGCAGGTCATAGGATAGGCTACTGTCTGCTGTTTGCATCATAGTATACTTTAAACAATCCCAGCTGTGCTTTCCTCACTTTACGCTCAGGTGTCAGAGAAAACTCCCCTTTTTCTCAACCTGCCCAGGTGCTGATTGAGCTTTTCAGCGTCTCATCACTTGATCAGCTAAAAGCTAGGAAAATAATACACTTTGATCTCTTTAAGCATTACAGTGTTACAAAACCATGTCTGCGTTTGACGTATGTAAACCATTGAATTAGGGGGATTTAGGGATGAGATGAGACTATATTTCTGTGTGTGTGTGTGTGTGTGTGTGTGTGTGTGTGTGTGTGTGCATGTGCGTGTGTGCTTGTGCATGTGCGTATGTGTGTGTGTGTGTAAACAGATTTTGTGCTCTTGCTGTTGACTATTTGTGTTCAAATGTCACGTCTCAGTTGACCATTTGCTCAGCCTCAGTTACTGTTGCTATACTTGTCAAGCTTTTCATTCAGTCGTTTTTCATACACCGGGTCCATGATTTTAGTCAGAGGTAGACAAAAGAAGGTTTCTTATTTCTAGCCGGTGGCTGTCCATTTTGCTGGCTAAAATGTCAACTGCCCCAGGCCCATTTCATGATACATTTCTTACTAGCTAACTTAGCTAGCTATTAGCTAGCTAGCTAAGTAAGCTGGTAATGATAGAGGAAAAATATAAGACCATACCGATCAAAACCCTGTTTTGCTGTAGGTTACTAATGTATGCAGTTAATTGGAAATGCTAATAATAGTGCTTTATTTTAGAACAGACAAACACACTGTTTAATCCACTCCTTACACTTTTGTGTTTCTGGCTTTAGAAGGGTAAAAAAATACACCATCCTCCAAAGTCTTTAAATGGTAGTAGGAGTATCCCTCTTATGCTATGATCTCAGTAGACAAATCATCAGGGTAAGTCATTTTCATGGAGCTACAAACTGATGGCCGACACATGTGGCACTAAACAAATCAAAGTTGAGTCAGTGCAGTAAAGTTTCAACCGATCATGTGTTTATGTTTCACAAGTTTACGGTCCCCCTCTAAACAGAAAAAACGTATTCTTGACGGTAGTCAGTTCCCGGTGCTATTTTGTTTACCACAACCCTTACAAAAAAATCATTAAGCTTGGCAAAGGGAGGTATTATGGCAGCTATAATGGGAGTACCCGATAATGACATACATTTTTTAACATTCGATGGCTTGCAGTGGTGCTGTGTTATTTTGGTTAAGCTAGCTTTCTGCGGTGCACACAGGGATGCAATGGAGCATGTAAACGATAGCTACCTCGCGACTGCTGTCATCTGATGATCCATGTTTGCAGACACAAGCCTATAATGACATAACTACATCAACGAGTGCTTTAATTCAGTGGCAATCTAGTGACAAAGTAGGTGGCCCCACTTGGCCATTTTGGTAGCTTTGACATTCCTAGTGTGTTCGTAGGGCTCCTGATCCTGAGACCGTTGGTAAGATACGACTGGGCAACTGCCGTTCGGGAGAAGGTTTTAACGGGCCAACCTTTTACTTCAAAGCCAAGGTAAACTGGTAAACTTCAGATAAGGGGCCACAGAAACTATCTCGTTCATACATCAGCAAGTTCTTTCAAAGTATGTTAGGCTGCGATGCATCATCACAATGACCTTTGAGCCGAAACTTCCTGTATTTTTTGGACTTCAAAAGACCCCTAAGGAGGAGACATTGTGTCTGCCACCAGGATATGATGTCACCGTAGCCCCTAAAGTCTTAAAACTGAACATTCCTGCTGCAGGAATGTGAAGAATGCTCTTGTCAGTCCTTTTTAGTCCCATGGGGTTATCAGGCAGCTGTAGGAATTTACCAAAGTCCGTACAACACAACAGAAAAACATCTATCTATCTGTCACCGGCGTTCCTCTTTCAAAAGACCAAGCAGGGTCAAAGGGTGGCGAGGTCTGGTGTCATGTACATGGCAGTTACAGACAATAGGAGGATCTGAAGGAATGAAAGTTTTATCTCTGAAGTGTGGACGGGTGAAGGCAGATGAAAGTGAGGGTTGTTGACCTGGGCCCAATATCAAGCAGCTCAGTCATCTGGTCTCATATTTCATGCATGTTTTGTGTTACTTTGATGGTGTAGAAAAGGATGCAAAAAATATTCCCTTAACCAGTTTTCATGTGGATGATCACAAAATACTTTGGATGATACCAGTTTTAATAAAAAACAAACAACAACAACAGTTTATGCATGCGGTCCTTAATGGAAATATTGTATCACTGACAATGCTTCTGCTATCAACCACAAGAAAAGGGACGAGCACGCTTTTGCCACAACTCCCCGCATGACTCACAAACAAATATGAGCCTCACTGAGGTCCTCTTCCTTCTTCGTCTTCTCTTTGTTCTAATTTTAAAAGCCTGACATTGACAAATAAATAACCTCTCCTTGGGGTTTCTAATGAGTCAGCAAAGCCTTTCATCACACGCCGATGTGTCAGTGGGTTCAGACGTCTGTAATTTGATCGGAGCTCAGAGAGAGCGCAGCGCTGGCCTTTGACCCCTGGCCAGGCTCTGCATCCTCTCATCTCTCGTGAGACCTGATGCAAAGCTACAGAGTTTAAACGCTGCCAGGCCTCCCGCACATCTGAGCGCAGTTGCCGCTGTCCTTGGTGTGCACCCGAGGAACACGACACAGTCAAGTCACAAAATATGTCCCATGGACTAATAATGTTAGTGATTGTTTGTTTTTTTCGCTTATTTATTTTCTTTCTGTCGTTCTTTCTTTTGTAGGAAGAACATGTTTATGATTAAGAAAATATGGTTATTATTAAGCTGTCTGCCACAAACTGTTCTTTGGTTCCCTTTCACCATTTGACTTGTTTGACGCCGATAAAAAAAATGGACACCGACCATTAGCCCTTTGCTGTGTGTCACCCACCTCTCTCTCCACCTTTTCCTGTAAATCTTAAGCAGTACTGAACAATAAAGCCATGAAAAGGCCAAAAAATTACTTTAAAAAAAGTATTATTAGTTATTTGATGGTATAAAAACAGGGTGTAACGTCATAATTGACAACAGTGATTGACTCACGATTGGTCAGAAGAGTGTATGGGCGGGAATTCGATAGCCACCCAATCACTACTGCGCACACTCTGGTTACAAAATTATTAAGATGGCTGCGCTCATTTTTTGGGATATATTGACATCATTTTTGTACAGTAAGAGCAAGTGGAAACGTGTTTATCACACATATTAGGCATAGACTTTACATAAAGTCTATGCTTAATATGTGTCAAGCATAAAAAATGCTGCAACCTATATTCCCGCAATGCAATTCAACTGCATATTATCTTAAACCCCACCTATCTAGTTAAATCCCAGATCTTTCAAAAGCCGCACCTTCAGTTCCTGTCACAGACTTCCTGTGAAAAATATGATCTGAAATAACCAGGATGAGATCATCTGTGTTATTTTTTCAGACTTTGGAAATCTCCTTCCAGAGCCACAGAAGACATTATACAACTGTTTTTGAGTTGTACTCTTTGTGGGGAGTAAACTGATCCTACTGTATAAAATGTGTTGAGTGTGTACTTTAAGGCACCCTGTGGAGGTTTTGGCCACTAGTAGAAGTATGGAGCAATGTTTTTACGAGTGGATCCTTTTTAGTTTGCATCTCATGCACACAGTGACACAACATCCATCCATCCCTGCCATGGTTTCAAGCTGTTCCACTCATCCACAGTTGGTGGAGGAAACTTGCAAAGGACTGGAGCAATGAAGGCAGTGAAAAACTGCTATCATGCAAACACAGATGTAAACCATGCAGGGCCGATTGTTTTGCAATGGAATGAAATGCATTTGACACACAATGGGTTTTGTTAAGAAATATTAACTATGAAGGTAAGGTTGTTTAAACAGGTTTACTCCGCGGGGCACATTTAAAGATATCAGTAATGCAAAGTGAATTCACTTGCTGTTTATGGACACTATTGTTCCAAAATGCAATTCACAACAGAAATGAAAAAAACAAAAAAAAATACTTACAGCATCTGGAAATGATTAAGTCATGGACAGTGGTGAGACAGCTCCGGGAAGATCTTGGAAAACAAAAAGTATGTTATTGCGTCTTTGGTTTTGTGCATTGATAAGTTTCCAAATTTGAAATTGTAAGTAGCTCTTCAAAGTTGCTGCCTGGTCGATGTCTGTCAGCACGAGCAGTGCATTCATTTCATGTAGGCTAACTGCAAGAACAAATTTAAAATTAGAACAATAAATTAGAGCACACCATTTGCATAAACACAAGCATGTAGAGTACACACACATATACAGGGTCATGATCAAAGACAGGCATTAATGAGCAGAGCAGGGACAGTGAGGAGTGACTCTGCACAGCTGTGACAAAATTATGCAGCAAATAACCTGTGGTCCAACAAATTGATAACTACCCGTTTTTTTTTTTTTACTAAAACTTAAACCTTTGACTTGGCATTTGACTACGGAAGCATATTAGGGGAAAAGCATAATGTTAAAAAAAACGAGAGGAGGAAGATTTTGTTCTTTATATTAGCACCAGGCATAAGAAAAAAAAGTGGAGGAAGGATTTTGGTCGAAATGATTACAATAATGTTCGCATCCCAGCCTGGGCCTTTCTGTGTCGAGTTTGCATGTCCTCCCCGTGTCTGCGTGGGTTTTCTCCGGGTACTCCGGTTTCCTCCCACAATCCAAAGACATGCACGTGTTAGGTTAATTGATGACTCTAAAAAATTGCCCATAGGTGTGAACGGTTGTCTGTCTCTGTACGTCTCTATGTGCCCTGCGATAGACTGGCGTCCTGTCCAGGGTGTACCCCGCCTCACGCCCAATGTCAGCTGGGATCGGCTCCAGCACCCCCCGCGACCCCGACCCCGGGATAAGCGGTTGAAGATGAATGAATGAATGATATATATATATATATATTATATATATATATATATATATATATATATATATATATATATATATACATATATATATATATATATATATATACATATATATATATATATATATATATATATATATATATATTTATATATATTGTGACATCATAAATTGTGGCTGGTGCATGTTGCAGGCTGAAAAAAATCATTACACCTGCAATAAATCCCAAAACCTTACCTGTCAAGGAACTATTTAATGATAATGACTACAAAATAAAGTAATCCATTGAACCAGACTATACTGAACCTCACTCAACATCACACATGTCTTTACAACAGCTATCCTCTTCTTTTCTGGCTTCTATGGATTTGATCATTTGAACATTTAGTCGAAATTCAAAATGTAGAGAAAAAAAACACTTAAAAAATGAAGTTGAAATGCTCAGAATAAAGTCAAAATATTGGGGATAAATTTGAAATATGGATAATATAGTCGAAATTAATAAAGTAAAACTTTCACTGTAGGCATAAGAAAAATACATAAATCAGAGGAGGAAGAAAATGCTGAAAAGAAAATTGCAAATCCTCGACATTTCAACTTCATTTTCGAAATGCAAAACTTTTTTTTCCTCATGCCTGTCATTAATACTCCAACAAGCAGCTATCTGTGGCCTGCTAATTAATTCAGCTGACAAAGCCTTGCTGATAGCCTGACAAACCTTTGAATGAAAATGAAACCACACATGGGCCAATATTTTACATAAAATATATAAATATCCAAGACTACATTTACTGACACATTAGCCCTTGTTTGCATTTTGAGTGGGCTGTCTTTGCACGATGGAGGGGGGTGATGCACAAGATAGACTGTTGATAACTGCTGTCTGGTGCAGCTAACCGCACAGGGCTGTGAAACCACTGCTGAGGTCTGAATAATGAGGAACTATAACTGTCATGTTCAGACCCCCAGCACACACACACACACACACACACACACACACACACACACACACACACACACACACACACACACACACACACACACACACACACACACACACACACACTTAACTAAAACTAACAAAATCTAATATCTAGTGCAGAATATGTAGATTTCATCAGTTGGTTTAGGTAGAATCCCTCACAGAAAAATGTAAATTACATGAGAATGATGGGAACTTGCAAAGTTAATGACAGAAGAGTGTACACATCCTACAAGGATAGCCAACTGGAACAGTTTCATCGTTCAACTTGTCCCGACTTCTCCTGTAGATCACCTGATCAATACTATGCACACACACACTGGACACACATCCTGAATGCATGCCTCTTAACACATGACTCACATGCTCTGGCCTATTATTAAAAGTGGTACGTGATAGACATGTGGTGAAAGAAATGGCAGGAGCACGAATAGAAGAAGAGAGAGATGTCGAGGTCAGCGGGTTCCTCCGTGCTCCGCTTACTGGTCGTACCACAGGATCACTCCTCTCTCTGTCTCTTCCCAACAGACATGCAGCCTTACCACACACTAACGGTCTGAGTCAGAGAGTGGGGCCACTTATGAAATCCAGGTTTGCCACAGCGCCCCTCTCTCGGTTGGATTAAAAGAGACGTATCTGTCTTTTAGCACTCATCCCGGCTACAGCACCAAACCCATTCACTGCCATTATGTCAGTCAAAGCTTATAAAACACAGACACAGGTGATGTGTATGTGTGTATGTGCTTGTGTGCAAGCTTGCATGCTTGCGGCATACTTGTTGATACACAGACCATTTGATTTTCATGGTTCAGTTTGTTCACAACGAGCCTGTAGAACAACTTGAAGCGCTTGGCAGATGTTCAAAAGCAATATGGACTGACCTGTTTTATAAATGTTAATGTAGTAGCACATATTATCACTCAGATCAAATGTGAAACCAGGAATTTATGGCAGGAGAGGGCATTGTTGGGTTTGTTTAAAAAAGGGGGGAAAATGTGAACCAAAGGTTTCGCACAGAGACATGCAAGTCCGTGCACAAAGTGGCGCGTTGGGAGATATTACAGAACATAATCCAAAACTTGGAGGAACATAGCCCTGCTTTATACAAATAAAATAAACCAACCACACAATTAGAGTCAAGCTTTTGGGGTTTGCTTTTCAGTTAAATAAACACAGAGGAGTAGCAGAGCAATGTAGCAGGCATAATGACACACAATTAGTTTTTTCAAAGTTTACATGTTAGTGTAGTAAAAGTTTCCCATCATTTTGTGAACATTCACACTTTCCACAAGAGAACAAAATGAAAGACTGAGATCTGCAGCTGTGGGGTTAAGACATTGTTTGTTCTGTTAACAAAAATAATTAAAGGGTCCCATGTTGTAAAAAGTGATATTTCCATGACTTATTTTATTATAAAATCGTCAAGGTGCTATATAAATACTGTTAACGTATGAAAACACTCAATCCACAGAGAAATGCACACAGCCTGTATTCAGAAACTGTGCCTTTAAACCGTGGAGGTATACAGAGAAGCGGATACAACGTTCGAGGTTGAGCCCTGTTCATTCCTTTGAAAACTGCTCAGTGGTGCATGAAGCCAAAAAAGTTCCGTTTCCACATCTAAAAATACCTGAACAATCGACACAACTACCGTCATACTTCCACAGTTTAGTAGTACTCTGCGAGATTGAGGGACTTGAATTAAATTATTTAATCGTTTGTCTCTTCTAGATTTGCTTAATGTTATCAGACCAAATTAGTCAAATTCTGATATTAATACAAATCATTTTGCGGGGTTTGTGGTGCTCAAAAAAATTAATTACAGACATCTCTTTCACCATGGAAGTCAATGGTAAAAGTCTTTTTGGGTCCAATAGCCTCACGAGACCGGCAAGGATATTGCAATTCCACCATCTGACCACTATGTCAAATTGGCTTCAAAATCCAACGTACTTCATGGGGCCTGCTGTAAACAAGCCATAAAGATTTCCGTGTGATGTCATAACTATACTTTATAGACCCAGGCACGATGTTTGTTTACAATGACTTCTATGTCCCATACATACATATGAACGGCACTGCGCAAACAGGATGAGGAACGACTGGATATCCTCTCATCTTATTCTTCTTGAATGCATGTTTTCCTATAACAACACTTTCACTACAGTTAGGTTGGCATTTACCCGTTTGACCACAGCCTATTAGAAAATGACAGCTCGAATTTACTCAAAACAACCGTTACCACTGTGTTTAACATTTTGAAACATTACATTTACAACTGAAAATGACAATAGTAACAAAGTAGTTAAACCGCTTTGACATTCAGGTGCTTAAACAATGTTTCAGACAGAGGGTGAATACAGGTATATTCAGACAGGCAGTATGAGAAAAACAATGTGTTTTCTGAAAACTAAAATACATAAACATGTTCCAGTAGGAACCCCAAATAAATAGGGTTAGATATTGCATTGAAAACACATTTTTCGATCCCAGTTATTTAGTTGTAGTAAATGCAAACAGTAGGCCTTTTAACACATCCTTGTGACTGGTAACAGCATGAGTCAAACGTCCCTGGCAATAATAAGTGCAATCTACACCTACGACATCCAACGGCCCCTTTGACCTCACAGACTATAAAAGCCTAATATCAAATGACAGTGGTGATCAATTACAGCTGAGTTTTGAATGGCTCACTCCAGTGTGAATGTTTGTACTATTATGGATGTTTGTGCTTTCATACAGTATATAGTATATAGTATATATATATGCATGCAAATATGTACATTTTTCTGTTTGGATGGTTTCCAGAAAGAAAACGAGAGAAAATGTCTGAATCAAGTCAGCGAGGAAATAAACACATAACAGCAATAAGACTGCACACTTTACTTGTTCCTTGTGTTATTTTGTGATGAAGGAAGTTCATCTTTGAAGTTCGTCACAGTATGGTTTCACTTTATAGGGTAAAGACAATGTTGCAACAAAGTTTGGCATTAAATGACCTTTCCCTTGTATGAACTTACTGTCTTATGGGGAAGTGACTCTGACTAAAATGATCAGCACAACAATCTGAAATTTTGTGCGTTGTCGCTGTGAGGTTGCCTCGGGCTGAAAGTCAGACAGCTGACACGCAGTGCAACAATACAATCAAGAATCAGTAGTCACTCAAGGACTCTGTGGGCCCTCAAATTTAAAATCAAAACACTTTATAAACCAAAAAGGAACTGAGGACTTGCCATGCAGAGTGTATGGACACTGCACCGAAAATGTGATCTAAGTGGCTTTTACTCTGAAGAAACTTAATAACAGCTACAAAGGTGGCTCATATTAGAGCCAATCATCCACCATGAGGTATGAAAGAGGCCTGTCAATCGGAGCAATGTGCGTTCACAAGACAACACAGCTATAAAGATAATTTAATATGTGAAGGGAAACAGCCTGAAATGATGACAATAGACCAAACACAGACAGCTGACTTCAAAGAAAAGACACATCCTCGTCACTAGACTAGACTAGACAAACAGGGGTATTACAAACAGTGCAGTTTTTACCATTTTTCCTGTTATGGATTTTTAGTTCCAGTGAAGTTTTATATTTTACAGCGGAAATACTGAATAATCAAAGTGGCAAATTGTGTTTGTCTCTTCTAAATCCACTCAAGAAACCACTCCCCAGCATTTTTTAACATCATTTCCTCATAGAGATGTAGTCACAATTGGTTCGGAACAGCCTGATGTCCCCCCCCCCCCCCGTTCTGACAGGTTTACTGATTGAAGGACACTGGATAACGAGGCCTGACTATAACACCACCCAGCCACATCACAACTACATCCAGTCCCACTGAGTACATGCACTCTTTTTTTTCCAGAGAGGAAAGAAAGAAAACAAGAATCTTCTATCGCTGTCTTGTGGCCAGTAATTTTCCTTCATGGCACCCGTGGGAGCCATACATTTTCACATATGGCAAACTGAGTCTGGATTTTATGGGGTGAATTGTTTTGGGATTCTGTGAGAAGAATAGGAGTAAAACTTTAACTGTCTGTGGCAAGACAGAGTGGGAGAGAGAGAGAGATGTTTTGATCTGGCAAATTTTCTGTTGTGACATAAAAAAAAACTGGTCCAAGCTCAAAGTTATGGGCTGTCTTTTTAATACACATTGAGATGTAAAACTTATGAAGGGAGACTTTGATGTGAGTTTCATGGAGAGTCTCAGACTGCCTTTGCAACACATTTCCAAGGAGTGTTCCACCCAAACGTGACTCCACTTCTGCACACACAATTACAGGAGGGGCGGCCTGTTTGAATTCAGCGTTGCACTACGACTAAGGTTAGGTTCAGTTCAAGGCTTCTGTCTGCAGACATGACACAATGTCCCTTGATCTTCACAGTTTGATTGGAAACTTTACACACTGATTCCTGTTAGATAAACAGCTTTGTGACTGCAGACATAAATTCAATCGTCATCATGACTACAAATGAATAAAAAAGAGAAAACCTCCTTTATCCCATGTTACCCTTGCGTTTTGGAGTAGATGCCATGTCACTTTTCTTCAAATAGTAAGTGAGGGCCTTTTCACTTGACCTCAGTAACTGTGCACCAGGCAGACAGACTTGAATGCACTGCCCCCTAGTGGGGCACTGACTAGAGGTTTAAACACTGAGAGGATATCTGGAGAAAACATCTTGTTAATTACTTACATGCCCATAAGTGTATTTTTGATTTTAAGAAAAGATATTGTGTTTATATACATTTGAATATGCCTTGAATCCAGAAGCCAAATGTCCATTTGCACGGACACATTTTTGGTAATCAGTAACTGCAAAATAAACACCTGACAGCAGCATTTACACAACATTGTCACACACATACAAAATTACACAATCGTCTACATTTGTTCATCTTTACCTAAAATGACCCTGAGATAATTAGATCACACGCATTAGGATAAGAACCCACTTGGTTTGGATAAAATGCATACTCTGTGAAAAACTTAGTAACTTAGAGTATGAAGATGTGAAAACAGAGAGACATTTTCGCTCATTTTCATTACATATTATATAAGAAAACAAGTCAGATATACTAAGAGTTAAAGGCCCTGCACACCTGTGGGGTGACTACACTTATTTTGGCTGATTACTATAGACTATTTGATTGTGAGTGTTAGCTCGGTTGCAAACAAATTACACCTTTTAAGGCAGAGACACGCCAGGCAGACAGTTGGCCAACAGTCAAAGTTGGGCCAACGTTGAAGCATCTGCCACCTGAGTTTCTGAGGTATGTCCTACAAGGTCGGCACTAGTCGGCCTTCGCCAGCAGGTTTTTTGCAGAGCCAGTTGATGAGACAAATCAGTACTTCTGGTTTCCCTTTTTGAACGACAAATACGTCTCCTTACTCCTATGGACAATTAGTCCCTCCCTTTCAGTGTGCTGTACTCTCTACTGTCTAAGTGCAGCTTTTTGGGTGAGACACAGGCGACGTGAGTTGACACACCAGACGGCCTTTGTCGCCACCTATCCTTTGATGTCTGGATGGTGTTTCTGGGCACAAGCCTATGTGAAGTGTACATTCAAACACCTTTACCAAAACCATCAATTTGCGGAAAACCGAATACCAGTTATGGGATAGTGTCAATTGGTCCAAAAAAAAATGGGGGCACAGGAATTCTCCCATTTTGGTGATGGCGATCAGAGTCATGAAAGGCCAAGTGAACCAGTTTTTAAACTTTGAACGTGACTCTTCAAGCCATAAATGTCAACGCTTGCTAACACAATAGATGAGTCACTTGTGCCTGTAATCACCCATTCAACACTTTGCAGGTTATATTATGGTCATGTTTTCCTATGGAGCTGTAAAAAAGACTCTTAAGGTGGTTCCTACAGGATAAGCTTCTGTTAAGTGTGTCATTCTCCTCTAATAAAACCGCACCCTCGTCTGGGAGGATAACATCTCCCACTTCCCGCTCACGCTCCTACTTCCAGACTCTGCTCCATCAAAATGAGCTGTCCTTCCTTTAACTCTACTTTTGCTTATTTTTGCGTTTGAAAGATTTAGGATTGTCTTTTAACCATATTATTCACCGATGTTCATTGCAGTTACATTTTTACACTCTTGAAAAGGAAAGCAAAATGAGCTCCCCCGTTCCTTCCCCTCCACCCTAAACAACCTGTAAACTTCTGATTTGTTGTTATTACAGCTGAGCTGAATCAAAGAGTGGCAGGGGCATGGACAGGAAAGGCAGTGAGCAGAGAGGGACTGACGTGGCCCAAGGCTAGGAGCTGCAGACAGTACATGGACTTTTAAATGGAGCGGGCCGATAAGGCGTTTTAACGTGTCTGTCGCGGCAACCTCCATTTCCTCATGGGGCCAGTTGTCGTCTGGTAGGAAATCAAACTCATTTCAGAAGGTTCAAGGACATAGTTGGTATGTGCTGTGATAGGGATCCCTGCATGGGTTTGATTATGACAAAATATGAGCGATGGTATAGAAAATAATAAGTAAAAAGAATAGAAAGCTGATGTGTTTTGTTCAGGATTCACCAAACTTCTGGTACATTTTTTTTCATTGTCTGCTTCTCCACTTAGCTTTCCAAACTGTCTTATGCAATCTTATTCCTACCTAAAAAATACCCGAAAGCTTGGTCTATATCTGATGGATTTTCTCAGAAAATCACAACCGCTGAAGCCAACATCAGGGCGTAATACACTGATTACATATGCCTAAGCACTGAATGCATCATTTTCATGTTTTTCTGTAATTTTTTCTCCAGATGGAACCCTCAGAAAAGTATGACAAGTCAGATGGCACAGACCTCTCCGTGCCAAAGTCACATCATTATTGTTCAAAAGCCTGGAGAGCAGTGATTGTCCAGATGTTTCATAGTTTTGACCCTCTTTCAACATGATACAGCTGTATACAGCCTTGCTGATTGACTGACTAATTCGCTCAACGAAAACCTGCTGGGAATATGTTTGCAATCGAAATGTATAATCTTTTCAATATGTGAAGAACAGTTCTCAGATCGGTGATGTTTCTGGCATTGTTTTTTGATCACTGATGTAAAAGTTCATGAGTCAAGAGCAGTGAAGAATGTACTTTTTTGTGTTCAAAATGCTTCAGACCTTTTTTTCCAGTCTCTACAAACCAGACTGTATATAATGATGGACGGCTTGATGGTTTCCCAAAAGTAAAGCCAATGCATCTCGATCGCCCCCTGGTGGCTGGCTGCAGTAAAGGTCATAGATCATAAGTTCCGCCCCCTCCATGTTAGAGGATGGTACATGGGACAACACAAAAACATTTTTCCCAGCTACTTTTTATAACGTTAATGTTTGTTCAAAGTGTTCGGTTTTCTTGAATGTTTGGGTTTAATTAGCTACTTAATGCTATAAAACAGGGTGAAACATTGTGCTTGACAGCTGTGATGGATCGCAATGTGTGTATGGTCGTCACTTCAATGACGTGACTCTACCACTTGATCAATACTATGCAGACTCTGGTTGCAAAAAACCAACCTGCAGGCGCTCGTATCTGTAGGAAGCGGGAGAATGTTTTTGTATCACTTCTGGTGTCTGTTCGTAGACCGTTTGTAGTCCCAATAGTATTGACCAATCAATTTGAAAAAAATATTGTTTTTTTGTTTGCATGCAGGTAAACAGTCCGTGCAGAGAGCAAAGGAGGCGGAACACAGTGGCCGAAACGGAATTTGAAATGCCTAATCTATTCGTACAGATGAATGTATGAAATGTCGTCTAAAAAAAATTCCACTCAGACTGTGAGCAACAATGACCAGCGCACATAAGAGGAAGTCTTAATATAACCAGACTGAAAGCTGATGGGTTCTGAGACCGCAGTGGGATGGAATCTTAGCATGACTTTATCAGATTTCTGTGTGAATTGAGTTTTAGTCTGATTGCTTAGACACATGTATCATTTATAAGTTTTGATTGAAGTTTCATTTTTCCTAAAACTACAAAGTAAGGGCAAATTACTGTACACCTTGATAATCTTTCATGTATTTCAAAAGTTTTGACGATAACATTACACGTCCAACAGATTACAATCTTCAAACTGAGGTCATGAACTTGACTCCACGGGTCAACGGTTTGCATATCTAAGTGGTTAAGCAATCTGCATACTCGTTATATAATTTTGTGTTTTCGGGAAGCCGGCTCTTGTCAGGGGTTGGATCAACAAAACACTTCGGTCAACATGGTAGACATTTTACCTGAACATTGGCATGTTAGCGTTGTCATTGTGGGCATGTTCGCATGCTGACGTTAGTATTTATCTCACAGCTGTAAGCCTACTTAGGTCAAAGTAGGCCACCACCTCACTGAGCTTCTAGTATGGCTGTCGAGTAGAGTTTTAAACTACAGTGAAAAGGGAACCGATTTGTATTATAAAGTTCTCACTGTTCTTTTCATAATTGCATTCTGGAGGTTATAGCGCTTGTGTTTAATGGGTTTCAATCAAGCATGAGATATAAATCTTACTTACCCTACATAAAAACGTGTTATCTTTCAAGTCAGTGAGAAAATGATTATTACAGCACGTGTGAAGTCTTTTTTTCACCAGAACATTGACTGTAACACTGCGTCCCCCCTCGACCTGCTGTTTCCTGCTTCCTAATGCCCACAGTTTCACATGCAAAGTTCCCACCATCCACCCCTCCGTCTCTCCCCTTACTACCACTTTTCCTTTCCTCCCTGCTACTGCCTCTGCTGCCCTATATCCACTTACTGCCTCCTTACACACCTAAATTCCACTCCTCTTCTTTCACCACTTTATCCCCCTGCTCCATCACTTCTTAGCTAATGCCCCTTTCATTTTCTCAGCTCTCTGCTGTTTCTCATCACTCTTCTGTCCTCCTTTCCTCTCTCTTCCCTTCTTTCTCCTGTTCCTCTTCTGGCATTTCCCACACTGTAACACCCATCATCTATCTGACACTATATCTACCTTCCGCCCCCCTCCTCAACCGTGAAATCCAAGTCCAGCTGAGTTCTGCTGGGAGCCAGAGCTACCAGATGGCACCAGGCAGAACCCAAACATCTGCGTTACCCAACTGGGCCCAAACGGGGCTCTGAAGGATACGCAGCTGTATAAACAGCTTGTGTGTAAAAATGCAAGCTATGCAGCCAAGCATAGGGGTCCTCACCAGGTTGCTATGAAAAGAAATATTATTAATAATGATAATAATGACAGAGGAAATACCTTAGCTTGGGACGTGACTGTGTGCATGTAAGACAGTGGAGCATGGGAAAAATGACAGAGGCCTTGGCTGTACCACATACACACTCAATGACTGTGATGGGTTCAGTAAGTTACATTACTTAAGTTACAGTATACTTACGTACATAT
This sequence comes from Echiichthys vipera, assembly GCF_963691815.1. Lineage (NCBI taxonomy): Eukaryota > Metazoa > Chordata > Actinopteri > Perciformes > Trachinidae > Echiichthys > Echiichthys vipera. The sequence continues at coordinate 14,131,424 of NC_139845.1, read as the reverse complement.
CATAACTGACACAAACAATACTCAAAGGATTGACATTTTATGACATTTATTGCCAAGAGTTAGATGAGATGATGATTAGCTTAGGTCAGCTTAGCTTAGCACAAAGACTGTAAACAGTGAAAAACAGCTAGATTGGCTCTTTCCAAGGATAACAAAGCTGCCTAACAGAGACTGTATACAAATATCGACAATATGATAAAAGTGAAGCCAAAACATCGCAATTGCCCCCTCGTGGCTGGCAGCAGTCATAAACCTTGCCACCATGTTAACGCATGGGACTTACAGTACACTTCAAATAAATTTTCCCAGAGATAGTTTTAGGAAGTTCTTGTCATGCTGATGTATGTTCAAGTGACAATCCTCAAGTAAATAGGGTTTTAATTTGTCATTTGAAGCTATAAAAAGGGTGTTTAACATCACCCGATCACAACTGAGCTAGCATGTCATGCTGGACATACTGTACAGTGCTGGGATAAAACCTCCCCTCAGCTATTTCAATCATCTATATTGCAAGTGCACTCTTTCAGCATCCCAAGATATCTGTGATTAGTCTAAAGAAATTCATCCCAGAATGACAACCTCGTTCTGACACAGCATTGTGGAGATATGTCTCTATCCGGGATATTTTGGCTTCATTTTTCTACATTAGGAGAAAGTGAAGACGTGTCGTTCATCTCTGTGCTACCAACCAAGAACGTCATGTAAAACCACAAACCCAGGCTAGCTGTTTCCCCCCACTTTATGCTAAGCTAAGCTAATCGACTGTTGGCTCCAGCTACATAGCTACTGTATTCAGCACATTGACATGACAGTGGTTTCAATCTTGTCATCCAATTCTCAGCAAGCAAGAAAGAAAATAATGGTATTTCCCAAAATGTCAACTAGTATAATACAACATAATTTAAGGGTAAGCTCATAATTACTTATCACTTTCATATCTATTTAACATCCATGAAGATTAAAGGAGGGGGAGAAAAGCTAAAGACAAAAGTTTAATTCTTAGTTTCCATGCAACTTTAAGTACTTTTGTATTTTGTAATAAACTATTACCTTCAGCCTACTGTATTTCTAGACAGCATGGCCAAATCTAAACACTGGCACTTTATTTGCATTTAAAGTATGCAAAAAAGTATGTATGCACTAGTTGAAGTATGGTACTTACCAAACTTTCTAAAAGCAACTATGCGTGGTATGAAAGCCACCAGACACTCTGGCACACACACACATACACACACACACACACACGCACACACACACACACACACACACACACACAGACACACACACACACACACACACACACACACACACACACACACACACACACACACACGTAAAGTACCGAAAAAGTCCCTTCTGGTGAAAGTTGAAGCACACAAAAGCCAGGATATAGTGCAACAATGGGGCAGCACACAGTACATGAATGACTAAGCCAAGCTAGATGAGTTTGGGCTAAAGTAGGATTACCTGCATTTGGACCGTAACATAAGTAACTACTCATATACAGCCTATCAAGATTCAACAAAAGCCTGATCTGTCTTATGTCTGTTCAGGGTACATTTTGAAGAAACCCAGATTTGGGCTGTTCTGTGTTTCTGTGTTGAGTGGATTATAATAGTTTATCTCACAGGGAGCCATTGGCCTATTCTCTTTGCCTCAAACTCCAAAACAACACTCAGGCCCACTTGAGAGTACTCGGCTTGGATGAGTTTTGCCTCTGGCACGGAGTCATCGGCCCAAGAATCTGGCTGCCCTCCAAAGACAATATTTGTCAGAGTAGCCTTGTTTCAAACCTTTACTGTTTATTAGATTCTGCAGCCTTTTCAGACACGGGGGTTTCAGATTCAACCTTAAGATTCCAGTGAAAAGCCCTTTCATGTTTTTAATCGCTCTAAAAATGTTCAAAGGGTACAAAAAGTGTTTTTAATCAGCATGTACAGCTGTGCAGAGAGTTGAAAAAAGACCCATTAATTTTTCATTTGCATCATATGGTTTAAATAATTTTCAGTATTCTCTGAGACACTGATTTAAAGAGCTTCCACTTCGCATGTCAGCCGAGTGGAGAGAAGGATGTAAGCAATCTGGATTTGAGAGCAATTACGGACCACACTGAAAAAATTAACATCTCGCCTTGTTTTATTCTGACTTTTGTGAAAAATGCCAGCTGGATGGAAAGAGTTCATTGATTTTAGTGCAACTCCAGATTCAGTCCACGTCTCAAGTTACATAAAAAAAAGAAACAACTGTGTTTATTAAAACCAAAGAACCACTTTTGCAATTGCTGTCATAGAATAAAGATGCAAATATATCAAATAAATGTGCTGGGATGTATATTCTGCAGTGCAATTACAGTGACAAATCAAAAACCACACACTCTAAACCCCCTGACCCTTGTTGCTCTTTAGTTACACAGACAGGTGGAAAATAATCAGCTCCTGTTCAACTCAATGCGTAAAAAACTTCACAGGCAATGCAACAGGCCTTTTGAAGTCAACACACTTTGGTTCAAGTATCAAAAGGCAGCGTGTGATAGACCAAATCTGCCCAGTGTTTAGAGCTGTCACCTTCCTGCACCTGCAGACTCAGCATATGGCAGAAGTCTGGACCTCCCGTGATAAGTTGGTCACAATATTGCAAAAAAAAAACAAGCTTCCCTCGTATGTGCGTGTGTGTGTGTGTGTGTGTGTGTGTGTGTGTGTGTGTGTGTGTGTGTGTGTGTGTGTGTGTGTGTGTGTGTGTGTGTGTGTGTGTGTGTGTGTGTATGTGTATGTGTGTGTGTGTGTGTGTGTGTGTGTGTGTGTGTTAAACATGTCAAGAGTCACACCACCTCAAAATAAAAGTTTACTCACATTGTTAGTAATTTGTTAGTGATATTTCCTTTAAAATAAAGATTAATTAATTAATGATTAACTGCAGCGAAAATCCATGTTTTTGTCTCTCTTTTCAGCCGTCTTCACTGTTAAAGTCATCTCCCTGGCCTTGTCTAATGGATAAAACATACCACAGAACCAGATTATTCTGTCTTTTCAGCATGAACAACCGCTTTGAAGATCAAAGTGACGTGTGCGCCTCCACATCAGAGCGTGTGCCCTTAAATTTCTGTTGCCAGGTCCTTCCTCTCAACTTAGGCCCCCGTACGCTCAGGCCCACGGCTCAGGTTCTCCATCATAAAGCAACGGAAACCCCTTCTGTCCATTGTTTGAAAGCTCTCCCAATGGCACACCAACGGCAGCCCTCGATGGCACAGATTTGAAAATGTTCTGCGTAACATTAATAGAAAATGAGTGCTGAGGTCTCCCTTGAATGACTTTACAGCACATTAGTGCCAGGAAGCTGTTCATTTTAATGTCAGTGGTGTATTAGCGCTGTTATATAGTGTTTTGACTGTAACTATCCCAGCATTTACTCTAAATATACACACAGCATTCTTCTTCTGTCGAGCGTATCTTTAAGGCATAGTTAAGTAATTACTGGAGATTTTAAAATAAACACATCCGGTGCACAGACTCGTTTCTGTGTACAGGACGACAGTTACCACCCTTTCATGGTGTACATCCAGCACTGTATAACACTTGAGTCGAAGCCCGGAGAGCATGACACATGAGCTCTCTCCAGAATGAGGTGGAGTGCTACTCAGGGCTTCTGTCCTGCATCTCAGCTCTGCAGTATCCTTCATATTTCACTCTGTCTCATTTAAAGAGCTTTTCATTTTTAAGGCCCTGTTGTCCTGGTTACTCAGGCAGGCTGGCATGTACGGTATGTGACCGCAGTGCTGTGTGTTATTTAAATCTGGCCTGTGTCATGCCCCTCTATGTTCTCCTCTTCCTGTCTCGCTTTCCAAATACATTAATAAAAATACTTTGGAAAATGATCAGCAAACCTGACAATCAATTAAACAGAAAAACAGAAGAGAGGAAATGCTCACACTGTAGTTGTACTGAAGTTCTTGAAGAGAACACTTTATATTTAGTAAAGCAGTGGCAAAATCAGTGGCAAGATCATTCAATACATTTAAAGGCTTTGGTTTCCTTAGTTTGAATAAAACTAATAGTTTACCGACCTGCTAGCGCTTCTGTGGAGCTAAATGTCAAGCTAAATGCTAACATCGGTGTGCTAACATAGTCACATTGGCAATGCTAACATGCTGAGTAAATATAATACTGACCATGTTCTTATACCAGCCTTACACCAAATTACTTTTCATGCACTGTGGTTCAAGCTCGGAACAGGCTAGGATAGAAACTATGTAGGGTTGGCCCTGATTTTTTTTTTTGGGCCAGATCATAGCTCTAATTCAACGGCGTGATCATACTGTAGCTAAGCTTTGTCGCTATGCATAATTGGTTATCAATTCGCAGTTACATCTATTGGCTAATTCAGCATCACAGTTTTCATCAGTGGACAACATAAAAAATAATGTTACACAATGATCAGCTATTCAAAACTCAGGTTTATTCTAGTTCTTGGGGACAGGATTCAGGATTTGTGACAACTGCTTGTAATTCAAGATTTTCCAGCATGTCTGGTCACCCTAGTAGCATGTTAACTCACTTGTATTAGCTTACTATGAGCATAATGTTAAGCTAAAGAAAAGTGTTTGACCTGATGATGGTGCTAAATGAAAACTCATACCACATGTTGGCTTATTCTGCCAAAGATCCAAATGACTGGCCCTGAGCTACAGAGGGTTTAATTACGTTTATAATGAAGTGTAGTATCTCCATTAGAAAGAGAGCTTTTCAATGTTTTATTGGTATCTGTTAAAGCCATTGTTTCCTCAGTCTGCGTCGTCTGTAAATTCCCTGTCTTGGTATTCAGCCTGGCATCCACTGCACTCAGCTATCATCGAGGCCAATCCCCATAGTCTGGCACCGGTCAGAGGTATTACAGTTACATCCTGTCCTCTCTTCACAAAGAATGCTTGTTTTGGCATACATTTGGATGTGCTCTCCATTAGAGGCTTTAACACTCTCCGTCACTGCATTATCTGCACTCATTAATGACTGTCAGTACACAGCAGGAAGGTTGCATTGCCAGACATAAGGCAGGACACTTGACACCACTTCTATTTTTTGCCTGCCTGAAATACCAAGTAGAAGTAGGTGAACAGAGGTATAGACAGGAGAGAGCAGGAGAGATTGTTGAAATGATGATTAATGGCAGTGAAGTGGTTTCAGTGCAACTCTTAGAGTATAATGAAACAGAGCTTAAGTCACCATGTGTTTAAGTGACTCCTGTATAACATAACATCTCTAAAAAAAACAAAAAAACTTGCTTTAATGGGGAGAGGTAGATAAGAAGATTTATCTCTTGGTCTGTAATCTATATATAAAGGTGCAGCTAGGAGTCAGTTAGCTGAGGTTATCCTGACTCTGTCCAAAGTTAACAAATTAAGGTTACAAAATCCACTTCCAGCACCTCTAAAGTTCACAAATAAACATTGTATCTCATTTGTATAATCTGTACTGAGTGTAAAAAAGACCTTGAAAAGGGCCAGACTAGCTACTTCAGATTTATGAAGCTTAGCTCACTAAGCTAACCTTCATATTTAATGAAGTGCTATGGATCTTCTCATTCTCCCGGAACGAATGTCTACTACCCAAAAATGTCAAAGTATTCCTTTAAAGACCAACTCTGAACATAAATAACAATGACAGACTATCAAATTTGACATTTACAAGAGTCAAAAACCAGAAATTCGTGGTGAACGTATTTTACAAGGTCGTTTGGAAGAAGGTAGTCATTTTCTTTGAAACCCTAGACTAGCTACTACAACAATCAAATGTGACATGTTTATATTAAATTAACATGGATTAGATGTCTCAATTTAAGCAGAACATTGAGTATAAATTAACAGCTGTTGGGCTTTGTATGAAATTACCTTAAAAGCGCCTTTGAGTGTCATTTCTGCCAAAAAAATGGTGAAGCATCCTGATTCATGTGAGAACTGGACCTCCCTGGCATTTCCTCCCAAACACCTGCGTTTAAAATCAGTTCTTGATAGGGTCAGGTTAATTTCACCAGTCTGCCAGATCCCCTGTAACTGCCTGCAATATGTGAGAGGTGGAGCACGCCATTAGCTCAGAAGCAGAGCGGCTAGGAGGGCACGCGGGGTCAGCTAACCGCTAATTCTGATGAGAATGGCCTGGAGCACCAAAACATAAGCTATGGTTTCCAGTTATGTTTCTTCACTCATTATATAAGCTTACACATTACATAAAATTCAATGTGTAGCTTTTGATTTTGAGACAAACTAGCATAGCAGATAATAGTGATTGGAAGCATTGTTGCGATTCATTCTACAAGCTCTGTTTTCTGTTGCCTTTATAATGAGCTGGTCCCGGGCCCAAACCCTTGGGTGCAGCATAATCACAGTTTAATGAGCTGTATAAGGACCAGTGCCGAGAGCTGAGGGATTTAGAGAGTTCCTGACGAGGCTACAGGCCCTACAGTACCTGTTACCCCAAATGCTCCCATAACATCTGGTTTTCATCACAATAAAACACAATTCCTGCGGACGTTATTTACGCCTGTATTGGGTTTGGCCAATCCAGCTCATTTTTATCAGCAAATTAGCTCCGAAAAATTAAGGGTTGTTGTGTTCAATTGCTTCATTTGTCTTCTGCCATGGTTCTCTTGTTATCTGTTAAACACATGCAGTACAACAGGTGGTACATGAAGTGCCTCCAGGTCGTACAGAAGTATATGTTAATTCTATTACTGTGGCATTTTGATTACTAATAAACGTTTTTCCCATTATTTTCTTTTCATTCAAATGGAACTTTTCCCATGCATTCTCTGAATACTTTTCTTGCACCGCATGCATGTCAAAGAACAAAAACATATCACGTGGGGGAGAAATACAGCTGACTTGGTGCAACTTTGTAATATGTAGGACTTTTGACATGACACTGATTAAGTGCTGCTAGAATGCATTGAAATGAGTGGGTGCTTTCCACTGCAGTTAGATGAGACTACAAGTGTTGGCCGATTGGCTGGTCTGTACCATGTAAGAGTTTGGTCATAAGAAGTTGCACGAGGATCAACTAATGCACCAAAATTTGTAGAGATGGTGCCAAAGCAATGACAAGCTGACAAAGCATCACAGGGTTCGGATTAAAGATGGTGCCTCCCATATGATGTGGACAGAATCTTTAGCAGTTAAGACAATGGCAACACTGTGTTGAACTGAAAATTAGCATCTTTTCAGTTGGTATTACACTGATTTGGGTGTGGACAAGTCAAATTATTGCCACATAATTGTGTCAGATGGTTGTCGGGGGCTTAAATTTGATGATCCAGGCAAAATAAGTCTACCTATATTGCTCATCTGAGGGTCAACAAATACATGGGTTTCAATCCTCCAACATGTCCGGTTTGCATTCACAAAGACAAAACTCAAACGTTCCAGATATTCTACAAAAATGTCTGATGTGTGAAGTAATGTGATAGAAATGTCGATTATTGGTCATACAGTTGGCATACTATTATTCAGCCAGTTCTGATCATGTTGGTGTTGATCTCGGTTTCGTATCAGCAGTCTTTAGGGGGGCCATGCATTTGAATGCCTCGTATCACAGCCGGTATCAAATAATTTAACACAGACATTTGGAGGAAGGCACTCTATCATCAGATGGTCTTATCAACATTTTGGTAGCGAATGCGCAAATAGGCTACTAGTTCACTAAGTCACTAAAACAGGGGAAGAGAACCTATTTTTAAAACCAATGAAATGACACGTAGAATGATACACTGCCTGTGATTGTTCCAAATGGCGTAAACACCAGAAATGATCCACTCCAGAGTTCACCTAGTGCTCAGAGACCACCCCTTCGAGTCGGAGCAGAGAGCGGTTGTTTGGTCCACACCAGGGTTCAAGTCCGCCATTCAAACCAACTCAAACGAACTGCACCAACAGGGAAAATGGGTTCAGATTAACTGGACTTAACAAGGCGTGTGTAAACTTTTCAACTCTGTTCACCAGAGTAGACCAGGAACTCCTTTACCTTAATGCCACACACAGGAATGCAAAGGGGCCTTGATTATAAAAAGTTATTGGAGCTGAAACAACATCCACTACTGAATTCCTCAGGAAAGTATTGATGTCCTTTGCTACCACCTACTTTTGCAATAAAGGCTTGGACATTGGTTCTCTGTCTTTCTTAAAAACGTCTAAAATGTCACAGTCTCCATAGCCCAGTCAGGATGTATTTTTGCTCCCTCTGAGTGGAAACTGACTGGAAGGAGACCCTTCCCCGGAGGCAGCTTTCTGAGCCACCGGCAGCCAAGATGTATAAAAGGACAGAGTCTGTGTTTGTACAAGTGTTTCACATAGGACCAATCCCAGACATATTTCTGAATGAGGCTAAGTGACGGACATTTTGGGGAAATACAATGTTTTTTTCATCTCTGAAGGGTCGAGTCTGATTCCAGGGTCTTCAGACGCATGCCTCACTTCTCAGGAATTCATCTGCAGGCACTACTGTGCTACACCTGTGGCCTTGTATTATTTCATTCAGTTCCTCTTGCTTCCTGGATGTTATGTGTGCAAAAAGGTACCAGTGTGTACCTAAAGGAGTACAAGTGCTTGTCGCAGGGAGTGTACCTTTTTGAGAGACATTTTCGTACCCTTCAGTGCTGGTCCATTTTTGTACCTTATCAAATTGTACCAGTTAAAGTACAATTGTATACCATACCATGTGCCTTTTTACTATGGTACAGAAATGTACCCACGGAAAAGGGTACTGTAGGGTACTTCTAAAGGTACCACGACAAGCTTTGGACTTTAAGGAGACAAAAATGTACCGGAATTGCTTCTTGACTGTTTATTGACATTAAAAGATGATAAACAGTTCATTGTGAATAAATATTTTCATATAAAATATATCCATGTCAATGTATAAAATAATGAGATGTAAATATTGCTTAAATTATTAACATTATACATTGCATATTTTAAAATGGTGAATTAAGGTAACCAACTAAATGCTTAGCCCTTACTTTAAAGGAGCTCAATTGCTTTATTATTTTCTGGGGACCTATCCCTGGCATAGATTGCATGCAAACTTGCCCCTTCATATAGGGTTACTGCAAATTATAGCTGCAATGATTACAGTGATCCAAAAGAACATTAACTTATGGCAGTGGCTATGCACAACATCAGGTATTTACCCCTCAAAGGATGATGAAATCCTCAATCTTCTCATTGAAGATCGATGACAAGAGGTCCACCCTTGAAATCAATTCATAGGTCATAGAAATAGTACAATTTTAAGTGCTAATGCATTTCATGAATTTTGGTTGATACTTATAACATGCAAATAGCCATAGACAAGCTACTGCATTAGAGTCGCTATGTTATTTCAAGTACAGAAAATTAAACAACTGCTACTTCACTACACTTACATAGTACACTGTGACAGCATTTCATACAGAGTCCCAGTTATTTTGTTGCAGTACTTTTGTTCCTTGTGGACTGTTTTTTTTGGCATCTAAGCGGCTCTGGACATCTTGTGGAATGGAAATGACGGCTGGCAGTCTGCAGCAAGTAGGTTCCGGACTGTAATACATTATCTTTACCATTTTGCAACCCCTGGGGCGGCAGTAGCTCAGTCCATAGGTGACTTGGCTGGGAACCATAGGGTCGCTGGTTCAAGTCCCCGTGAGGACCATGTATGGAGCGTGGACTGGTGGCTGGAGAGGTGCCAGTTCATCTCCTGGGCACTGCTGAGGTGCTGTTGAGCAAGGCACCGAACCCCCAACTGCTCGGGGCGCTGGTCACATGCAGCCCCCTCGCTCTAACATCTCTCCCTAATTGCATGTATAGCCCTGTTTGTGCATGTGTGTATTTCGGGCCTGTGTGTGTATGTATGTATAATAATAAGAGTGAAAAAAATTAAATTTCCCCGTGCGGGATAAATAAAGTAATTCTTCTTCTTCTTCTTCTTCTTCTTTACTGCAAATTAGGACAATAACACCTCAATGCAAGAAAGAGAAGGTGGAAAAAATGCACATGTAATACATAATACCTCTGGTTTGCTGGGGACACAGGGGCTTCACGTGTTTGTTGTTCTGGGTTGACTGCTTCCAAAGTCAGGATGACCTCCTTATGGCGGTGTGTGAAGTCTCTGAACTTTAGCCTTATTTTGAAAGACAGAGATATGCAATCATACTCTCCGTGAGTCCGCAGTCTACTGTTCCATCATCGTCATTGTCTGAAATGTAAATAAAAAAGCTATCAAAAACACAGAAGCACTGAAACTCTGGACATGCAAGGAAACCAAAATAAAACAAATAAAACAAAGCATTTTATCTCCAAAAAGTATGCGACCAGTGATGCAGGAGTCCATTTCTCTGGTTACTGAACTGGTAACAAAAACTTCTACTTATTTTAACTATCCAACTATATTTGAGAATAAAGATAACACACACATACACAAATATATATATATATATGTATATTATCTTTATCAACTTTAAAGGCAACCAAAAGCTGCATCAGCCAGTAAAAGAAAAATGTTACAATTTTTGTCATTAACATTAACACTAACATATCACATGTTAATGCAAAAAAAGGTAATTCAGCTATTACCTTACCTACCTAGCTATTAGCTATTATCTCAATTTTTCTCATTAATTAAATTAACCTTGGAAAATCTAAATCACACTTCACTTACCTCTAAATTCATGGGTCGCCTCATCCGAAATGTCAATACCTCCTTCCACCACCAACGTTTGTAGAAGCTCATCTGTTGACAGACCCCTGAGCACCATGCTGCAGGTACCGTTAGGGTTGAGTGTTACACATTTATTCTTTCTTTTGTTTTAAATCATTTTGCACCCTTTTTGTTCATCAAAGGGTACACTTCTGGCCTCTTAAAGGTCAATATTGCACTTTTGAGGGAACATTCTTAAAAAGTTTACCTTGTACCTCCATTTTTTTGAGTGTGTAGTCGATTCATCACTAATGAACATATGATGCATGTTGGTAGTCATGGTTGCTATGACTTTTTTAATGCAACCAATGAAGCTTCAACAACAAGACCACCCACTCGCAGGTTTATTTAAAATTTCAACATTTAATTGATTATAAATGCTGCTGAAAAGTAAACTGCAATTCTGCAGGTCGGGCCACGTTCTGTTGTTGTCTTACTTCACATCTTTTTGTTTGGAAGAGAGAAGACAGGAATCTATGTGCAATCGGCTCCAACACACTGAGGATCTATACTAATTGATAACATGTGTATAAGGCGGTAACTTGATACTGAGCTAGGGAACGACCGAAACGCAGGCCACCTGCTGCGGTTTTTGGAGAGCTGAGTTTATCTCCCACCACAGTGGAGGCCTTTCTGAGGCAGACAGTTTAAATGAGGACTTGCTGGCCAGCGTCCACGAGTCAATCAATCAACTTGTTCAAACTAAAGTCCAATGTTGAAAAGGTTTGGCCAGAGTGAAAATGTTACCTTTGCAGGAGCAGAAAATGGTCCTCTTTCAAGATGCAATTCATTTATTTTAGAGGGGGAAAATACTTTTGGGGAAGGTCATTAATCACTGTTTCTAAAAAATGTAGAAGTGTTTGTCAACGTACGTTTGTTCCCTGTTTCATTGTGTGCTGTCTGGCAGGACAAAGTTTCACCTTTTTCCCAATAATGGATATCTCATTTTGGAAAAAAAATTTCAAGGGTTATTGCAGCCAAATTGACCTATATGTCATTTAGAGGATTTCATTAAATGTCTCTGGCCTGTAATCATTAAATGTCTTTTGTGTGCTCTTGAGCCAAATACGAGCTCATGAGCTAAGTGCAATTACACTTCTTTCCTTCACACCATTTTCTTCCTTCTCCAGACAGTTTTGTACATATCAACTCACAGTGCAGTGTAACATCCTGGGAGAATTGGCTTAAACCTCTGCACTGTCTCTCAGACTCACCCCGAGACGGCTGCCTGCCAGCTACCACACACACAACTGTGCTTGTCACTCCCAGGACACGGCACAGTCAGTGGCTTGGACAGTACACAGATAAGATAACACACGGCCCTGCCACTTCCCCTTTTCCCACATTTATCAAAATGAGCTCCAGCTACCTCATGTGAACTGTGCATACAGTACAGTATGTCTACCATGGGGTTTGTCATCAGCCAAAAATGGTGGTATCTTTATTTGAAGACATGTTGCAACCACTATGGAGTCAGAGCGCAGAAATAAACTGTGAAGTTTTGTCCATGCTGCTTTACGTGGTTGGGTTGGAGACAATGGTTTTCACAAACAAATCAACAAATTGCCACATATGTGTACTAGAAAAATGTCTTTAATGTACAATTTTTGACTAATACGCTTTCAAACTAGTAGACGTGAAGTCTTTGTTAAAAGTGAGTTTTTTGTTGTAAAGTGCTTCTGTGAAGGTTTCAGTCTAGCACAGTTTACATAGCTGGATTGCATAGAAACACACTTTCAGATGCGTATTCTATGTAAGAAAAAGAATTAGAACATTGTATTCCAAGTGGTTTAAAGCAGGAATAAAAGCAAATTAATCTGACTCACCGGATATGACCCACGCACCGGTTTTCAGGACCCGTCCACTATTTTCGCTATCTGTCACGGGTCATGTTGACGCGTAAAGAGTGAAACGTAAGCCGCTACTCCGTGATTAATTGAAATAGAAGTGTATCTGTTCTGTCAGATGTGGGTCAGACAGACAACTGAAAGACGATACCTGTGAAGACACTACAATATCTTCCACAAGTTAGATCAATATGGTGTTTTAATACTACCACATATGGACAATGTACAAATATTAGCCTTCAAATTTCTAACCTGTTAAAGAGAACATATTCCATATTGTTTTACCTGTTTTATAATGTAAAATTACTGTCTCTGTAGTAGATGAGACCTGGATTTTATCAAATCTGCACTCAACACAGGCACGAATACGCTCACTCTCTCTCTCTCACACACACATACACACACACACACCTCTTTGTTACTGTACACTCCAATGTATTTGCCATTTGCGTGGGAGCTCCTTGCCAAACTTTTACTGTTCCTCCCTCTCTCTTTTCTGAACTTGTCAAATCATCTAAAGTGAATACATGTCGCATACATTTCAGTCCTTCATTTTTATAATAATGGATTTTCAGTATTTAAAGCAGCGGTCTGAATCCCATCCCTGTGGAGTAGTAAAAGCCTTGTCTTTGACCAACAATAACTGATTCAACACCATCTACAATCTGTACCGGTGGAAAAAAGTTCCCCATAACCTTTTCCAGAACTTTCCAGACGTATACCGGTTCAAAACCTACAGGAACACAAATCACTGTGAAGACTGAAGTGGAAAAAGAAAGACGACCAAAATAAAGCAAAGCTTTTTTCTCATCATAGCATGTCATCATAAGTGGAGAGCAGCAGGAGCCAAAGTATTACAGTAAAGATACAGCATTTAGAGAAAAGCAATATACTGCATATCTTTTCGAGAGTTGATAGTATCTTGGCAGGACGTACTGTACAATAAACCCGTGGAAAGTTTCAAGGTTACTTGGACAAAATGTACAGCACTTGTCCAAAAATACAAGTCAAATACTGTTGATATGTGGCCTTTTCCCAGGTCATTATCATCCAAAATCAGAGAAAGGGGATGATTTAAATCATGCAGAGAGCAGGCAGATAATAAAAATCCTACACCTGAGTGGAGGTCTAGATCATCCTGGACGCTAAAACCACTCTTGTGACAGCTCTAGAGGAAAATAAACACGACCACCAAGAGATAAGCATTTCTAATCCCCAGGAATAAATACACAGGGTGATGAATGGCTGAGTGACATCTTAAAGACAGAGCCTATTTGTATGGGCGTACTTCCTCATGGCAACATTACTCAAAGGCAGCACATACAGTTGTCAGGCATTTTTTCTCTCTCTGCAAATAGCACCACTCTCTCAACACAGTCTGTACGCTCTGCATAACTGCACATTAGTGCTGCTTTTAAGAACGCCCAATAGATTCAATTATAGTCTACATATTAGAACAAGTGGCAAAATAGTCCCTGATTTATCATGCATATAAACAAAAATCTCATAAAACACATACACATTCAACGTAACCCTGATGTTAATGTGAAAACCACGCGTCACCATTTACAGCGAGCCGTAATTGTCAGTAAAGCTGTTTTATGTCATGCTAGCCACTGTAAAATTACAAGTGCGCCGGAGTGACTGCCATCGCAGGTATGAGTGGATCACATTTCATCTAGAATATCTTTTTAGCAGATGGTAGACTGTACAGGAAAAGATATTATGATTGGACTCTGATTGGCAGTCACATTGTTAATGTGGAAAGCTTTTGGGATTTTGAGAGGGAAGTTGAAAAGTGAAGAAGGAGAGAGCACAAAATGCAACTTCCACACAGCCTGTGTTCACATGCATGTTTTCAGACATACAGCAATGATGCACGTGTCAACTAAACAACTAAACATGACTCAGTATTCATGAGTTGTCATTTGACTTACACTTGTTGCAGATGACTATCTGATGACTACCCCTATATTTTAACTGATTTAAATGTAGAACACTTAAATCGACCTGAGCAATGACTTGAATTGCTTCTCACCACAGTAACTTTAGACTAGCTTGAGACTTAAGGGTCAAGACTTGAGACTCGCTTGTGACTTGCACTTGTGTGACTTGCACTTTAGTGATTGACCAACCAAATACCTTCAAAGCTAATGGCGTTCCCTTAAGACTCAGCTGTACTTTGTGTTAGCAGCTAAATTAGGATGGTGAACATAAACATTACACCTGCTTTACATCAGCGTGTTAGCATGGTCATTGGGAGCATAGCTGCTAGCTGGCTGTTAACTCTTAAGCTGTGTTCAAAATCATTAACTATAAAGTCACTCATTCACTACTCGCTATGTAATAGACACATGAATCACCATATCTGCATCATCACTGATGGGCGTAGAGTGTGCAACAGTAATATTCACACCTATGAACTGAGACACATCTCATTGTGGTGGTTGTGAAAAAGTAGTGTACGCACCACAAACACTACTTTTAATTTACTGCGCACACATTTCACACTATAGTGTACGGTATAAACACAAAGTCTTTTTCCTGTTTCCTGGCTCGACCGCTTTTTGCATTTCCCAGGTAAAACCTTCTACAAACTTACTGCAGTGTGCACAAGTCTGAATAGGAGGACATTCGAGTTCCAGGACACACACAAAGTTACTGTTAAGTCCACACATACAAACCACATGAAGAGAGATGAATCTACATACTGACACTTATAGACCAGACCACCCTGGAGCTACTCTGACAAAGAATCGCCTGCAACTGTGTGTGTGCTTACTTGCATGTGTTTGTCTGACTGTGTGAGTCCATTCCTCAGGCCCCAGACAGACTCCTCTCCGTGCTCAATGCAGACACAAAGTCAGACGATGTAAGGTGAGATAAGAAAATGTAAAAAATTGAGGGTATGACCCTTTAAAAGGTCTTTTGAGCTGAATGAGCGAGTGAGAGACAAATGCCCCAGAGCTAGAGAGAGGGATTTTAACCCTTGTCATCAGATGCCATGACTAATGGTGGTGTAATAGTGGTGTGGATAAACTTGGACACATACAGCAGACCACATACAGACAGGCCTGACTGACGCACCCTGCAGCCTAAAAATCTATGTGTGTGGCCTGCCCCCCCCCCCCCCCCCCACATACGCACACACACACACTCACACACACACACACACACACACACACACACACACACACACACAACTCACACACACTCACAATTTCCCTCTCTTTAATCGGCACGAAACAGAGGCCACAAAAAGTCACCCAAAATGGTTTTTGCTCATCTAAAGCTACTTACTATTACTTTGCATGCCCAGCACCCCTCTTTATGCAATTTATGATCTACTCTTACATACCTGGACACTTATCGTCTTTTTTGTGCAATAACTTAATCCACCACTTAAGTGCAAAGATGTAATCTTACTTCTCATTACTGTAATACACAGTCATATATATTTTATCTTGTACATTTTCTCTACATCTAACTCATCTGATTTCCTTTTCGGTGAATTTCATTTTACCTCTACTCTTACATCTACTTCATATATATTTAACTAAAAGATTTTATTGACTATTGTTTATTATTTTTTTTTATACTTTCTGCATTCATTTAGCTAAGAGTTTATTGGTTGTCTTATATTGTATTTTTTTATCCCTCCCTTGTGTTTTTTGAGCTGCTTGAAACTCAATTTCCTTGCGGTAGTCATCCCAAAGGGATCAATAAAGAGAAGTCTAAGTCTAAGTCTCTTTCCTTTTCCCTCCTCTTCCTCCACCCTCTTTGCTGGCTTCTGGTCTGTGTCCACAGTTTTTAAGGCTTATCTGTAACATGGCGTACCATTTTTTTTCTCCCTTCGCTGTACTCTGCACCACTTCACTTCTTTCCCTGTTAAATTCACCTCTCTTTTCCTCTCATGCCCTTCTCCGCCATTCTCCCCCTTGCTGTTATGCTCTCCATATGCTTTGATGGCTCCTCCTCTGAAAGGGGGAAGTGATTCAGGCCGCTGGCATGCATGGCAGGGCTGCAGCTGGACATTGCACCTGCAGCTCAGAAAAAAACAAGCTTACGGGTGCATGTTTGGGAAACCTTTCAATGCGTGTGTGTGTGTGTGTGTGTGTGTGTGTGTGTGTGTGTGTGTGTGTGTGTGTCTGTACTGTGCAAGCATTTTAGCGCGTGCACAGTTAAGTCATTTTCTCATACATGCTCCTGCTCCTTTTCCGCACCCTTCCTCCCTGTTTCCCGCCTTTTTTTTTTACTTTCCTACTCTTTTTCTTGTTATTACCACACTTCTGCTCTCCCACAGGCCATGTCAGACACATTAAAATAATTTTGAGATGGTGTTTAGAGGATCAATCATAGCCCCCAAGTTCCAACCAGGCAGGAAAGGACTGTATGGGAACCTATAGGTACCATATTAGTGTGGTGATGACAAAAATACCCGAGGCACACTGGCATAATTTGTACAAAATTGCATATTGCACTCTGGGAGTAACCGCCATGACCCCAATCTTTTTAGCAAATTCAACCTGCCAAAACAGCCTTTTCGATTTAGGGTTTTGGGAGAGAAGGTATAAAAGAAGGTATAAAGAAACAGAATGACGAAAAGTGACATTACACTTTTCATTTTGATTGATGGCAAGTTGCTGCACCTCCCGCCTCCATAAATTACACCATAAATCATATAATTAGCAGAGGCAATCTCCAGAGAGTTTCTCAATGCAAGCTCGTAAGCCTTGAAATGAGGTCGATTTATCTCGGTAGAGACTTTATAATTGAATCGGTGGTTGGTTTTAATGGGCCGTGATGTTTGTATGATTTTATTTCTGCTGAGAATAGTATGCATAACTGCATGCATACATTGCTTCGCTGAGGCTCTCACTTGCAGGTAGATGTTTTCAATGACCAGCATAATGTGGTATCACCGTGTAGCAGCTCTTAAAGGTGGAATCCAGCCAGGTAATAGGGACCTATGAAAGGCACTTTGCACGGAAGATTAGAGTTTCAACAAGCTATTGTTGTTTCTGAGTGTCAGACAAGAGTGCTCTCTGCCGCTGACTAAAAACACATGACATTTGTATTTGCAGTGGTGAGAGATATTCCACAGGGAGGTTTGCTGTGGAAATATACCAATACAGGATGTAAGGCTTTGGGGGTCAACCCCCTGCTGGCTGGGATTAATCGAAACCATAATTACCTCCGCACTAACGAGCCAGTTGTCTTGAGCCGCGGCCAGGTGTTTAGCAGGAAACAGTATGTGACAATTTGGGTTAGGTGTTCACCCATCTGCACACACACAAGCACACACACACAAACGAGCTGCAAGAACTTGAGTGAGCGAGCAAACATTTCGGCAGACGTCAATGCAGTGCTCTCACCACATTCATCCGTCTTCTTGAGACGCCTCATGAGCCAGATAGGAAGCTGTGGTATGATTTTCACATTTGTTACTCTGTGACAGCTTCACTGAACATGTGTTTTATAGCAGTGGCTCCCAAACCTTCTTTGTCTGAGATTCCCTCACAGCTCTGTCAGATGAGCTCAACTACACCTTCATCAACACAAACATCAATTGAATGTTATATTGATTATAAAACAGTGAAAATAGTTCCAATATGTTTTTTTAATTTTAATGGAACTGTCAAGGCTTAGGTTGGTCAGGTGTGGATTAATGACATAGGCTGCCACCAGATTATTTTATGGTCCAAAAGAAATATTAGAAAATTAAGCAGCTGATTGCCTATCTAGCATAAAAACGAAAAAAAAAAAACACAATAGCTGAAACAACACCACTATCTACTAAGGAAAATACCTAAACTGACAATAACAAACAGGGTGTTCTTAGGTACTGCAAATGTTGTACCTGTTGGTTTAAAAAAAACAAAAAAAGGTTTTTACCAGCTTGCAGATGTACTGTTAGAGCATTTTTCTGTAGCATTGCTGTAGCGACGGAAGCATACCTGTTTCAACTATTTAATTTTAGCTATGTGAACCATGAATCCGATACTTCTATCCACTTTTAGCTAACACTTGTGTATCCATTAGTTAGCTTATGTTTGCCTTACCTTAAGCTATCTATTTCAACCATTTAACTAATACTAGCTAACTATTCAAACTTATGAAACGTATCCATTAGTTATAGCTTTTTATGTTAACCATTTATCCATTGCATTTAGCATTTAACTAATACTAGCTAACTATTCAAACTTATGAAACGTATCCATTAGTTATAGCTATTTATGTTAACCATTTATCCATTGAATTTAGCTACATATGTAAACCATTTATCCATTGAATTTAGCTATATATTTCAACCATTTAGCCCATACTTTAAGCTACAGTATTTCAACTGTTAATCCATTTATTATAGGTATATATCCCCCCCCTAAAATGGATTAATTCATTAATGTTAGCAATTAACAACTAATTAACGGCTACTATTTGAACTTATTCATTACTTTTAGCTTAATGTTTAAACCATTTTTTTCACATTAGTTTAGCTATACTCCTACAATCTTTCTAGGTAGGCTATCCTATGACAATGGAACAAATACCGAAAACAAGTAGCTCTGATTGGTCTTAATTGTTACGCTGTTTATATTTTTTGTACTCTGTGCATCTGTGTATATACATCAACATCTGTGACAGCAGGTGTGTGTGAACTTGCCACTATCAAGGTGGCAGGTTAGGTGCTGTGCGATGTCCTGGGGCCCTTGGGCTTTGCTCAGCAGGAACAAAGTAAGCACACTAGCCCTCAGACAATACACTTCTATGCTCAGCTCTGCACCTGTGTCATGTTTTCATGCTGACAAAGATGTGCTTTCCTATTTGTGGGCTAAAGATCTGCTTTGTTTCCATGACTCAGCGACTAAAATAGTCAAGCTGTCACCAACTCTGAACCGAGGGTCTTTGTAGTCAAAACGCCAAATTACTTTGAACACGCAAACACAGCAGTGAATGGTTAGCAAATGAGTGGTATGTAGATTACTCACTGTATAAAATTGGCTCACAAATGCTGAGTTAACACAATTCACTTGGCTTGATTTCTTCTGAGGGTTTTAAAGTGTGTAACAAAATTCAAAACTTAAAAGGTGCACAGTGTCATCTTTGGATACAGTATGTTCTTCCTATAAATGGATCTCATCATTCATGATCTACAAACTGGAAGATGGTGGGGGAAGAGATTTACAAAGTTTACAATAATGACATCAAGACTCTAAACATGTAATGGGATGCTTATATGAGACCTGGCCATTTGTTCCAATAGGGAAAAACACAACAACATCAAGACAATAACTCACCACTTTAAAACGAGAAACAGAGATGATTAATTGTATTTGATTTATTTACTTGTGATGTCGCTGTTATGAGTAAAATAAAATTGAAACATTAAAGAGCTGGAAAGCAGGTCATTTTCTGGTCACTCACTGACAATGTCAAGATCATATAATCAGAGAAAATATACTACTGCCCCCAAGTGGATTCAGAGAATACTATGACAGTGAACTTTTCAAGTCAAGTCACACAGTGCATACAGCAATCGACTGACTACTATACAGTACATACCTAATTTCTGTATTAAGTTAACTATTCACAGTGACCCCTCCTGTATAAAAGCAGGTTACAATAAAGACCAATTTTATTTTCTACATGGTTATTTGTGCTCATGAAAGTTGTTGCCTGAAGAATACAATTTCAAAAATAAGCCAACCAGAATCTTCTCAACTATTTCTGAGTCCCAAGTTTCATTATTTATGTGAAGTACAGCAGGATTTCCCACAAACCCTCAGTCTCATGCTTGTATAAGCAGATGACGATGGCGTCAACGATCTCTTTTGTAGGATTTGTGCAGTCTGTGAAATCTTTCCTTGATTCAGTGTGTCTTCTTTATAGTGTGTGTCTCTTTTTGTGCAACTGTGGTGGGATTATTTCTTGGAGAGAAATTTCATTTTGTTTCCTGGGGCATAGAAAGAAACAAGAGGGGTTTGTGGTTAGAATGAACTTACAGTAGACTGAAAATTACTGGCTAAGAAGAGCTCAGAAATAACCTTACCCAAGCCTTTGAGAAACCTGTTAACCCTCCGGTGTTCATTCTCATGGATGGAGTCTAGATACTCCTGCACCCTCACTTCAAACAGTCCTGGCGAAAGAGAATTATTCATAAATCATTGGGTCACCTCCCAACAGTTGAACCTGTTCTTTTCACTGCACCTCTTTACCTCTCAGGGCCTGTCTGTGGAGCTCTCTCTCCTGGATGAACCAGCCAAACATCTGGGTCTCCATAAAGACTCCCAGAAAGCGACGCACAGTCTTGGAAGGGAACGCCTTACGAAAACCCTCGTGCTGGAAGGAGCAGGGGATCGGGGAGGAAGAAGAGGAGGAGTATCCGTCTTCTCGTTCACCAGTGATGAAGAGTGGATAGTGGCCTACTAGCTCCACAAAGAAACGAACGAAGGCCTCGGACACAACGGTGCTAAGGTAGCTAGAATCTAAAGAGAGGGAGGATCAACATTGAAACGGGAACTTGCTCAGTTGTTAAATTAAATGACTTTCTCGTTATGTCTCACCACCAGGTGTGTCTCCGCATCTCTCATTAGCAAGCTCTCTTCTCCTCTCCAGAACATTCTCCAGGGCTGATTGGAGCTTGGAAGGCAGTATGGAGTCCTCATCATCCAACTGAATGTGACAAAACAGAATAGAGAAATACTTTTTAGGGATGTTGAGGATGAAATCATTTGCTCCACATCAGTGGAGCTCACACATAAATATGATTCGACCCATGGCCTACCTGTCTGAGAAATCGACTGTTTCCAAGATCCACAACTAGAACCTGCGCACAGAAAGTCTTAATTATTATGTACAATATTTTTTCATCAATACTGTCAACATGTCAAAATGCTGAATCCACAGAGAAATGCATACAGCTCATATTAAGAAACTGTGTCTTTAAATGAGCCGTCTGGACTTCTGTACTGTTGTGATGTCACAAATATATTTCTATATCATTCCCCAGCTGCAATGACTGTGCAGAGAGTGAAAATTCAGACTGGGGTTTTTCAGGAGGGGAGCTTAAAGATACTAAAATGGAAGGTTTCAGACAGTATCTATAGAGCATATACAGGTCTATTCTGTATGAGGAAATTTGTCTTTAGAGCGTAAAATTACATAAACATGTTTTAGTAGAAACCCAAAATACATATAGTATGAAATGAGAACTTGTGTTCATAATAATAATCCCTTTAATGCATTGATTTGATAAATCTTTTCATAGCTGCAAAAAAGTCAATATTTCATTCGAGAATTGCTAAGAATTAGTGCCTCTCTGACCTCCTCCAGGGGCAACTCAGTAAGCTGGGGCAGGGAGCTGGACAGCAGGCCGACGAGGAACGGGGTTGGAGTGCAGACGATGTCGAGCATGGCTGAGGGCAGCACAGGGATGTATGTGTGTTGCCATACAAAGGGGTAAAGCAGCGCCACAACAGCATGGCAGCACTGGGAAAGAGTGCTGAAAGGAGAGACACAGGGAAAATGAGAGGTTGGGGTAATTGCATGCTTTAAGCTGACATAATTATTTTTCTGGATGAGAATTAGAAAGACAGGGAGAGGCAAAGAAAGTGAGTTACTCATTTTCACCACATGAGGGTGCTATGGTCTAAAGTACAGTCTAATCACAGTGTGACTATTTCATACAGTAACATTTCCCAGAGAGGAAAGCAAAGCTACATATTTCTTTCATTTACGTCACTCAACTTTGCATTCCTCCACTGTGACCTCTCTTTCTGACTCCCACAGGCTTTCTCCTGCAGAACAAACAAACTGGCACAACAACTCAACAAGCTGGCCTCAAAATATCTCTCTGTTATGTTCCCTGAAAAAAAACTGGGGTTTCCTTGAATTTATTTAAAAATGAGGATCTGGACCACCCATATTTCTTATAACTTCATAACGAAAACATCCCTGGTGCTCGCAACTCATATCTGCTGACTCCATAATTACATAAACAGAAAGAAGGATGTTCAGTGCATATTTTAAAGGTCCCATATTATGTTCATTTTCAACACTATACTTGTATATTAAGTTTCTATTAGAACATGTTCACATTATATTTCTCATACTGTCTGTCTGAATATACCTGCATTCACCCTCTGCCTGAAAAACTCCATTTGAGTGCCTGTCTCTTTAAACCCCACTCCTGAAAAAGCCCAGTCTGTTCTGATGTCAGTGCTTCCAAATCTTCTGGATTGAAGATTATTCTCTTCTCATTGCAGCTGGGGGAAGGAATGTAACGGCACTGTGTATACCTACATATAGTATAGTTGTGACATCACAACCGTACAGAAGTCCTAACGGCTCGTTTAAAGGCACGATTTCTCAATACGAGCGTTTTGCTTTTCTGTGGATTCAGAGATTTGATACTTTCACAGTATTTATACAGTAACTCAACCTGCTTCGTAATGAAACCCTTTTTACAATATGGGGCCTTTAAGATACATCAAATGAGCTGTCACAGATTACAGATTTCAGTATGTTGTGTAGGATTTATAGCTCCACTGAAGGGACCAACCTGAGTTTGTCAGCTGTGAAGATGACCCTCCGCTCAAGCAGCAGAGACCCCAACACCCTGAGGAGCAGGCGCAGACTCAGACAGGAGAATAGACACTCAAAGTCCACATGCTCCAGGCGCGAGTCGGAGGGTCGACAGAGCTCCATCACCTGGATCAATCAGTTGGATAAATCTACAGTTAGTTATTGAACACAATACATACTGTAGTTTATGGACGTTCATTAAACCTTTACTGAACTTTCATTAGTTTATATGGACCAAGTGGAGCATATGAAGATGAGATACATTTGTTAATTCTGGTAAAACAAGCCAAACTAATTTCCCTCCAGCTAAATGAGTGTTTTGCAGATCACTGAATGTCACACCTTCCTTTAATTTGCTTTCCCTCATCAAAATCCACGGTCTTGATTTCGATATTTCTGTTTTTGCCTCCGGTGTCACTCACCTCAGTGCCTGAGCCAGGGAGAAAAGTTTTAATTGTTATGGTTCTGCCTGGAGCTGGAAACTGAGCCTCCATGATGGCTCTCATAAAAGGCTGCACAAGGGCTGGGGATAAAGCCCTCCGCCTCTCCACCTCATCCAGCACCTTCATAAACATACACGCACCTTATCACTTTTGCTTAATTACTTTTATGCCAATGATATTAGCATAGGGGACCAGTGGGAGTGGTTTACCTTGGAGAACAGGTTGAAACAGCCAAGGTGACTGACAATACAGTAGACCTCTGGTAGACGTTTACCTTTTCCACTGGGCTGAAAAGAAAGAGTGAAAAGAAGGAGTGTGTGTGTGAGAATCTCTAAAGGACAATGTAATCTTTCCCAAAGAGTTGCAAGATTTTCACATGACAAAGGCCATATGAAAGTTTGAAAAATCCAAACATATTTCTATACACATCAACAGCACTGACACACGCATACTGTAGAATCACATAGACAGAAACTCATGCAAATGCACACACATACGAACACACACGCACTTCCTCCCAGACTCTAAAATGAACTATTTTCCCACGGGCACACCAACTATTTTGGCACGGTTATTTACTCAGCCGTCATCGTGGTATTTAGCCACTTCCTGTTCAGTAGCGGCTCACTTATTTACTCTGCTCGTTTCTATTTACCAGTAAACGCCGGCAGTATCCGAACCTCCTGCTTCCATCCTCTCCAGTCAAAACAAAGGAAAACATCTCGCTATGAGGGATGAACCACAACAAATACACAAATAAACATGTGATTAGCATATTTTTATTGCACAACTATGGATAATTATATACGTAAAAAGTGACATTTATTATTTTGGTGCACAGCCTAAATGGACTCATACGTCATCATTCCAGTCATGGGATAGATAGCAAGTGCTAATAAGATTTGAATTTTCAGTGTTTTGAGTTGCTACGGGAGCAAAATGGCTTTTATTTTGACAATCAAATTATCTTTAAGTGGATTCTTATAACCAGTAGCCTTAAGTTAATTAATACACTCTTACCTTGGGTGGTTCTCCACCGGCTCCCAGTCTTTTGAGTCAGGAAAACAGAACTGAGGAATGATCCTCAGCTGATCCTCCGTCTCCCTCATGAACTTGAAGCTCCGCTCCAGCTGCAACATAACAAAAGCAGTGACTCAATTTTACTTCCATACATTTTCAGTAATTTAATATCTGTTACTATTTCATGCATATTTATCCATGATCAACAGGTAAAGGCTTGCGTGTTCTTATTTTAAAGTGTACATTTAAAGATTGGAATTAGGGCCGATTAAATGCTGCTATATATAAAACGTATGCTGCTGCAGTGCTGTTACAGTCATTCCCTGACTGCAATGATGGTGCAGAGACAAGTACGTCAACTACGAACTTTAAACTTAGCATAATACGTCCCCTTTATATGTTGACTTTATATGATGTCTGGGGTAATAGATAAAGGGGTACTTCAGGGATTTAGTATTGCCCTAACTTGAAGTTTGCAGACTCACAACAGACAGATCTTTTAAAAGAGAGTGGCCAAAATCAGTGCAGCAGAATTTTTAGTCTCCTAACTCCCTAAGTCTGAGACATGATCCTACATTCCACGAACAGTGCTCCACATGATGAGTTACACTGAACTTAATGTGTAAAATCAGTGGATTGCCCCTTTAACACAAAAGTTGCCACAGATGCAAGTAAAGATTGAAGCACTCTTCTGCTCCTGACCTTTGGGGGGAACTGCTGTGTGACCTCCGGCAGATAGTGGGCACCAGCCTTCGACTTCTGCAGTGACACAACTAGAAAATATTCAAAGAGCAGACGCTGGTGAAGCTCCTGCTCCAGAGAGCTTTTTCTGGTGGTGCTACCGTTGTAGCGGGCCTGGCTTGGCTTGCTCAGTATGGACTGGACTGACACGAGACGCTGACGATGAGCTGGAAAAGAGGAGAGTAAGATACGGGATGGTTATAAATTGGAGATGTCAAACGATATTACAAAAAAAACATGAAGACATGAAGAGGTGTTCTGTGCTAATCTACCTTTGACTCTTTCTTCAACTTCACTCTCAGAGTCGCTGTTGTCATCTGTTACTGCAAACAAAAGTCATGTTTCTTTAGCCAAAACTCCAAATTTACATCATAGGCATTAAAAAAAACACAGAATCAAGTTTCATTTCAACATCCTCACCTCTTCCTGAGCTTGTCTCAGCATAGTGATAGATCCTTCGTAAGTGTTTCTTCCCGATCCGAGACTCAAAAATGCTGTTGATTCTTAGGACAACCTATTGAAAAAAAGCTTATTTCCAATTTCCAAAAGAAATACAATACATGGTATCTTTCCTCAAGGACGAGAACAAAACACCAATTAATAATATTTTGGCACCTACAGTGGAACCTGGCAGCCAAACTTGATTTAAATTAAAAGCTGATCAAGTATTATGGTAAGCATTTTGGCTCTAGGACAAAGAAAATCTGGATAAGAAAATACATATTCAGCTCTGCAACATTCACTCAAACACCCACCGTTGGTATCCTGCGGCAGGTGCGAGTGTAGGGATCCCCAAGGAGCCAGGTGTGTTCGGCCCCAGAGGGAGTGGAGGGAGGGCTGAGCTGGGGTGGAGATGGCACACCCCTGCTTCTGGTGCTGTGGGGCGACTGGTTGTTTCTCCGCAGGTCCAGCAGCTTAAAGCTCCTGCCTGAATTCTGCCTGAAGAAGCCGGGCCTCGAGGTCTGTCGACAAAAAAGTAATTTGATAGATTTTCGTGGCATTCGTATTTTTGTTAAATAAGAAGTCATGTCACTGTCATTTATGTGTGGCTTGTAACGCAGGAACCTTGGTAGTATCGGCCCCAGGAGAGGAGGGCAAAGACTGCTGGGAACATTGACTCTCCAACTCTATGTCCTCATACGGATTCTCTTTGGATGAGTCTGCAGGGAGATCAAAGATGGCAATGTTCAACATGTTTATGGGCATTTTTTCCTGGAGTAACAAGGTTCGAACAATATGGGATTCTCACAGCTATTCTGATAATTTTAGTGGCTCTAGAAAATATCAGCGACAGCTGCAGCCGCATTGTACAGTCCACATCTTAGTAGGAATTTAAGGAAGTTTTTAGACAATTTGGGAAATTCCCCTTATCACTTTTTTTGCCAAGAGTTGGATGAGACGATTAATGCCACTTTCATATCTGGCTGATAAATATGAGGCTACAACCAAGAGACAGTTAGCACTTAGCACAAAGAACAACTTGAAATGGGAAACAGCAAGCCTGACTTTGTCCAAAGTAAAAATAAATATGGATCTGCCAACCAGGAGAGACTCAGGTAACCACTGCACCCAGCCAAGAACTAGTCAAGCAAATAACCCGCCCTTAAAACCACAAAGCTGTTTCCCTGTTTCAGCTAAGTCTAAGATAACTGTAGCTTAACTTTCACCAAACAACCACAAGAGTGCTATCGATCTTGACATCTAACTCTGGTACAAAAGCGAATAAGTGTATTTGCCAAAAATGTCAAACTATTTCTTTCAAAATGTAAAGCAGTGATGGATAATAGAGGTTCCTGACCTGGGATATCTTCATAGTGATGTTCCTGAGACGATGAGCGAGAGAAGAGCGGGCTAGTTGACCCTGCAAGGTCTTCAAACTCAAAGGATTTCCTGTCATGGTTAAAGAGAAAAGTGCAAATGAAGTGCACAATATATGTGCGTCGAAAGTATGAATTAATTTGTTAAATATTATGTTATCTTTCCTCATTCATTCAGACAGTGCAACATCCGGTGTAACCGGTTCCTTTGGACACAAAGCTATAGACCTGTTTTAGGTTGGTTTAGCTCTGGCTAGCATACAAGCTACAAATTCAATTTTTGTCCTCTCTGTACCTGTTAGCATTGTCTCTGACTCTCTCGCCCCGGGGCCTCCCGTAGACACCAGAAGGAGGTTTTGAGGATGTTTTCGTAGAGATGGAGGGCAGCGGGGGGAGGTTCCTCTGCTCTCTCCCCTGCCTCTGACTCTTCCCAATGGGGGAGGAAGCTGGATGCTCAAAGGTGCGTCGAGGTTTGGGGACTGGGTTGATGGGGGGTGCCCCAGGCTCTGTGTACACATTTTCCTGGTTCTGCTTCCCTTTAACTGCACTGATCTGAGCCATAACTACCTGTTTGTCCTTGCTATGTGGGCTGAAGTAGTTTCCGAGCTCTGGAGGAATCCTCCCATGGTTCTCCCCCATAGCCTCCAGGTTTTTAAAAAGGGTAAATACAGCTCTCTTCTCCTGGCTGGTTTGTTCTGCTGTTCTCCTTTCATTGCTTTTCCTCAACATCCCTACCTGCTGCTGCACTGCTGCTGTAGGCGAACAAGGCCTTGAATCCCCAAGCTTTTCTACATTCTCTTTTTCGTGATCATGCTTTTCCTTGTGGTCACCTTTTCCGCAATCCTCCCTTTTTTGGTTCTCACCGGGCTTGCTGTTCTTGAGCGTCCCTCTTTGCTGTTTCCCGGTTTCAATAGGTGAACAGGGCCTTGAATCCCCAAGGGTTCCAGCATTCTCTTTCCTAATATTTTCCTTTTCTGTGTGGGCTACTCTCCTGCAACTCTCTGCACTCTGCTCATCGGAAGTTTTACTGTTTTTTGTGAGGGAATCTGTCCTTTTTATGCTGGCGCACTGGCCCAAAGAACCTGAGGTAATGGGTGAATTAGTGGGTTCCTTCCCCTCCCACAGAGAAATCTTGTCCTTGATGTTGCCTCCATTGGATCTGGGGAGCTTGGTGCCTACCAATAGAGTGTTGTCATTGCTGTGAGGGTCAAAGCTCGGCCTCCTGTGAGCCATCATGGGTGGTTCTTCCCTCTGGTTGCTCAGGTTGTCTAATGAGCTGAAGGGGAGTTTGGGTGCCCCCTCTCTTCTTTGTCCAGCTTTCTTCTTTTCCACTGAAGCAATATGAAAATCACTTCTCTCACCAGCACAGTCCTTCTTTGCCCTAACCACACAAAGAAAAGACACTTTCAGTGGGTATTATAAAGTTACAAATTAACTTAAAATGATAAATGTCAAACTATAAACATGACAAAATTAAAACGGGACCGGACGTAGTTAAACAGTTAGGTTAAAGTAATGAATAGGCCATTGAAACAATTACCTATAATAATTGATAAACACCTTAAACTGATAAAAGTAATGGATGGTTTACTAAACATACTGGATAGAGATAAAATAATTTGTTATTATTGTTAATTGCTAGACCTCACTAGCTAAAAGTAATAATAAACAGTTTAGCTAATAAATACACATGTGAAATAGACACGTGTAAGCTAAAAGTACTGGATAAACAGTTCATATACTAATTTGATTTTTTTTAAGTGGGAGACAACGTTTAGCTAATGAATAAATAGTTCAAATAAGTGGCCGAATGGATAAACAGTTAAAAGTGATGAATGAATGGTTGAAAGGTCTTGAAAAGCTTTTGCCACTACAATTGATAGAAGTATAAATAAAAACTTGACTTTGAACTTAATAAAATAAAAAATATATTATTATAATATCCACTTTTTAAAAAAAAGTAAAACAATTAATAGCATCTACTTTAAAAACCAACTGAAACGTACACATTTCGTAATGGATTCATAAGTAAAGTGACCAAATTTCCCAAAATGAAAACTGGGGACATTTCCAGTTTGGTGTTCAATATATCATTAAAATAGCCAATTTTATAATACTATTGGGGGTTTAAACAACATAAAGTGAACCGCTGTCTGCAACAAATAATTACATGTAGTATGTCAATTAAAAATCGATAGTGTTTTTGAGAAACGATATCACAAAACATCGCAATACTCGAGTTTATCAATGTTTTCTTACACCACTAGTAACTGAGAGCTCCCAGAGGCTGCCAGTTTGGGGACACTTGGTCTTTTTCTGGCGACAGTGGGAAAATTCAGCCTGAGAGTAAAAGCCAGAGGACAAGCCTATGACCGAGCATCTTCTTCTCATAGACCTCGCTAAATAAACACATACTTGGACCGGTGCCCATTTCATCAAACTGTTATGTTTTAATAAATAAACAAGAGGAAATGGGAAGCCCTAAGTTGAAAGACCTTTTCTGACTTTTTTCCTTAATGGATGCGATGAGTAGAGGGCAACCTACACTGGGTAATTTATTTCTCAGGAGGAATTTGAGGAAAATGTTCACTGATAACCCTTTTTTTGATACAAACCTGTTGACAGTGGAGTAGATTGAGTCTGGCGTGATCGTCATTCTCTTAGTGGCCGCCATGATCGCTGAACACCTGAGGCAGATAGAGAGGAAAGCATTTTAAGCCAATCAATGGATTTCTCCTAGCATTTCTTCGCTCAGAAATTTGACATTAACATTTTTATTAGCATCCTGTCTGGCTTGGCTCCAACTGATCATTAGCGTCAGCCTTTTTTCACTGAGACTGAAAATCTGCACACACTTGAAGATTTTTTTTTTTCACTCAATGTATCAGCATGAGAATAAGATCGACTGCCATTTTAAGCAGTTTGACCGTTCATTCACAGCTTACAATGTATGGTATTTGGGGGGCCAGCTGGGTGAGCTCATGAAAAAAAACATGACAGCCAGGGACTCAGTGCAACTCCCTCGAGCAGTTCATCACACAAACCATCAATAGTCATTAGGGACCTCTTGCATGATTAAATCACTCTTCTATGCCTTTCCTTCCTTTAGTGTTTGTTCCTTATTCTGCTGCTTTCTATTCGCAGGGGACCAACCTTTGCTCTTCTCTACTCTTCTTGAATCTCATACTTTCACATCTCTAAAGCCAATGTTTCAGTATCCTAGTTCAGTGGCCTCGAAGATAATACTTGGTAATGTCCCAGCTTGGAGGCTGTTGTCATCATTTGTTTAGTCGATGTGTAGCATAAATGACATTGTGCATGAGCAGAGGGACTGCATGTAGCCCTTAAAGACTTAGGCTGTAGCTGATTAGCTGGGAAACAGATTGAGATATATGTGTGATAAAGAAAGAAAACCATCCAGAGCTGCATAATCAAGCAAAAAAAGTGTGATTTTCATGATGCTAGAGGTGCTTTTACAAAATACGCTGGCCCAGATGACTTCCCAAACTTTTTTTTAACTAAATAAATATATCACATCTTATTTTCTCCCTTTCTAAATGTATTTTTTACAGCTATTAAGGTGACTAAGCACAAAATATTAAATGGAGTTGTTCCATTTAATTCAGAATGAAATCGTATTATCCTGTGTGAAAATATGAACCTGCTGAAATCCCAATGTACGCATCACATTTTGTGCATTTAAAGACACGGAATTAAAATCTGCCTCTTACCTCATTCTGCCGTACAGTTTCCATGTGTTCATTAGTGAAATGGGAGCATAATACAACTGATGCTGCTATAACAGTATCCATTGGTATAACACTCACAGTGAGCTCTACGTCCAGGTTAAACCCAACAGTATTTACAGGTTTTCTAACTTGATTTAAGCCTTGAAGTGAGCCTCTCCTTGTTTCTTCTCCAATCTTCAAACATTCATTCACTCTTCCACAGACACTAGATATGACTTCCTCCCCCTCTCTCTCTCCCTCTCTCTCTCTCTCTCTCTCTCTCTCTCCTCTCTGTCTGTCTGTCTATCCGTCTGTCTTTCTCTCTCTCTCTCTCTCTCTCTCTCTCTCTCTCTCTCTCACTCTCTCTCTGTCTGTCTATCTGTCTTTCTCTCTCTCTCTCTCTATCTATCTATATATGTCTTCATCAGCTGGCTGTCCCTCCCTTAGCTGACGTTATGAAGAAACTATACGTAGAATGAATGAATGATTCTTAAATTCTGACTGAAACTATAAATACCATAATCTTTCCCTCTAGCCGCAGGGAAATCACAAACACATGGGACGGACGGCATTGTATTACATTATTTCCCTCCAAATCTGAAGTTTGTTGGAATTTACATCACAACTGCGTCTGAGCTACAGTTGCTCATGCAGCTGTAGCGTGTCAGCCCATGCTCCTTGTCCCAGTGTGTATTTGAACTTCCACAGAAATGAATAAAAGAGACCCAATGGGTTTTAGAAAGTGGAAAACAAAGAAATGACAAGGGCTTTCTAAAAAATTGACATCCAGTAAGAAACTAATTACAAGTAAGTGTTTTTAACTGTCATGATACAAATGAACTCACATGGCCAAGAGGGGATGATTCAATATTAATGAAATACTTTTTACTGCCTTCTGGTGTCTATTTAATCAATTTACAAAGTTACAATACTTTTAAAAATGTATTTTATACCCCTTTAACATTTTTGTCTCGAATTTGAATCCTTATAATTTTTTTCCTTTCTTTTAGTCTTTTAGCACAACCTACATTGCATTTTACTACACTTATTATTTCAACAAATAATCTTTTGGCTCCTTAAATGTTTTAAAGTTACTGTTGATTTTATATAACACCATGTAATACATGTAAATGTATCCACAATTGAACTTTGGAACAATGTCTAATCTCATAGAACCACCCCTTGATTTGAATCTTATGTCAAACGTGTAAAAAACAGAACAGAAAAGGTCTTACAAATACTTTTTCTTTTTCGTTCGACATGTGAAAAGAAGCATACACTTATTTAATCCCACCCTTCTCCATAATTTCATTGTTAGTTAACAGCTTCCTCTGTCATACATTTATTTCATTTTATTTCTTTATTATATGTTTCCCTAACTCAACCAAAATGCAATTGATTGCTCACCCATTCCTATGAAATTATAATCTATTGCATTTGTTTAATTAAAACAAAACACACACACACACACACACACACACACACACACACAGTTTAAACACACTGAGCAAACCAAAGGCTTACCAGAATTCAAGTGCTGGCCAAGTTCAGATCTGGATCCCCTGTTGCAGTGGCAGGCAGTGGACTAGAGTGTTTAATAAATGTGAATTTTGGCGGGGCAGACTTTAAACTGTGTAGATGATAGGTTGGCTGGCTCTGCTGGCCCACATGTGTCACGGTGACAGGTGAGAGCTACTCAGCTGAGCAGCTGTCGCCTTCTCCGTGTGCCTGTAATTCTCCTCCTGTCCTGCTGGCGGCAGCAGTTCGCCGCTGTTGCTCTGCGCGCAGCCGCATCCGTGACACAGGAGTCCGCCAGTAAACACAGACAGTTGCCACACCGAGGAGGACGAGCCGGCTAACGACAATTACAACAGCAGACAGGTAAAAGAAATGCTTTGTGTTGTGTGTGGTTTATTAAGAGCTGGAAACTGTTACTGTTTTGTTCGTGGACTTTAGTTTGAAGTGGCGGATGTGGAGAGAAGCTGCTGTCACCAACTGTAACGAGCTACCGTTGTGTGCCTTGTTGTCACACTGAGATGGACACTAACCGTCCCGTAGGAGAAGAAATGACAAATGCTACCTCTAAAAGAGGACAAGAAAATGTCGCCGTAAATTAATTCAGTCGACTGAATGTGCATGGAGGTATTGAGAATGACGTGAGCTGCAAGCTAAATCATTTCTTTAACACAAAAGCTATAAAAGTCAGTGATTTACAGGAGACAAACTAGAGCCCGTTTGTTCTGTAATCTGTCGAGAATTGATGACGTCCTTTGAACAGGTCAGGGCGTCCTGCTTTCATTTTCCCTTTTTGTGTCGCTTTGCTGAGTGTACAGTGTAACAGACCCACCTGCCAGTAGCTGCATATGCTATATGCAATCAAAATTGTCACCAGATACCAAACACAAGCCTATAAACCCCATTTACTTCATGACTTTTGTCCTGTAACAAGTACTTTGCAGGTGAGCATTGTACACTAAGGGCCTACTTTAGCTAATAAGAGGTTGTGTTTGCAAAAAGAATGGTAAATATTGAATGAGAGGGAGTGTTGGCAGGTAACTAACTAGATACTGCAGTTAAGTACACATTTGAAGTCCTTCCTCTACATAGGAGGGACATATTGTACCTTTTTGCCTACCACATTTATTTGACAGCTTTTGTTACTAGTTTCTTTGAACATTAAGCTTTTTGCAGACACAAAATACAAAGAGCTTGTAAAATATGATGTGTTCTTATAAAGGAAACTACCCAACAGTATGTTCAAGTGCAGCTGAAACAATTAAGGGATCGACAGTAAATGAATTGGCAACTGTTAATCATTAATTGTATTAATAATCGTTTAAGTCGTTATTCATAAAAAAAGATGTCGTGTTCCAGCTTCAAAAGTGAGGATTTGCTGCTTTTGTAATTTTCAAGGATTTGTAATTATTTGTATTATAACTTTTTTGTGACGGCATTTCTCACTGTTTTTCAGATTTTTTACAAACTAAACAATCAATTAATGGAGGATAAAAACAGTCACACGGATGTTTTTTCTGTGTTGAGTACATTTATTCGGATTATACATGCTTCAGTAACATTTTCAGTGCAGGCTCTGTCCCACTGCAGTGGATTTACCTTTTCTACACATAAGCACTCTACTCTTTACCACACCAGAAGAATAAATAATGGCCAGGATTTCATGGGGGAACTCATCAGCTGGTTATGAAATCATGGATAAAGGAAATGAAAGTTGTCTCATTGACTTTCTTGATGAATCGTTCTCAACAATGAAACGAAAGCCAAATAAAGCCATAAATGGTCCACATTAAATTCAGTTTCTTTGTCAGTTTCATTTAAAAAATCAGTTTTCCTTGGTTTCGCTTACATTCACTCAGTCACTGTGCCGTTCTTTTGTACAACAGCAATTTCTGGTCTTATGTTTACCTTTCAAAAACATAAGTCTAATTAGCTTTTAAATTTGGGGGGCAAAGACAGCACGGGTATTGGATCAGTACTCATTATCCGCACATACAAGTTAAAGTATCAGAATCATATCCGTGCTGAAAGAGGTGGAGCGCTGTGTAAACAGCATGAGGCGATGCGTGGTTCCAGCTGAACAGGCTGGTGGGGGAGGTGTAATGGTTTCAGGGGCAGTCACACTGGGCCCATTGATACCTGTGGGTGCCGGGGCACACCCCTGCATTTACACCAGATTCATCTGTTCATACTTTTACCCCAAAAGGATGGATACTTTCTACGTACCTGAAGTCCAGGACAAAACCAGGTACAATAATATTCGTCACATGGTCACCACAAACTTTGACAAACTCAAACACTGCACACTTAAACTCGCATGAAACACTGTGCGGTGAGCTTTAAAGCTGGGATGTGTGTTAGTTGTTGTCAAGGCCAAAGGTGGACTAACGTTGGTTTCTATGTATCTGGTCACTGCCTTTAATTTTCTCCCGTACACAAACAATATTGTTGTTCTCACTTAGTCATCCAAGGGCACTATGTTTCTGCTATTTGTATTTTTTATAAGCTGTTGTCCTATAGACCTTTTCAGAATTGTCAACATAAACATTCTAAATGTGTTCGATTCCTGTTGCAGTGAATGTGAATGACATCAGCTGACAGGAAGTTGCAAGGTTGTTCACTAGCAATGGAATTCTGTTGAAAAGGTCTATAATAAACTTTGTACAGTTAAACATTTTAACATTGCTTCCCGATTCCTTCTTTTCTTTGTTGTTCCTCTAGTGTTTTGCGTGTCCCATCTGGCATAGTGGGACACTATAGCTGAATCCCCTCCCTGTCTCGTTGTTGTTTCCCCTGAAGACCTACTCCTCCTCTTTCTCCTCCATCTCCTCCTACTCCTCCTCCTCCTCCGCCTCCGTCCGGCCGCCCCTGTGATGCCTCCCTCGTGCTGTGGCTACCTGTCACAGTACACTCATCACCATCTGGTTGCCTTCCTCCTCACCTTTTTTAGGTAAATGTTAGATTCTAGATGACCCTGTGATATCAGTCCTCATGGCCTCAGACATACTGGAACCCCAATGAGCTCGACAAGTCACCTGTCTTTGACTTTGTACGGCTTCTGTGTTTTATTCTCTTAACTAGCCATTTATAGCCCACTGAGCCACAAGAACGAACCACAAGAAAAAAGTGGTGTTGAATAAAAGGATATCAAGTGTGCAGAAACACGCCATGAATGGGTGTGTGCTTTAAATTTAGGTAAAAGGTTTACAGGGTAAGGTTAACCCAGGTCTGACGAGGACAAGATAACATGGACAGTAAGTACTGATTTCCAATAGACAGGGTTACTACATTGATTTAAAAAGTCTTAAAGGCCCCACACTCTAAAAAGTGAGATTTCCTATGTCTTTTTTTTTATTATAAAGCAGGGTGAGGTGCAATATAAATACTGTGAAAGTATCAAAACCCTCAACCCACAGAGAAATACACACAGCCTGTATAACTGTGCCTTCAAACGAGCCGCCAGGACTTCTGTAGAGTTGTGATCATTCCCCGGGCTGAAGTGCAAATTAAAAAAAGGTTTACAGAGCTAAGATAACTAGCTTTTCTATCAAACTCCTGTAAATGGAGAATGTATATCACTGTTAAACACAGCAGGATATAAATCATATTTATGGCCACCCAGTTAGTTTCAGGCCATATGTTATTTCAGTCAGTGCTGTTCATCTTTGATTACAGTAGATGTGGTATCACATGTCAAAACACTCCTGTGCCGTCTGCAGCACACAGTGAAAACTGCTGTTCAGCAGAAATTTTGGGCTTGAGTTTGATTTTGCTCATTTCCTGTTTCTCAAATAAAGATGTTGCATTCCAGTGTTCCAGTGAACTGTTGTTACAGCTTTGGAATTTAACCTTCTGCGCCCCTTATGTGACAACTAACAAGACCTTTTAAAGGACTATTAATAGTCCAGGTAGGTAATGAAGTATATTATGGCATAATTATGTAAATGAATGCCTTAAAACAACAAAAAACATTTACATGGATGTTGAACAGAACAAGAATTATTCAATTCAATTTTATTTACAGTGCCAAATCATAACAAAAGTTATCTCAGGACACTTTACAGAGTAGGTAAAGACCACACTATGACTTATTTATGATTTACATAGACCCAACAATTCCCCGGTAGAGTACGGTGGCAACGAAAACCTTCCCTATAACAGGCAGGAACGTCAGACAGCATCCCCTCCAGCTCAAGTATGAACTAAAATGGATGGTTTAGACAAATCTCTAAATCCCCATGGCCTTAACTTGCTGAGTAAAATATTTTTTGTCCTTCCAGTTATGTGTTGCTACATGCGTCCAGGAAGACATTCAGCAATGTGAAAGTCAGCATCTCAGCACAGTGGACACCATCCGTCCAGAATGGCAGCGCACCAGCTTTCTCTCCCAGCGAGGTACCGAGCTGCATGACAGTCCATAACGTTTAACCCCTTGGTGAAGATAAACAGCATATAATTAACTGTTTCCTCTGATTGTCCCAGACATGGGAGGACAATCATCTGTTTGCAGATAAAAAGCAGGCCACTCTGTTTCTGGGAGCTCTGGACTCCATCTTCCTGTTCTCATATGCGGTGGTGAGTAGTGAATTTCTGTGTTCAACGAGTTTCTGAGATGAGCGACGTCCGCCACAGAAAACTTATTCTGTCATTTGTGTCACTTTGTGTTGTTCCTGTCCACACAGGGTCTGTATCTCAGCGGTGTGATTGGGGACAGGGTGAACCTGCGCTATGTGCTCTGCTTCGGCCTGTGTGGCTCTGCTGCAGTGGTGAGTAGACAGTATTTTGTGTTTGTCTGGCTATGTAAGCCTTGTTGTAAATGTCGCATGCCATTAATGTACAATTTCTGAATTGAATATCTAAGGGATAGTTTGGTTGTTGTTTTAACATGGGTGGTATGAGTAACTTATTCTTAGTCTTCCGACAGTAAATGGCGGTCATCACTCCCCCAGTTAAGAACTAGGCAGGAGGACGGGCACAAGCTAAACATTGGCCTGCTCAGGTGGTTGGCAGCTGCTAAACATACTTTAGCCACCTTAAACTGAAATTTTGTAATGCTCTCGTCAAAGCCACCACACTCCATTGACAAAAACGTGGTTTACCTCGCAGAACACAGGAGTTGCTGGTCTACCACTACCTCTGTCAGTTTGTTTATTTGTTTGTGTGTTAGTTTTGTTAGTTCCTAACCCTTTAAAACACAAAAGTAGCAGCAACAAACCAGTCAAGGCAGTAGTAGACTAGGAACTCCCTTGTTCTGTGAGGTCAAATTACTTGAGTCAGGTGGCTTTCATAAGGGCATAGAATTGATATTGTTCTCTTCCACGTAAACTTAAACAGGGGTGTCTGGCATGGTGAAAATAATCTAAATATAGCGTACACTTAACCTGATTTTTTTAGCTAGCTAAATACGTTCAGCAGTACATTGCTTAGCTTTCGTGCCTGTCCTCCTACTGTAGGTGATACACTGACTATGGACAAGTACCTCATACAACCCCTCTTCAAAAAAATCTATCTCACATTTGTTTCCAATATACTGTACACATATAATATTTAGTAATACAACTGTAACTGTGTATTTGCAGGAGTTTGTGTTTGGCACTCTCACCGAATGGCTCCACATCTACAACATCTATCTGTACTGTGGCCTGTGGGTGCTGAACGGCCTGCTGCAGTCAGCCGTCTGGCCCTGCGTGGTGGCCGTCATGGGCAACTGGTTCGGCAAGACGGGGTGCGTGACATTTCTCTGTTTACAAACGCTGTGTTTATCTTAACATCGCTTCGAGTATTACAACTGCAACATCTATCCCGCTTAGAAATATTGTCAAGTGGAGCTTTATGATACACACCCACGCACGGAAACGTACCCGCTCACACCCACACAATGACATCCATTCACCAGTACTGCTGCTGAAACATAGATGCCATTTAGACTCCGTTTTCCTCGGTGGCAACATAATTTGCTGACTATAAAAATAGCAATTTATTGCCCTGTCTGTGAAGTTGTGTTTTCTAGAAAGGTTTAAGTTTTAAAGTATTCTCTGTCTGAAAATGTAACAGGAGGCACTTCAAAACTGTGACTTAAAAAAAAAACGAAATCCATATTTTAAAACTTTTTTCCAATTGAACTTTTCTGATGTTGCCTTCCAGACGTGGCTTTGTGTTTGGTCTGTGGAGTGCTTGTGCCTCTGTAGGCAACATCCTGGGGGCCTTTTTGGCTTCTAGCGTGCTCAAGTATGGATATGAGGTAAGAAAAACACATTTATTGATGATCTTTACTATAATTGTCTCAGCAACTAAATGCTAAGGTGGTGTACCTTATGTTGCAGTATGCCTTCCTGGTGACCTCAGTGGTGCAGTTTGCCGGTGGAGTGGTGGTGTTCTTCGGCCTACTTACCTCCCCAAAAGAAGTCGGTAAGGACTGCAAGAAACATGTTAGAAAAAACGTGTTTTCGTGTGTGTGTGTGTGTGTGTGTGTGTGTGTGTGTGTGTGTGTGTGTGTGTGTGTGTGTGTGTGTGTGTGTGTGTGTGTGTGTGTGTGTGTGTGTGTGTGTGTGTGTGTGTGTGTGTGTGTGTGTGTGTGTGTGTGTGTGTGTGTGTGTGTGTGTGTGTGTGTGTGTGTGTGTGTGTGTGTGTGTGTGTGTGTGTGTGTGTGTGTGTGTGTGTGTGTGTGTGTACTTGTGTGTGTGAGGTTTTTCAACAGAACAACCTAACTCTATGTTCACTTTAAATTGACCTCATTCCCACGGAAGCCATTTTGAACTTAAACTCTGCCTGAAATAGTTTAATTGCATAAATTGATATCTATGCCTGAACGTGTGTTTGTGTGCGTCAGGTTTGAGCTCGGAGTCAGAGACTGGACTGAGTCCGGTGGAGACGGACACAGACAGCCACAGGCCTTTGATGAGCGACGAGGAGGATGAGTTGGAGGCGGAGGTGTACGGCAGACGATACCAGTCAGTTCAGCAGCCGGACGAACCGCTGGTTGAGACTCCTCGCGCCATTGGCTTCTGCCAGGCTTTCTGTCTGCCTGGAGTGCTACCTGTGAGTCCACGGCTCCAACAAGTCAAAACACATTCATTTACAAAGGGCTTTTAAACAAACAGAAATTAAATACATGTTGACTCTATGTCTCTTTGTACTGCAGTATTCCCTGGCTTATGCGTGTCTGAAGCTGGTCAACTACTCCTTCTTCTTCTGGCTTCCTTTCTATCTGAGCAACAACTACGGCTGGAAGGAGGCAGAGGCCGACCGCCTCTCTGTGTGGTATGATGTTGGAGGAATCCTCGGTGAGTGGCAGGCAAATTTATGCTTTTTCTTTGATCCTTTATTTAGGCTCATTGAAAAAAATGTTCAAGGGACAATGGTACAGAATATATAGATTTCTTTATATGTGAAAAATAAATTAGATTGTTTTGTGCATTTAATGTAACAAATTTGTTTGGAATGTATTATGCGTGTATTTTTTGTATTATTATAAAGCAGGTCAAGGTGCTATAAACATACTGTAAAAGTATCAAAACACAGCCTGTATTCAGAATCTGTGCCTTTAAATAAGCTGTCAGGACTTCTGTACCATTGGGATGTCACAACTATACTATATATTAGTAGAAAGTGCTGTTGTAGCCGTTCCCTGGCTGCAGTGGCGGTGCAGAGAGTAGAGAGCACAGATTTGGAAGACACGGAAACGGTGACTAATCAGAGCAGACTGGCTTTCTTTAGGAGGGGGGTTTCACACAGAGGGTAAATACAGTTATATTCAGAAAGAGCGTCTGAGGAAAAAAAAGTTTTTTTAACAATAAACCATGCAATTATGTTCTCGTAGAAACCCTACATACAATTATTAACTCGAAAATGAGCATTATATGGGACCGTTAAGTATATTGGGTTTATATATAGGTTATAGTCTCTGATCCAGGAAGGTGTCCTACTGGTCTAGCAGTCACAGAAGCTAGTATACTGTATTACAGTGTTTGCTAGCCTTATTCATAATTGTACTGGTCAACTACATTTTCAGTGTAAAATAAGACATCGCTCCTCTGTCTACTTTATACATAAACGTTCTCAGAGTTTGGATGTTAACTGTCTTTTTCTCATTGTGTCCTTTCGTTTATTTGTATCAGGAGGGACAGTTCAGGGTTTGATTTCTGACTATATGGGAAAAAGATCCCCAGTGTTGGCCATGAGCCTGGTGCTGGCGATGGGAGCCCTGGTGGGATACAGCCGTGAGTATAGAGTATTAGCAATCTGCAACAATCAAAATTTCATAATACGGTAAAACATTGATATCACTGTAGTATCAGCCATAATGTCACAGTTCTCTCTCTCTCTCTCTCTCTTTCACTCTCTCTCTCTCTCTCTCTCTCTCTCTCTCTCTCTCTCTCTCTCTCTCTCTCTCTCTCTTTCACTCTCTCTCTCTCTCTCCCTCTCTCTCTCTCTCCCTCTCCCTCTCCCTCCCTCCCTCCCTCCTTCTCCCCATCTCATCATCCTTCTCAGGCTCACCTAATGACCAGGTGATAAACGCCGCACTGTTGGCCACCACTGGCTTCTTCATCGGCGGCCCATCTAATATGATCAGCTCCGCCATTTCTGCTGACCTGGGGAGACAGGAGGCACTGAGGGGCAGTCAGGAGGCTTTGGCAACTGTAACCGGCATAGTGGACGGAACTGGAAGTATAGGAGCTGCTGGGGGACAGGTGACAAAAATAAACACTCTATTCTCTATACATAAAAACAGATAAAGACACTATTATATGACAGAGAACAGGACATAAAAGTTTGTCATGGCAGCTCAATTTGCGTCAAAACAGCCAATATACTGAAAGGAATATCGATTAGCGTGCATCATTGGCTCAGTTATGTAATCCTGTTTTTAAAACTGACATCATTGCATTATGAAGAAGTTGCATTTTCTGAATTAGGAGAACACCGCAGTGCTTTGAGTAGTTGAGACAGTAACACCGGTAATGCGAGTCCAGCTTTGCATTGGCATTTTCTTAATACACTTCATTTGACTTGATATCTCTGTCGTCCTCTAGTACCTGGTGTCCCTGATCGAGAGCAAGCTGGGGTGGACATATGTGTTCTACTTCTTCGTCGTCATGGTAAGACGTAGGGCTCGACCGTTTTGGTCCTTGTCAACTAAGATTTCTTTAGTCAGTCGGTCATTTTTTTCATGTTAAACGACGTATTTCCAAAGACGTTAGGAGCACATCTCTGGCAGATTTACAGTGGAGCTTTTGTATGATTCTTTGTGGCGAAACTCAGTTTTAAGATCTGTCAATTGAATCAACTCATCGATCGTATTAGTAGAGGTCACCCCTAGAAAATGGTTTCCTGAAATCACAATAAGCCTTTTTAACTGAAGACATTTTGACTTGTCACAGGGGAGAAAGCACAGGTGTATATAATGAGTGCTGTTAACCAACTGAGTCACTGTTAATGTCATTAGTAACACCTGTGATTTTCCTGCTACAAGTCAAAATGTCACGGAAATATCAGGTGTTTGTTTTTACAGTACACGCATTCATTAGACTTTTTAATTGCCAATTATGTAAGTATATTTATCTTTGTACATATTTATGTGGTTTTATGGGTTTAAAGTCAAATAAAATTTCCATCTGATAACATAGCTTGACTTTTTTAACGATCTTCCTTTTTATGGTCACTTGTTTGTTCACTGGTGGAAATATCAGTGTGTTCTTACCCACAGCATGTAATTGTTTAACATTACATTAACAAAACCCTTGTATAACTTTGTTTCTTGTCGGGTTTTTTATGCCACAGACAGCGGGCAGCATTGTGTTCATCACTCCTTTGCTCATCAAAGAGGTGCTTGCCATGTGGAGAGACAGACGAGCGCTGCGTCGCCAGCTGTGAATGCACCAACATCTGCCAGCCATAACATTCCTACTCTTGTCAGTGACAGCACAGAAGCGCTGCGCACAAACATCTCCTATTTTAGGGGAATTTTCGGGAGTCGGAAAGATTTGCGGAGTGCCGTTACTCACAGCCACGATGGTGAAGGTGATCCGGAGTTAGAGAGCTACCAGTTTAACTCCCACAATGGTCAGTGTTTGTCTATGAACACCCATGTGAGCCAAGACTCTTTGAGCACAACGCTGAAGTCTTATCAACTCACTTAAGGCCTAAAAATGTAATTGCAACCTTCTTTTGATGTGAATACGAGGAAGTGCCTGATTTTGAAAGAGGCTTTTAAATGGACCTAGCTGTCCAGTCTGTAAATAAAGGCCTTGCAGAGCTATCACAGAATGTACTAGTGTATATATTTCAGGATTTAAGTGGGCATTTTTAAAATGTAGATGGGCTTGAATGAGGATTGACCTTTTTTTAAATCAGGAGTTCTTAACTTAAAGACCAGGCCCTCAAGAAACAATTTGGGTTTCAGGATTTCCTAAAGAATGTGAATAATAATTGTAATGTAGAAATGTATTGTCAGCTCTTGTAGATATGTATGATATTTTAGTTGTTTTTGGTCAAAATAATGATTATTGCACTGTAGTACAAGTATAGTAGAAAAAATCGCTCCGATCTTAGCTGGGATTTGGGAAACTGTCACCGCGCAGCCACTTGATTGATTTCTTGTGTACAGTTTTGTGTAATCAGGGTTAGAGACTATTCTATATACGGGGACTGGTTCCCCTGATTCTGTATACGTCCGTCACTCATTGATATGTGCTTATTCCTTTTTCCACGTTTGAGGGTCTTAAGTTACAAGCTATCGCTGTGAACACCCCTCACATAAACACACACACTCACACACACACACTCACTCACTGACAGAAACACAATTAGGAAAATCCATTGTCTTACACGTTTAGTTTACAGTTTAGCATGCGTAATGCACATTAAAGTGCTGCTTTCTGCTTGCTGACATTGCAGAAGAGACGGGTTTTGTCGCCGAGGCTGCACATTTGCACGTTTGTTTGGCGAATTTGACTGCAGATCTGTGTCTAATCAGATTTGTGATTATGTTTTGAAGGCCAGTGAAGGTGAAACACACATGATCAGGGTGGGGAAATTATCACACACCACCAGCCATATGCTAGATAATGTTTGGGTGGGTTGTCACTTATATATAAGACAGTTATGGCTAACCAGCCCTAAAAAAAAAGTATAATTTGTGATTTTTTTTTAAATTTTATTTATTTTTCCCAGCTACTGTGGCCAATAGACACAGCAGGTAGTTTGCACTGTTGCATGTAGATCATTTAAAGTGCTTTTAACATCCGGGTGTGACATCAGTGCCTCTTTGCATCATCATCTCTGGTGTGAGACGTGTTCCTTATGCTCAACCAAGAGCACAGGAGCTGAAAATGAGTGTCTCAACTTGACAAGTGTAATAGAATGTAAATTGAAATGTATGTGTAACACTATCTGTGGTGTATTTTTGTTTTATTTTTTATTTATGTGCACTTTTTAAGTTTCAACTGATGTAAATGCACATTTTCATTTTAAATAAATACAAATTACTTTTTTGTAACTGTGAGTTATCTACCGAAGGGGTCGGCCAGGGAGTCCTGTAAAGTTTTCAGATTCATTCATACAATTTATCACAATATTACTGTTATTTACAGAAGTCTCCATAGTAAAGAATAATAACTGTATATGTAATATTAAGAAGTCAAATGATATTTATATATTTTTTAAACATACTTTTTTTTCCCATGGAATTCCATTGCTAGGCAACAGACTGTCTCCTTAACTTTCACTGCAACAGGAAATAAACTGGGACACATTTGGAATCAACTGTGAAATGGTCTTTAGTTATTCATAGTCATTTTTTTATCTAACCAATCTATTACTCTTAAAATTTGCAAGTGTAAAAAAAT
The DNA here is from genome assembly GCF_963691815.1 of Echiichthys vipera. Lineage (NCBI taxonomy): Eukaryota > Metazoa > Chordata > Actinopteri > Perciformes > Trachinidae > Echiichthys > Echiichthys vipera. The sequence goes on along the minus strand of NC_139845.1, from coordinate 14,087,168 downwards.
TGTGAAAAGTGCAAATTTGTTCCAAGATTATGTCAAAAAAATTCAATCCCAAACGTTATTTACAGAATATTTCAGATAAGATATTGAGATCCATTTTTTAAGTGATCTTCTCACTTGTTTCCTTTCTGAATTTATATTCTTGCTTCTAAATTTCATGGAGAAACATTATCGCCGTGTGATTAACTGTGTGCAGTGCTACTTTAAAACCACCAGGGGGTGCTAGTAGTGTTTCTCCTAATGTACGTCCAGGCACATAATACTCAACAGAATGAAATGAGTTCAGACCAGTATTTTGTAGTTTATATCAATCTCATTCATTCATTTTATTATTTTCAGCACGCTACATGAAATCAACAACATGAAAGGCAACAGTGAACCAACAACCCAGCAATATATTCTCTTTAGTTATCAAAACAGATATGATTCTGATCCCATACAAATGCACTTCTTACATGTTGCAAGGGTAAATAAACCAGCATTATATTGTAATAAAATTACAAACTACCATACATTCATGCATATACAAAGTTATAACTAAACAAAGCTACACTTTGATTTAGCTGCGACAGGAAATTTAGGAAAGCGAAGTTTGCCTGGGCACAGTGAGACACTAACAGATCAATCTTGACATTTATCATTTTAGTTTTCGTTGATTCATTTTTTTTTTCAACAAAAAACAACGAACAAATGTTAGCAACTATCGAGAGTGACAAGTCGGATTGGAGGAAAAAAAAAAAATAAATTCCATCAGTAAATTGTACATGTCAAGAAATTCCTTATCTGTGCCTCAATTTTTGATTTTTATGTTGTTTTTTTAAAGATTAACATAAAAAAAATAGTTATCTTGTCAACAATGTTTAAAGTAGTGCAAAGATATAGTTTCGGAAATAACACAATTAGTTATACCAAGAAATATAGGGACATTTATAATTATTTCCCTACACAAAAAAGATATAAACTCAAAATAAGTTAATATAGTCTTTGAAAGTTTTGTATGAAAAGATAGGTGCACACAAACATTCTCTCTCTCTCTCTCACACATACACACACGCACACATACAAGTTGAAAAAACAACCCTGAAAATTTAAAACAATTTCAGATAGCCATGTTTGCTATTTTTAGATCTGTGAATTATCGCCTTGTTGAGCCTTGACAGACTAACATGATTGTGAACAACTGCTTTCATGCGGATTTTTCGCAGACTGGGGCGGTTGGTTCATGAAAGAGACACTGAGAGACTTAAGAGGGGGCAGACAAAAGCGTCTCTGAAAGACTGCCCACTTGTCCGGCTGGAGAACTCCTTTGATCCGGAGGGGGTCTGAGACATGTTCTAGTGAAGGTTCCCTTATTAAAGTGTCCCTTTTCCTAGCCCCACCTCTATTCTTCTGCTCTGTCTATTTATGGGGGAGGAAAGTGAGTCCCCCTCCCCCTAGGGACCCGAGTTTCCTCTGCTAGAAGCTGGGGCCCTGCTCTGACACACTGACTCTTTTACCTGATGTGAAACTCAACACTGAGCGCTGAACCTCGACAGCTTTAACCACAACAAAATAATAAGACCCCAACCCCGCTCTGTTTGTCTCTCCGTCTCTCTTTCGCCCGTGGACGCAAACAACATGACCTGTATTGGTTTTGTTTTTTCGCCTTTAACTTGAACTTGTTTGTTAAACTGAATCACTTGATGAGGTAGTATGAGTGGATTAATCCAGGTTATGGCTTTTAATCCATGTACAAATTAAACGGACTGTAGGTAGGGAAAAAGAAGTAGGCACATCCCAATGGAATCACTCAAACAGTGAGCCACTTGTATAACTGATGTGTTTCCAATTTAACGGCAAACAATTTCTCTTTGGTTCAACTGCCTCAGCTGCCACGACTGGTGAAAAACCTCAGGATAAACACCAAACCACCATACACAAACACTTATATGCATATGTACACAAACATTTACAGAACAGCAGAGACAGAAAGAGTGAAGCAGCTCCAATCTTCATATTAAAAAAAAAAATACCAAAAGTGGAACCAAAATTTGGAGTCCTTTGAGCTGCAACACTGATAATACGCTACATTCCCTCCATGGAGAAAAGAGGCTGATTTAACACCTACAAGGTGACCGTCAGATAAAGAAAAGAAAGAGTGGAAAACGCTACATTATTACAAGCATGAAGCTGACAGAACATACAATTTAAGAAGGTATGTTCTGGTCTGCCAAAAAAAAAAAAAATTTTTACAGCCACATTATTTAAATAAAACAAAGCAAAGGGGGAATATTATTTGTAGTTTGTGTATTTTTTTTGTTGTGATGATGTTAAATGTAAATGGTCAATACCTTTAGGTGTCAACGGTGGTGTGTATGTGACCCATAATGACTGAAAGCATAATTTGGGGGTATTGGCACAGGTTTCCACAAACACCTTATCTACCTCATTTTACATATTAAGTCTTTTTTCATCTTTTTTTGGACGATGTAGCATCGTGAATAATAAATAGTCAAATAGGAATTGAAGCCACTGTTGAACAGGTACAGCCGCATTACCTCATTGCTGAACCTCCACCGTTGACCTTTGCCCTGGAGCTAATCACAGTCGTGCTGCCAAATTTTGAGCCCTGGGTGAGGTTTTGACCCCTGGCTTGACTCGTGCTATCGGAGCTCTGTGGGGGAACTAAAGTGTGGTGCGAGGCCAGGAATAGTAACTCATCTTATCAAAACCTCTTGTGGCTTTTAGCGAGAGGGAGAAAAAAAGGTCGAGGACTGAGGTCAAATACGATCCAAAGGCCCGTTCAGAAGAAAATTAACCTCTTCAGACTAGAGCCTGTTATTAAGAGTGCATTCATCAAATTACTTCACAGTATAGTCAAAAGATGAGGAAAACAGTATATAGAATATTTATAATTATCAACAAAAAACCGTTCCTACAGTCTGAACTTGTTTAACTAGGAAAATGTTAGCTTCCTTGTGCTGAAAACTTAAGGTATATGGTGTCAGAGGAGTTTTAAGCCCATGCTGAATGAGCTTGTGGACAGTCAGTTACAAATTGCTACATATATACATATGATATGATTCATATCAGCGTGAAGTGACGTGTATAGGGAGGTTGACCACTTAGTGATCCTCCACTGGTTATAGTTGTGCTTTTCTATTGCCGAGAAGATGCTTTGTAATGGAGAAGCTTCGTCTTCTTCACCTTGAAGAAATCTGGAGCGTGAAAGAAATGCAAAGTCAGAAAAAAAATACCTCCAGACTGTCTCATAACTAATATGAAGTATTATTAAACTATTGAAGATATTTGGTGGACTGACCTGTGATGGAAGCCTGTCTGCGTTTTCTTTGCCGGTGGATCCGGTAGCACCCCTTTGTGGTAACCTCCAGGTACTCATCCCCAGACCCAGACGAGCTGCTGGACCCTGCGGAACCCTCGCCTGTCGAAGACGATGTCCGCCTTTTGGCCCCTAAACGAGGCGCTTGCCGAACCATGCAGCTGCGGTAAAACGCCGGCACCTCCTGGTACTGGAGTTCCTCCCACTCTATGCTGGCGGCCTCTCCTGGAATTTCACTCTGAAAATCAAAGTTCCAGCGCTTGTTGGCCACCTCCACGTTCATGCAGAGCAGCCGCTGGAAATCTTGCTGCAGCTGCTGGTGGTCCACGGGCCCGAAGAGGTTCCTCCGCACTGGCCCCACCTTCAATTTCAAGGCCTCAATGCCCCCCATGCTTGAGAGCTCTGGGTTAGATGATGTAGCTGATCCTGGTGTTGGTGATGATGTTGATGAAAAAGCCATGGCCATGTCCCTGTCGGAGAAACAAACATAAGATGTGAGAGGAAGGTCAGAGGTTAGGCCTGCAGGGTTTCATTGAGGTGCGATCTGGGCTTTTACTGGCATAAATAACTTGCAGACATACAAGCTATTAAGTGCCCAAAACCCCCCTACACACCAGCAGTTATGTGCCCTCTTTGTGTTTTATGTGATCAAATACATGTGTGCCCTAACCCGCTGAGTAATTACTGCGGCAGCAGGTAACTGAACCAACACCAAATTAATCTCCAACAAAATTCACTGCCCTGCCGTGTCATAGTGAACCTGATCCTCCACCTGCTCCGGTGTCTGCCAGTCAAAGGTCGACAGGGAAGGTCGGCAGGTCACACAGAGAAAAACTCCATGTGGGCTACTTGTGGTATGGAATGTTTTTTCACATCTCCCAGCTGCTACGCGCCACATTTAATTAGAGGAATACTGTTGAATTCGGAGATTTTTACACATTCTACCGTGCTTCTTTTCTATTGTATCACCACCCATCCTATCTCTATACTCTCTATACAGAGTGAGATATTGTTCTACATGGATGATCCTTTGCTGACTGTACTTACAGAGCCTCAGTGCTTTATCAGCTGTGCATAGGCAGTAAAAAGACGATATGGGTTTTCTGGGATGGGCTGAGAGACATATGGCTCTTCTGCTGATATAATACTATACTATATAAGGTCTAAAGAGTTATATTTTCCCAATCTTAAATGTTGCAAATGTTGCAAAATGTACTGTTTTTAGTGAGTTAATTCAATGACAAATGTCTGTCAGTTTAGCCATATCTACATTATTTGCATTTGTTTTTTTCTCTCAGAGACCACATACCCCCAGAAAGGGGCAGGCTTACCAACTCTGTAAAGTAGGTCACAGGCCCTCGGTTTCCCCGCCACTATTTCAACTGGTTTGTGGTTAACAGAACGGACTGCAAATTTGTTTGTTGACATAACAGACAATATTAAGTACATTGATATGGGTCCTAACATGGCTCCTGTTTTATCTTTTGATCCTGATGCCCTTTGTCATTGTAACAATACCTTTAAGTTTATACTGTTAACATGCCTGCACCTCATTAAATTGAATGTAATCAATTTATCACAAAGTAACTTGTGGACTAAAACTAAAAGGGGGCCCCATAGTGGGTTAATCCAGCACTGCCCTAACCTCTAGTTAGGGGAATTCTACACAAGTAGCAATGACTAGACACTAAATATTGTTAATATATATATTTAAAGCATTCATTGTGGTTGCGTGATTAGTGTGATTAGTGTGTGTGTAGAGTGTAACGTGCAATCACATCAGCCCAAGATCAGCCTTGAAGACTTGCAAAACAGCCCAGAGGGGCAAGTGTTTGACACCTTCAGGATAAAGCCACGAAGAGCACTTTCACCAGTCAAATAGCCTCTAATTGTACCATGTCGGTGTACTCGCATAACCCCCTTAAACTACTGCTTGCGACACATTCAAACAAGCCTTTAGTGTTTTTCTTTCACCGACACGGCTGCACTCCCGAGTGAAAGTTGTTTGCGTCGAAAATGGACGTGGGCGCGGCATGCAGATCGGGTTACTGCTCGGCGTCCCCACTTGCAGAAAAACACCGACACAACTCTCAAGATGTGACCCAAACTCTTCGAAAATGACTGCAGTTAAAAAAAATGCACCGTGCATCTCTGCAAATTTGCGAATTACGACTTCAAAGGCGCTGCAAAGTGCGGAGGAAAAACTTGGTGACGCAGCTACAGTCACTGCGGATGTGGGTCAATGAGATGCGACACAAACAACCCGCATGGAGGCACTTGTAACACTCGTATTTCACACACAACAGCCACATAATAACAATATGAATGCTACGAACGACAATCAAATACTATTAATGGACATTTTACACTGACAATGGTGCTTTTAAATGCGTGGCAAAGCGGTGGAAAACTACTAAATCTGCATTCAAATTAGTGTATGTATCCACACCAAACCTAAAATGAAGCCAAACAAGAACAAATAATATAATGATGATAAAAAATAAACGTCAAGACAGGACAAAAATATAGATTTCCTTCTTACCATCAGCGTCAATATCTCAAAGTAAAGTAAGTACTCGAAGTTGAGTTGAGTCGTGCGTCTCGACCGCAAAGGTGTTCCTGACAGCCTCGCGGAGACAAGTGTCACGTTGAAAAGGTTTCGGTTGGTACTACCCACGGGAGGGTCGTTCTTGTCCTCTTATCTGCGACTTGTTTGTAATGGACTGAAAAGACAGCGGGGCCCGTCCCACTAGAGGAGTCCGCGTCACGTGGTCTCCATCAAAACAGTCATTGTCGCTGGAGCGCAGCCAAGAGGTAAACGTCCCACGCCTTTGCGACAATTAAACGCACCACGAACTAGAGCGCTGCGAAAGTACGCAGACTAAATATCTAAATGCATAACGACCGAAAACATGTCATATAATTGCAATTAATGTAACTTCATTCTTATTTTAGGCTGTGAAGGTGTTAATTGTAAAGTTTCTTACCCTGTAACCATCATACTAAAACCCCCTTGGTTCAGTCTGAGTTGTCCTGCTCCAATTCCGTTGCTCCTCCTGCACTCCGTTACACTCCGTTCCACCCTGTGTCCCACTTCTTTTTGAGCGGGAATAGAAGTAGGTCAAATAACTTGGCAATGGCGGCCTTTCCCCTCTCCCTTAAATGTGACATACATTCTCGTGTTGTGCTTGCATCACATTTCTTTTGGCACCCTGCCCACCTCCTCAAGTCACGTTGAAATGCAACGTGAGCACGGGGGGAAAACAGCTCCTTTTTGACTTCTCTAGGTTAACCACCTCCCCGTTTGGATACTTACTGTAGTCTATAGGGTGGGGAAAGCTCAATGCCACGGTCATGTGAATGTGGTTGCTTATGGAAGAAACGTACGAGGAAACGCTGCTATGCTCTCTTTATATGTAAAGAAAAAATAGTGCCTGACTTCTTGACCTCTTCATTGATTCATGCCTTTGTAATGATAAATCAGAATCAAGTGAAGTGGTATAAAAAAAAAAACAGTTAGTTTTCACTGCTCAAAGACCATTCTGATTTTTGAAGGCACAAGATAATGTCTCTTATTTGACTGTAACAGTATAATTCTGGCAATAGCCATATACTTAAAATCCACACCCGCACACGTTTGATGACTTCTCTACGGTTTTCTTTTTTGAATGTACCCTGGTGTTAAACTGAATAGAGCTTCATGTGCAACGCTTCAATTGTTCAAGTCATTATAAAGAACAAAATTCCACACATTCCCCAGTCCCGGCCTCTTAAATAGCCTATGTTAATATATTCTTTTTTTTTTTTTTAACTTTAATAATAAACTGAATAACTCTTGGACATTTTTTTCATGTGAAAAAGCAGAATATGAATCTCTTTAATCCCCAGTGGAGTATGACATTGTCATTTCTCCTCTCTGTCTTGCGTTACACTTTTTCTACAAACGCCTTTGCATCTTTATTTCTTTTTCTTGAATGACTGCTCAATCGTCTTTTCTTCTTACATCATCATTTTCCGCTTACCACGACCCTTCCTACACCTATTACCACACCTTTCTTTCATTCCTGAACTATTATGAAATAACTGTAGATTCTTCCTTTCTGTTGTAATTGAGAAATATCCCCTTTCTTATTACCACTTAGCCTCTCTGTTACATTACACAGGCGGCTTTATTGTTGCATAGCTTTCCAGTGACACAGAAGTCATTTGAGAGGCCTGCTAGCCCGCCAACGCCCCTCACTTAGAAGGGTTATTCCAGGTTTTACACACACTCACTTGCTATTATTACACATTAGTCACTGTCTGGACTACCTCATATGTGTAATGTTTTCCGTGCCCCGACACTGTAAATGCAGGTCCCACGTCTCTGCAAGTGCTTAATGTGATGCTCTGCTTAAATAGTGTCAAAGCAGGTAGCAGCCATCCGATCGTGGAGCGGTCATTGTTTGTGTGCCTGACAGAGAAGTAATTATGACACTATGGAATGTTTCTTGGTCGGAAAAAGCTATTTTCACTTTATCGGCTTATCAAAAGTTCAAGGCAGTTGAGCACAGGGCTCAAAGAAAACAAAACAATTCCCCTACATGCATCCAAATGTGATGAAGAGTTTTATAAAAGTTAAACTTAATCATAGACTTGATTTACTTATTTTCTGAATGGTAAGGGACCGTGTGAAAATGACAGAGGAAGGGGGCAAAGCAAAGCGCAAATAATATATCAAGTCCACTGATCTGACGCCCGGTCAGCAGGATGACGTCATTGGTTTGTGCCTTCCAAAACCATTACAAACCACGGTTGGAAAAATGAATGAATTTTCATGATGTGACAACTCTGTGATTTAGGTCAAGGCACAAAAACGACTGTTAGGTTTAGGTACACATCATGGTTTGAAATTACTTCATTGCTAAGGTTTGTGGAGCTTTGTCGTCATGGTAACTATAACAAACTCGGCGAAGGTTAGGGGCACAATCGTGGTAGAGTGTCGGTAGGAAATGGGAAACGGACAGCGGTCTCCATCCATCACCCTGTCACTCTGCAACAACATCGCAACACTTCCCATCATAATTTCTGCAGATTTTCAGATCCCAAATCGTACATTATCGGTGGAATTGGCAATTGGCAAAACCATAAAAAGTGAATTAAGTAATTTAACATGCAGTTGAACAGTACCTGTTGTCATGGTGATATATTTAGAAAACACAAGTAACTATCTCCAAAGTTCCCAAAACAATTCCTCCCCAGCAGCCACTGCATGAACCAGGCTAAAGGCGCCTTTCCCACAGTCAAAGACAAAACAATTTACACAGCCCGAGTTCACACATTGTAGTATATCTGTTCTGAATTATTACGTGGATCAGTTACTGTAATTTGGGAAATAAAGTGGGAAATAAAGCCCTGATACAGCTACTCAATTGTTGTCCTGTTGTGGCGATGACTTTTGCATCACCTCACGTTGCCTGGGTCCTGGGCAAATAGTTGCACTGAGCATACGACAAAGACGACAGCGAGCGGCCATCTAGCTACGTTCTGCGCCTTTGTGAGAGGAAATAACTCTCCATACCAGCAGGCATTGGTACGCGAGTTAGCGCTCACTGAATAGAGCCAACTAATGCTAGCTATGGGAGACACTGCAAAAAGTAGGGCAACAGACGCTCACCGACGTCCGACTGTCAGCTTGCTGTGTCAGGGCCTTTAATGCACTTTTTTGGTCTATTCTGCACACACAATACTTACATGACTATTTTGATGTTCAACAAAGAAAAAAAATACGTAATCATTCCCTTTTTTGATCCCCCTAATAATTTCCGTACAGTCCCTAATAAATTAAAAAAAGATGTGATTAAAGTTGCTGGACAAACTGCACCTCCGTTGACACCAAATATCTTCAGCACAATCTCTTATTGTTTTCTTACATGCTGAGTTATTTTAGGTTGCTCCCACCGTGATACATAATAGTCAATTAGGGTTGTGCCCCAGTTCCCTAATTCCCTACTAATCTGTGTGTCAAGTGGGCTTTATACACGGTCATATCTGAGAAATCAGCAGCAGACAATGAGGCCTTAGCGGCATGATCCCTCACTGTTTTGTCAGCTCTCTGACCTGTATTTACAGTCAGCTTCTTGTTCGACATTACATTCCTAATCCCTTTCTTGTTGTCTACAGCTCTGTGTGTGTTTTGGTGTGCCCCCCTTCCTTCCCATGCTTAATCCTGTGCTGTGTTACAGTGGGTTACAGTCATTAAGTCCATTGTCTGCCCTTCCTCGGTCAGTGCCCTTTGAATACATTTGCTTGTTAGTAAAACAACAGTCACACAGTACAATGTGACTTGGGTCAGAAGACGATGTGCTAGGGAACTGTCACGGTGGGTCTTGTGCCATGAGAAAAAAAATCAATTCAACTCTATTCATTCAAATGTTACTGATTCACCAGGTCGTATAACAAACAAAGGACACAACAGAGAAGCCATTAAGAAGCTGACCTTACATACGTCCTACAGGCAGGCAGGCAGTCTTTTACAAATGTATGTAAGTTTATTGAAGGACATTTATCACAAGAGAGGGAATAATACAACTATAGCAAAGCCTTATGGAACGATTCAGATGTAATCATTATGAAGTCACTTCAATTTGATTCAGTTCAATTCAATTTTATTTATAGTGCCAAATCATAACAAAAGTTATCTCAGGACACTTTACAGAGTAGGTAAATAACTGATATATCCAGAGACTTTAATGGTGTCCTATTAAAGGGAGTAGTTGGACACGTAGCGCTCGTTTTCTGCTAAATTAATGTTCTGACTGTTAAGTACGGTGCCTTTAAAGGTCCAATACATTTTTAAAAAGTGAGATTTCCATATCTGTTTTATTATAAAGCAGGTCAAGGTGCTATAGAAATACACCTAAAGTATCAAAATACTCAATCCACAGAGGAAGGCACAGCCTGTATTCAGAAACGGTGCCTTTAAATAAGATGTCAGGACTTCCGTACAGTTGTGTGTGATATATAGGTAGAAAGTGCAAGACAGAGGGTGAATACAGGTATAATCAGACACCCAAAATACAAGGTTGAACCTGAAAATGAGCATAATGTTGGACCTTTAAAGACATCAAATTGTGGGTTCAATTAATGTGATGCACAATACGACGGCTACCGTACAACCAACCACCTAATATCATCAATAATGCCACTTATAACATTGTTGTATTGAGATGAAAATACTGCTTGGTTTCACTCGTTGAGTTTTGTGCCGAATGTGCTCTTGAGTGAAACCCCAAGAGGATGTACAGTGTGTACTATATGGCGGTCTCATTTCAGCAGGAAGTCTCTGTGGTGAAGTGGAAGTTGGCGAGAGCAGGATGCAAAACAGAGGAGAGGAAGTTGTTGGTTTACAGGTGCAGTGCGGGGGTTTCCACATCTTTCTGCCCTGCAATTGTGGAAACAAATACAGAGAAGAGGCTCACCGCCGACAGTAGATTGTTTACATCAACCATAGTTCACTGATGCACCAGGATACAGTCTCAAGAACAAGACAAAGAGAGACTTTGTGGAAACATGGTGCTGGAAATGGCAAAACGTAGGCAGAACCTGCCTATTTCCTGGAGAGCAATTTACACGCATGAATTAAAAAAAAACAATGGAAGTTCAGGTTTTTAATCAGGCTCATGTGTAAAACTGCTGCAGTAGTTCAGACTGGACAGAAAATATTTTGATTAATGTCAGGTTGGGATTGATTTTTGGGCTGGAGTAAGAGATAAGAAAGGGGCTACTGCTCCGCCACCTTTGGTCGGATTTGGTGTCGCAGCTGTTTTGATCCCAAGGTGGTCTTTAGTTAACTTTGCATTTCTTGTCAAATAGTCACAGGGCCTTGTCATTCCTGTCAATAACAGAGCCCTAAATGTCCTCCTTAAAAACTGAAGGTATAACATTCACTTTAAGGATGTCATAAGAAAGAAACCTTAACATGTTTTCAGTGAGTGTTTATCCCCTCAGTTATCTATCTGTTCTTTAAGTTGTGACGTAACGCCCTTCAGGATCCAAGCCGGTCCATGCCTCGTGTTCACCGTTGTTTGAACAGATCTGAGTTTTTAAAAAACAACAGAATTGTAGGTAAATATTGTCATTTTACTTCCTAACGATGAAAAGGTGAAGAAAGAAGTGATTTTGTTTTCTTCCATGGAGCATTTAGACCTGGAAATAGTATTTTGAAAGTCCGTAACGTCAGACTTAAACACCGCATAGGACTTTAGAGGAGCTGAGTACTCTTTATGCAATATGGGCCTTGACTATGTGGGCAGGAATCCAAAAAGCAAGTGCAAAACAACAGCATGCAGAGCACTTTTTAAGGGGCCTCCCACAGGTGGCTAAAGATACACTGCCCCTCCATGTGCACGTCATTTCGGCAAGCTTTCAGAGCTGTCTGCTAACATGTGCTTTAAGAAATGAAATGCCGGACGTTCACTGATTCACTTCTGCACACTGGAAAACCACTTATCACTGTGAAGCAGCTCATCCACACACACTGACGCAAACATACATACGCACAAGGATACATGCAAACATTCATACAGTAGATAGTAATAGCAATAGTAAACCAGTGTTATATTCAGTAGGAGTATGGGAAATTAATTAACTGATCATTAAGCATGGATCAACCACAGTTAAATGACTTTATTTAAATGTCTAGCAGAACATAACTACCCTGAATTATAGCTATTATAGTGCTTTATAAACAGAAGTTATCGAATCTAGTTATATTGACCTGCAAATCCTGTTCTTACAGGCATATAAATACTGAATGGGGAGTAACTTATCTTCCGGGCGGGGCTACGCAATGCAACTTTTTCTGCAAGAGATTTGTGAGGTGTGAAGAGATGCACAGGGGAATAAAAATGGCAGTGATGAATGAAGTCACGCATACACACACATAGTAAGAGTACTCCATGTGTAAGTGGGAGGAGTTTCCATGGGAGCATTCGCCCAGCTGTGGAGGCCACAGGTGGGCTTGTGGGGGAGGCGGCACTCTGATTTTATATACATATGTGTGTGCGTGTGCGTGCGTGTGTGTGTGTGTGCTTTGCAGAAATTTGGGGTGCAGGGAGAGCAAGGCAGCTCGTTGGCAGCTGGATATTGTCAGGGGTTTCACCAGGGGAGCTTGCATGTCAGGGTGAAAGGGTTTAAGATGAAATGTGCCCAAAGAGACCCTGACTCACTTTGTTTGTTTTGGGGGGGGGGGGGGGGGGGTGTGTGTGTGATGTAACCTATAGATTGGGGTCTCAGATTTATTTTCTTTGAGTAGTGGTGGCCACTGAGTGTAGCCCCCTTGTGCATTTTTCTATAAATATAAAGCACTTTTTGTTCTTTGATAACATCTGCGCTTTGAAATATTGTTTTTAAAGAGAGTGTTTATGGGCGTGGGGATAGGAGGGGCGTTGGGGTGGGAGTGGGGGGGGGCTTGAAGGGCGGAGGGAGGCAAGTGTAAATCGATCCTTTGTTTTCGTCCCAGTATGTGTGTCTGAAGGGGACTTGTTTTGGTCTCCCTGGGGTGACTTTGACACCAGTTCAATGTCAAAACCGTAGAGAAAGCCGCAGCAAGACAAAGGGAGGTCTGAAATGTGAAACATTCCGTAAAAGTATAGCAAAAATATGTTTATTTGGACCAAAAAAGGTTACATCGTTCCCCAAAATAAAACATGAAACGCTGCATTCCCAAGAAAACCCCACTCTCCTCTAAAACGATACATGTTTATTTTCATAGCAACGTAATGCAAGCCACTACAGTAATGATAATTAATAACCTTCCCTCTCTGAAAAACACAGCGCATCTGCCATTCATAACTCCAGAAGGTTCTGCATCTGTTTCTGCTCCATGCAGCTGAGGTGAAAAGGTGGTGTGCCTCAGCTGATGTGTTTTCGTCCTTATCTACATCTGGGGAACATCTGGTTTGCATCTGGCCCTGGCCTGTAGTATCGGGCTGTGCATGAGCGTGACAATATCTGTGTTTGTGAGAGAACGGGAAGGATAGGGCATGGAGCATAGTTTTGTGTGTGTGTGTGTGTGTGTGTGTGTGTGTGCACACGGTTGTATAAGAGGAGAAATGCATGAGTGAACGAGTAAATGGCTGTGTTAAAAAAAGAGAGAATGGTATAGAATGGTATGTGTGTGATTGTACAGTGTTATCTGCCTTACGATAGATACTGTAGATAGATAAAAAGATAGATAGATAGATAGATAGATAGATAGATAGATAGACAGACGGCATCTATGACATAACAGTTTTTTACAAGGAAAATCAGATATTTCATACAACCAGTTCAACACCTGTGACTATCAGAGAAGAATGTGCATGCACGACTTAGCATTCAGACTTATCAGCTTGACATTTGTGGGTAGAAACCTCTTTGGACGAGTTTTGCTGGTGCAAAGATTCCTCTGGGGATGAAACCCTTTTCAATAGTCATTAGAACGCATATTTAAAAATGAAAGTACAAGCGTGATCATTGAGATAGCAGATTTTAATTTGATTTGTGAGTAGGACAGTCTGATATGCTTGAGCAGAGACCTCCAGGTGATGAGACATTTCTTTGGAAAAAGGGATATGTGGTGCGGAAGAAAGCGGAGACTTGTCGGGGGCCCAAGGTATTAATGGAAACAGGGCCAGCTGGGGTTAGGTACAATCCATACGCTGCAGTGTGTTTTGTCTGACTGCATGAAACTGTCAATGATGATGAGAAGATGGGTCGTTTCATGTTTCTTTTTGATAATTATTATCCTCCACCAGTTGAACGTACAAAGTTCAGTTTACTTTCCAAAGCCATGTCATGGTGATGTCATCAGGGTCATTTCTGATTTGATTTTTAACATAGAGCATACATTACATTAGATGTGCAGTTTTAAAGAAATGGGAATTAAGGAAAGGCAGGCTGGGTCTAATAAAAGACTCTATTGAGTTACATTATGGGAAACGTCGGATCATGTGTTTTAAGAGCTTAACCTGTACAAGAGACTTAAAAGTCAGGATATCTCGGCCTCTGCTTATTCAATGTTGACCATTCTTTCTTTAATCTGTCTCTTGTGAGTCTATGAACTTGATGGAAGTGCAATAAGAAATTAGTACCTGACCAGTTCTTTAAGGTTTGAAAATATCATGTCATTTTACACTATATATTCTTGTTTCAACTCTTCATTGAAGCTACTCCACATTCAAGTCCACATTTATCTTGGCTGAACTACTCTAATTTCCCACAGACAGCCTTCTCGATAAAACATCTTTGATGCGACCTCTCGGGTCTTTTGAACAACCAGAGTCAAGATAACGGAACCGTCTTCTTTTCCATGGATGAAGACAACTCTTTGCGGTGATAACTTACAATTTTGAGGTAACTTTCGCTGCCATCAATGTAATATGCTGTTTAACTAACTTTACCTGCCATAGTAATGTTAACTGGACAAATCAAGTTAGTCAGCACGTAGGCTGTCAAGTAACTTTAAGCATGTCATGTAAATGTGCTGTTGAATCCCCCCCCCCCACACACACACATACACATACACCACACACACACACACACACACTTTTATTTCACCTCACCGGCTCTGATTGGTCATTGCTTCTGGGTCTTCTGCATATGCGCTCTCAAAATCTCTGCATCATCATTGCATCCGGGGAATGACTGTAACAACAGTGTAGCGGTACTTTCTACGTATATAAAGTATAGTTGTCACATCACAACTGTACAGAAGGCCTGATGGCTGGTTTCAACGCACAGTTTCTGAAGATGGGCTGTTTGCGTTTCTCTGTGGATGGAGCATTTTCATACTTACAGTGAATTTATATAGCACCTTGACAAGCCTTATAATAAATAACAATATAAAGCTCACTTTTTACAATATGGGACCTTTAAAATGAAACATGTTATATTATCCACATCTGTTCTGTCCAAATCTACACCTTTTTACACTAGAGAAAAATCTTGCTTGGTGTAACTTAAAAAATCATGAAATCTCTGGCAAGAATACCTCCAATAGTTTTCAGCTTCACTGATTTTATTTCTGCAATAACGTTTGTTTTTCCCCAATCCATTGCTTAGATTTCTCAGGACAAGGAGGTGAGTGTCAGTCTGTCATGAGGCCCCTTTGAGAGACTAGCGATGAAATTCCTTCGCTCCCAATTGGAGTATGTATGAGGGGGTTACATATCTGGATTAGATTCCTTGAAGTTATGATCTGGAACAGTGAGCCTTGAATGGCCAGTGCTGGCGTGGGCCGGAGAGGTGAAGGGGAGTGCCCGGCTACTACGGTCCTGAATAATGTGTCCATTCTGGCCGGGCCCCTTGAGTCCTGTATCTTTATTTTGAAGATATGTGACTGTGTATACCACTCCAGCTGCTTACGTGTGTGTTCTCACTTGTCGTTCTCACTCTAAGTGGTTTTAAAACTATGTGTGAAAGTAGCAGTGACAGCAAGAGAGCAAATATGTGTGTGTGTGTGTGTGTGTGTGTGTGTGTGTGTGTGTGTGTGTGTGTGTGTGTGTGTGTGTGTGTGTGTGTGTGTGTGTGTGTGTGTGTGTGTGTGTGTGTGTGTGTGTGTGTGAATGTATGTTTGTGTGAGGGAGTGAGACAGGAAGCAACTAGGGGCCCACTCTCAGCCACAAAGTCATAGTAGTGACTAAAAAGAGTCTGTACAGGGGGAAATCGGTCACTGCAGTGTGTGTGTGGGTGTGTGTGTGTTTGTGTGTGTGTGTGTGTGTGTGTGTGTGTGTGTGTGTGTGTGTGTGTGAGTGTGTGTGTGTGTATGTGTTAGGGTGTATATAAACTTGCGTGTATTTAAAATTTGAGAGTGCACCTTAATACCAATGTGAGTAAATGTGTGACACGTAGCTTCTATGAATATATTTTTATATACTTGAAATGTTTTGTGGCTTTACTTTGATCTTATCTTTATTTCCAGAACAGAGCTCTGAAGTCGCTACGATCAGCTAGAAAATAAGGAGTCATATCTGAAAACACATCATGTGTTAGCGTCCATGATATCATACACTCATGTAGAGCTTTAGGCTTCGTTCTGGTGATAATCATGTGTCTCGTGATGTAAGATGGGGTCATGAAAACACAGGGTCATGGGTTTCCTGTAGGCTTCATCTCTGGAGCATAGAGAGCGTCTCCTCTGGAGCATTTTAATCCCATGTTTTGATCCAACTGCTGATGTCAAACCTTGGGGCTGATTGGCCTTGAGCTTCTATATCTGAAGATATTACATAAATACAGCCTTTAATTCAAATACAGGGAATACCTACAGTATATAATGTTCAGGTGTGTCATGTAAAAATGAAAAAAATGACCTCTTAGAGATCTTCATACGGTCCATCTTTTATGATTGTGATTATTATTTTTCCACAAACTGCAGGCTGTAGAAATGTCTGAACATTAAAAAAAAGTTGACATACCTTTTGGGGAAATCTCAGTGCTTTCTATCTTCATTGTGCTGCGCCATCTGGTGTTTTGTAAAAGCTACAGCTTCACGCTTCAATGAGAATATCAGGAGTCACAAAATGTCAGCTCTGAATATACTGTATTTCTCACCTCCAGGCAGGCGACGTGCACTCATAGCTCCCTCTGCTGGGGATCAAGGAGGACCGCAGCTTCTTGAGGGGAGAAAGACAGTCAGTGACGCAACGCAGTGAGTGAGTATTCAGTAGGTTTCAGAGGCGTATGCATGAAATCACCTGATGACATGTAACCATAGCAAAGTTCAAGTTACTTACTAAAAAAGAAAAAAATATTTACCATAGGAGTGTGATAATTCAGTGGGTGGGACCCAGGGGAGGACCCGTGTTGGTGGCGTCGAATAAGGAGTTCCCTCTGTTGTCAAGAGAAACAGACTCACACCCTCTGAATAATCACAACACAATTTGTACTGCATGTACTCTCAGCAGAGTAGTTGGAGCTCAAAGGTCCCATATTCTGCTCGTTTTCGGTTTAGTACTTATATTTTGGGTTTCTACTGGAGCACGTTTACATGCTTTAATGTTCAAAAATCACATTATTATTCTCATACTTTGTCTGAATGACCTATATTCACACTCTGTCTGTTTAGTGCCTGTCTTCTTAATTCCCCTACTGAAAATAAAGGCCAGTCTGCTCGGATCCGTCAGTGTTTCCGGGTATTTCGTATGAACTTTCGGTGGAATGACTGTAGTGACACTGCTGCAACAAAACTTGATAATCATGTTTTTGGGCTGAATCTTCATATTCTTCCCTCATACATACTGTATCAGTTCACATCTTCCCAACAGTGTTACTAATGATTTGCATCAATCCACTCCTAGAAGCCAGATTGACCTGAAGCAGTAATAAAAAATAAAAAAAACATGTGCAACTGATTTTCGGTGCTGGCATTGAGCAGCTGAACAGCTGAGCGCGGATAATAATGATGTTAATGTCAATGCAGTGCGGCCGGATTTCCATCAGCACCCCACCTCCACCCTCTATCTCGAACCAGAACTTGGCTGCTCTGTTTATCTGTCTCAACTGCTACATTCTGTTGTTCTAATGTCCACTGGCACGCAAACCTCGTCCCCAGGTTATGTCACATTCCAGGGAACGTGTTGTAACAGAGTCCTTGCCTTGAAACCAAGCGAGAAAATAATTACATTGTACACAATGGCATGTTTCCACTTCATTTGCAGGATGACATGATTCCTCGAATATCCTGCCCATCCCTTGAGCAGAAATACACGTTTATAGCGTGTGTATTCCTGCTTTCCTTCTTATAGAGCTGAGAGTTTGGGCGGTTTATTGTTTTAAAAGCCAGTCGTTTTAAACGCAGAAGCTGGCAAATGTGTGATCACACCTGCATCCTCATATCTCCCCTCTACAGCTCCGCTTTCATATTTCCTGCCTCGCTGTTGTCTTTTCTCCTTTATTTGATCGTGGGCTGCCAGTTTAACCTTCGTTCCGCTCCATCTCTGTCTCTGTCAATGTCTCTGTCAATGTCACTGTATGTCGATGAACCAGTCATGGCAGTGACATGTGGAATTTTTCATTACCTCGCCCCAGGGGCACCATGCTGTCTGTGCCTGTGTATCGTGCTGCTTGTTTTTTCCACCCCTGCCTTCTCTCTCTCTCTCTCTCTCTCTCTCACACGCACATACTCTCATTCTCTCTCTTTGGTATTATTGTGAGTCAGCCGGTGGGAGCTGCGTTGTTGTTTGTTATTCAGCCAGCTGTATGGGGCAGTAGCAGCAGCTGTCAGTGACTGATCTCCTCTCCATGGCCTGTCGTCCCCCCAGCTCTGGCTCCTACACCGTGGTTATCATCCCGCTCAGGACAGGCCTCTACAGCCTGGACGCACTTCGCTTCTACCTATGGGTGAGAGGGAGGTGGTGGTGCTGTGTGTGTGTGTGTGTGTGTTGGTGTCTGTGAGTGTGTGTGTGTGTGTGTGTGTGTGTGTGTGTGTGTGTGTGTGTGTGTGTGTGTGTGTTTGTTTGTTTTGAAAAAGAAAATGTTTTTGATTCTTATCAGTTACATCTGATTGTGCCTGTGCGCTTTGCTTCCCAGTTTTCAGCGCAGTGTATTATGAACAATATGACCAGCTCCACTGCAGAGGCATGCTGTCATGAGAGTTGAACACTTACACACATTTTCTGTTAAAAAAAGATGTAATTGTTTACTAGAAGTCAAGCATTTACTGACTCTCGAGTCCGTGTAAGTGTCACATGTTTGTCACATTTAGCCAAGGTACATTCACATGACCTCTTCTGCTCCTCTGGAATGGGAACAAATAATTGAAATTATTCATTTTGGAGTATGCTGTTGACAAAATGTTATATTTCAACTTGAGAAAAAACAGGTTAAAAGCAATTTAGATATGTATATATATATCATATAAAGTATGATGATAGTATCTTTAGGGTTTGTACTAGATCATGATTACATGCTTTCATGTTCTGAATATACCTGTATTCACCCTCTGTCCGAAACACTTGGTCATCGTTTCCGCTTCTGCGCTCTAGACATTTCTGCACAGTCTCTGCAGCCGGGGAATGATTGTAACGGCACTGTAGCGGCACTTTCTACCTATATATAGTATAGTTGTGAAATCACAACCGTACAGAAGTCCTGACGGCTCATTTAAAGGCACAGTTTCTGAATACAGCATGCGCATGTCAACTTTTTATAATTCAGGACCTTAAATACAAAATATAATCAACACATAAAAATATGATATATTATTGTTGGTCGGAAATTCGCAAGCTAGGTGTGTAGGTAGTTGAAATGAGCCCCACCTTTACCAGCTGCAACACTAAAGTGACGTACACATGAGTGCATCAATAATTATAATCCAGTAATTTAATATTATTCTGAAATGGGCTTTTACATTCTGTGTTACGTACATTTAAGGCTTTAGGTCACGCTGCAAAGAATACATTTCTTGTAGGAAAATTCTGGATTCTTTTTTGACCATAAAGAAATCAGATTCGAATATATTCATGAACTGAATCCTTCATTTAAACGCAATAGTAATTTGCTTTTCATACCCAATCATTTAATTAAATGCTTGTAGAGTGACTTCAGTCATTTTTTCCCATACTTTGCCTCATGTGAGTGTTATTTTGGATATACCAGTCATCCCAGTGACACATTCCTACATGTCAAGTCTGCCCCTCACAGCTTCCTGTTAAAGGTTCAATAAGACCAGTTTTTACTAGTATAATCAAGTATCTATAAGAGGAGTTGTCAAACGGTAAATAACTAGCTTTGAGATTATTGTGGTAGATACAGCTAGATAAAGATATGATCTTATCATAAATAAAAAGGAACTTTTCTAAATGTGATTAATCAAATGCTTAAATGAATCATTCAGTAGTGATACAATAGAGTCATGAGTTGAAGTGTCATGTCCTTCTAATCTAACTCATTTGTTGATTGCCTTAAAACTGATTAACTGACTGTGACATCCTGACCTCATGATACCAAAGGTGAATCACCCAACGCCATATATTATGATTCCCTGCTTGTTGTAGCACTGTTAGCTCTGTGTGAGCCCATTTAAAGTGCATGTAATCCAACTGAATGTGAACAATAGGACTAAAGGCCTCCTGCTGCTCTGTAGATTGGCTCTGCCGTTATAAACAAAGCCTCGGGGCCTCTGGAAGACAACAGGCCAATCACACGGCTTTGCATCAGGCTGTCGGCTGGTGTTTTGGTGGTCAAGCTTGTTGGTCAGCCCCCTGGTGTCGTCAAAATGTACACACATACCGAACGAAACTGGCTATATCATCAAACTCAAATTCATGATTGTGTTTCAAAGTATTTGCGGTCACTTTTCTGCTATATTGGAAAGTGGATATGTCCCTTATGGAAAAAAGACACAGAAAATGCAGTCTTTCACCTGCGAAAAATGTAATTTTACATTCGAACTGAAACACGTCACGTGAAATAACATTTCACATGTTGATGGACATTTCACCTCTACAAAGTGACATGCATTTTAAAATTAACACGTGATAAAAGGCACCAACAACGTAGTTAGTGAACCCGGAGTCTATTAAAAGAGTGTTGTGAAACACTTACCAACTGGCCCTGGTACCAGCTCCTCTCATAGTAAAGTCCATTCAAGTCGATTAGCAAATGCATTCCAAAAGGAAGGAGCCCATTGGTGCTTTGTTTTATGTGTAGGAACACTTATCATGCTACTGCAGAGGT
Source organism: Echiichthys vipera (assembly GCF_963691815.1). Classification (NCBI taxonomy): domain Eukaryota; kingdom Metazoa; phylum Chordata; class Actinopteri; order Perciformes; family Trachinidae; genus Echiichthys; species Echiichthys vipera. The sequence goes on along the minus strand of NC_139845.1, from coordinate 14,066,152 downwards.
TTGGTGTTATTTTAAGCAGTATTAGTGGTTATAAAGGACGTTTTAAAGCCTTCACCGTACTGCCCCGAGCTAATCAGGGTTGGCCACGTCCGGCTGTTAGCGACTCTCCAGGATTTCTCCTTTAATAATGTATATGCGAAAAAAAAAAACAATCTCAATGGCTTATTTAATGTATGTACTTGCGGAAATGACCATGGGATGATTTTGCGCCGGAATTACACTTTAATGTCACATGTGAAGTGAAACATTTCACATGTGACACACGTGATGTTGTGATTTCACGTGATGAAATACATTGTTAGACAACTCTCCGGTCATTTTTGATTTCAAGTTTTCACAAATTAAAAACAAAAAAGAGCTTTTCTCACTGATGAACTGGATCATTTCACGTCATAAGTCACATGCTCTTTTTTTCGTAAGGGGTGACAAGAAATGAAGGGGGGTTACATGACGCAAACGTCACCTGCTGAACTTGACGTAGGATGTGATTTACATGGTCAGCACTTTCACTTGGACACTCCACGATTTCTTAGTTGGTATCTATCATAAACCGGTTCCTGGATGATGACCATGAAGTTCAGTTCAGGTTACAAAACACAACTTAACGTGACTCTTCTTCCCGCCTCAGGTTAAGCGTCTGAGGGATCTAGAGAAGGAGAAGGACGCTTTGTGCGCTGGTTTGGAGATTCTGGAGAAGGCACGTCTCTGGTACCTCCAGCGGCTGGAGGAGAACAGAGCCAGGCAGGACAACATCGAGGCCAAAAGTGGGGTCACCTCCTGCCAGGAGAGTGCAGCAGAGGTGCGAGGCGAGGCTGGGTTTGGGGCCTAATAGACTTTACTGATCATAATTAAGTGTACTGTCTCTCATGGTGCATCTGTCTGTGTCCCCACAGGCTCACTCTTGCCTCCTCAGGTCTCGTATCCAGCGGGTGAATGGCTCTCTGGGCTCTTTGATGAGTGAGCCCAATGTCACCAGCAGCAGCACCCCTTCTCTGCCTGATGCAGTGGCAGACAGCGACCTCCGGTGGCACAACACTGTACTGACTCAGGTAAGGAGAACTGAATAGTCAGTATCTTTTGGTCAAGAAGGTGAATAAATCTATTTCCATTTATTTTGTTTCTTTTTTTTGGACAACTATATTGAAATGTTCTCCTTTGACAGGAGGTGAGTGACAAGAATCGTCAGATCCACAAGTTAGAAGTGGAAAAAGATGCTCTCCTTGGGCAGCTTGATGAACTCCAGACACAATGAGCTGTACTGCAAACTAACTTTTTCACACGGTTGCTAACTATTGTAAATATGTATTTAAATTAATAAATAACAGTAAAGGATGGACCATTTGCTTCGTTGTGTTCTTTTCCTGGCATAATAGGAATTTGCAGTTCATTTTTACTGTGATAATAATTATATTTTCCTCATGCTACTATAATAAATCCCAATTTGTTATAATGATACGTGTTACATATTTATCACTATAACAATATTGAGATTCATTATAGTAGCATGAGGCTAAGGTTTTCTGCTTTTAAGTACAATGTATACTCCTGTAGTTGACTGTGGGAAAGAGGTGATGGGGGTGGACAAAATAACAGCAACACCTTAAAATAAAGTACAGTGTCTCCGGTGGATATACACAAATTACACTGACTCAAGTCTTGTACCAAAGAAGTACAATTTTGAGGTATTTGTACTTTTACTTAAATATTTCCTTCTTTTTTTGTTGCTACTTTCTAATTCTACTCGACTACATTTCAGAGGGAAGTATTGTAATTTTTTAGTCTATTATATATATTTTTTGTTGTCTCTTGATCGCAGATGGGGAATGACTGTAGCAGCACTTTCTATCTATATTTAGTATAGTTGTGACATCACAACAGTACTAATGTTCTGACGGCTCGTTTAAAGACACAGTTTCTGAATACGGGCTGTGTGAATTTCTCTGTGGATTGAAGCGTTTTAATGCTTTCATAGTATTTATACAGCACCTCAACCAGCTTTATAATCAGAAAATATATCTTTTAACTTATGAGACCTTTAAATACATTGTGTTTCTAATACCTAGTAGTTAACTGGTGTAGCTTTTTCTTCTTCCAACAAATGCAATGTAAAAAATAGTGTGCAGCGCTTTACAACCCAGCAATGCCAGTAGATATTATTTATTCGTGATTGAACTCGCAGCATGTTGATTCAAATTGATCTTAAAAGATGTAATCCCAAATGCTGAACGTGCTGGTGAACGTTTTCCAGCATTGATACGGTAAATGTTCTTTGACAGTAAAATACCATTTCCAAGGCAACAAAAGAGACTTTAGTTGCATCAATATTTTTTTCTACACGTGTGCAGGGAACAACCATGCTTCACTGCGTATCCTGTTATTTGCAGTTGTTCCGTTTCCGCCTCTGAATGTGGGCTCTCTGTCTCGACACGTCGCAGCAACCTTTCCCGGTGGTCCCGCACTGATCTTACTTCAGCTGATAAACATTATCTATCCGAGTCATCGTGCGTGTTTGCATGTATTTTCTCTCCTGCTCTGCACAAATCTGCACCCTAACGCACAGAAGACGACTTTGGCGACTCACACAGGTGTTTGCTGATCATGTAATTTGAGTTTTTTGAGGTTTTTTTTCTTTTTCACGTTAGCCACTTAGCGACTCTTCATTAATAGTTGTTAAAGTTACTTTTTTGATGTATATAAGTGCCGAAAAAGACCAAGCGGTGAACTTGCACCGGAATTATACTTTAAAGTTGTTTTCACATATATCCCCAAAGCAATTTCAGTCAAAAGCAACTGGACCTGGTTATTTATCTAGGAAGACGTTTCACCTCTGATCGAAGAGGCTTCATCGGTTTATGTACTCAACTGACCAGGCTGGGACTGGTCCAAATATCTGGCGTGGAGATCCAGGTATTTAAACTCTCACGAGGCCGATGTAAATACCTGGATCTCCACACCAGAAAGTTGGACCAGTCCCAGCCTGGTCAGTGGCGTACATGTACTGATGAAGCCTCTTGGATGAGAGGTGAAACATCCTAGACAAATAACCAAGTCCAGTTGCTTTTGACTGAAATTGCTTTGAGGATAACGATGACCTGGACAAATGAGAACATTCACAGGCTCTCATATATACCCCAGATCCAAACCCAAGACAATGTCAGGAGAATCAGGTCCGCGGCACACAACAGGAGATTCTCCTTGTCAGATGTGTTCTCACATACTGGAAATGCTTTGTTTGCTTTAGTTGACAGGGGGTCCCTGGGTAGAGCTCGAAGGGAGGCAGGACTCAGGTTCAGGTTCAGGTTCAGGTTATTTATTTGTACCCTTCAGGTCAATTTGGTTTGCAGTACATGTGGAGAAGGAAATAGCATCCATCTTAGCATACATCAGAAAACACAGACACAAACAATACAGAAAGGGTACAGAAGTGATCTAGCCTCAGAACAGGGTTGGTATTACAGTATTATGCAGTAACATCTTATTCATATGGGTTAATGTTGTGGGAACAAAAGTGTTTATATTGATTTGTTCAACATTTTGGGACCTTGAACCTCCGTCCAGAGGAAAGGTGCTGAAATTCACAATGCAACGGGTGTGAGACGTCATTTATAACGGAGGTGGTTCACCGCTGTACCTATCTGGTGTACAGAGACTCCAAGTTCACTACAAGCGTAGTGCCCCCCCCCCCCCCCCCCCCCCCTTACAATCTGGTTCAAGGAGTTTTTGTTTTCAAAGACAAATTCCCAAACCATGACACCAAAGAACAAGATCAAATTGACTCAATAACAGCATTAAAAAAATGGGACTTGATTTAATTTGCTCAGAAACAACAGGGTCTCTGATCGTTTCTTGAATCTGTGCGATAATTTCAGCCTCAGCCCTTTCAGAGACTTTACATTGTCCTTTTGCGTAAATCGCCCTTAGCGGCATGCTAAAAGCGCCGCCAACTCACCCATTCGCTCCCCGTGAATACACCAAAAGAATGAGTGGCTGTATACACACATGGGCTCACTCCAAGATTAAACAGTATTTGTACTGACAAGCAAGCCCAACTGAGTAATGTCTTCATAATTTCAGGTTTGTACTGAATGTCTGAAAGGGGCTTAGAATATAAATAGATCTGAGAAAAATGTACGCGGTAAAAGGGCATTTTATTGTATCTGTTGGTTTCACTCACATTCATGCATTAGCAACAAACTTTCCAGTCAAAAAAAAAAGCTATTCCTGCCAAGAATCTGTGCTGGAATCTGATTAGAATCAGCCTGTGCGCATGAGGAGAGAAAACATCCATTAAGGCAGAGGCTTTCATTTAAGTAGCTTCATGTTCTCTATCTTCAGAGTGCCACTGAACCATAAAGCCCGGGGTACCAGCACTTGGCTAATTATTGGGTCTAATTCACAAACTATGCAGCCAGACACCATTTTGTTATGTCACGCCTTCCTGGCCATCTATGCCATTCTTCCATACCAGCACGGTTCACTTGAACTGCACTCTGCTTGTATCTCTAAACCCCCTTTTACTTGTATACAATATCATGTAACTTCCCCAGCTTCAGTTTGTGGTTTTGGTATTTCAGAAAATCAGAAATTGTGAGCTGTTTCCGTGCAGGTCAGCGGAGGTGGGAAGTAAAAACACAAATAGGGAGGAGAGGAGGACGTGTTGGAGGTTGCTATCGCGGCGCTGAGGGCTCCCTGATAAATGCATTCCTTAAGCTATTAGGGGAGAAAGACTTCCTGAGAATCCTGAGACGCACAGTACAGTAAGTAGGTGGTCTTTGAAGAGCACTTAGATGACTCTTCTGAAGGGACACTCGTGGTTTGAGGTCACATTGTTATGCTTGATGGGCCAGTTAAGCCTTATTATTGAAATATACTTAAAATATAACAGAATGATCCGTTTCAGACAGAAGCAACCTTGTTAGTCTAAGATATTTAAGATTAGAATGAGTATATGGTTGTGTTACATTCAGCCTATTGTTCTCGTTACTAATTAATGTTATTACCTACATCTGTGCTCCTCCTGCCACAACGATGGTATTGTTTCTGCATAGCCTCAAACTGTTGGACTCATCCTTAATAGCTTTGAAAATGATTAATTCAATTGTAAATATGTTGTTTTTAAGTTCACAATAATTTCATATTACTAAAATATATATTTGTTAAAAATGTCTAAAGTGATGGATGGAGCACCTCCAAATTCATCAGTGCTCAACTTGTCAATTGTACCTACCAAAAAAAAGGCATATACATATGTACAAACATACATATATATGTTTCCAGTGTCACACAGCTACCAATGTTCAGTGGTTAAAGAATTATTCAGAGCTTTTACTTAGTAAAGGTAGCAATTCCACAGTGAGAGATGCTCTATTAAAAGTCCTGCAAATCAAATATTACTAATGTAAAGGTACAAAAGAATCAGCATCAAAATAAATTAGTAGTAGAGTACAAAAAGTAGAAGACACACTATGCAGAATGGCACGGTCAATATAACACCAAATTGTAATATTGATGCATTAATGTGTACATGACTTTAATGTGGCAGCCGGCATGGGGCTCATATTTCACTATTCGGTAGCCTGTAATTTTCACCAAAGGCTCGATACAATCTTATCTTAATCCATAAAACATCATGTTTATGTGTTGATTATAGTTTCTATTTATAATCTGCTAAGTTATTACGAACTGAAGGTATCAAATAAACTTAGTGGAGTTAAAACATACAGTATTTCCCTCTGATTTGTAATGGTATAGAAGTTTAAAGTGGCAAAAATAGAATTAATCAAATAAAGTACACTTTGAAAACATGAACTGTAAGAAAAATGGTAAAACGATGGGCAGCAGACCGATACCGTACAATACAATAATCATATCAAAGTACAGTATATTTAATGTAATTTAACTTGACTTTAAAATGGGCTCAGTTTTTTGTTTTTTTACAGTTTATGAAATGTAATCCTGTGATACGGTTATTTACTGTAATTTCACGGTATCTGCCTGGAAACTTTGCTGCCAGTCATTTTACCGTTTTTTTACAGCTTTTCTTTGGTACAGTGTACAAGAACCTCAAAACTGTACTTCAGAAGGTAACATAGGCAGTAGGTCACATCCCACCACTGCCATTGACATGGTTGAAAATATGATGAGGCACGACAAAAAAATTATATCAGCTCTCTCACCCCATTTCCTCTCTGTCCTATCTAATAAAAGGCCTGAAAAGAATCTTTAAATTCTTAAAAAAAAAAAACTTAATTCATTCATCTTCTATCCGCCTGAAAAACAAGTGCATTCTGAGGGTTTTTTTTCAAATAGCTCCCTACATGTAAACAAAAGATGTTAATGCTCAGTGTACAGACTGTGGAAAAAGGCACACAGTCGAAATTATGACTGAAATGAATGTAAGCTACAGCAGGTCACACACACACACACACACACACACACACACACACACACACACACACACACACACACACACACACACACACACACACACACACACACACACACACACACACACACACACACACACACACAAAGAGTTAGTAAACTATTCCCCCACTGTCGCTGAGGCCAGTTTTGGACTCTCCATCACTGTTGCTCTCAGTCCTCTGCGGCAGAGGCGCACGGTTACGCGCGTCTCCAAGTGACATCTCCATCCCGGACGCGTTTAATTCCAGCAGACTCTGCAGATGTTTGATATAGTCAATAGCCGCCCGCAGTGTCTCCACTTTGCTGAGCCGTTTGTCCTCTAACTCTTGCGGCAGATGCTCCCTGAGCCGCGCATAACCTTCGTTTACGCAGCGCACTCGATGCCGCTCCCTCTCGTTCCTTTTCCGGATAAACGCGGGCTCAAAGGAATAATCGCACACGCCGAGGGGCACGTGAAAGGGGATATAGGGTAATCGTCTGTAGGGTAACCTCTGCGCGGGCACAGAGTCGAGGTATGCAGCGTCCAGGTGAAAGGGCAGTCCAAGTCGAAGCGCATCCTTGTAGTGTGCGCTAGTGGTCTCCATGGAGAAGCCGCGCAGAGCCAGTGGAGGCACATATGGAACATGCTCCATTAGCTCCTTACAGGGATAATGTGACATTTCTCTAAGAAGCAGATAAATGAAACAGTTATCAAATATATTACGCTTATTATATATTATTTTGCACTATTGATGCAGCTTACCGTGTCAGAGTCCTTCACAGCCATCCGTTTCAGTAAGAGTCTCGCCACTTTGTGATTAAATATCTAGATTATGATCTTTATATAAGTGAGCACTTCTCGATCGGGACTTTGTCAGAATATGTGACAACATGTCTGTTGGGGTTTTGATGCTGAAAGGCATGGTGGGTGTTATCCGGGGCGGAGATGCAGCTATGGATTTCCCATCAAGATAAAAACTGTTTACACAACGCTTTTCTTCCTGCTGACAATGTGAAGCACTCCCATCCCGGATAAGGCAAACTTTAAGGGTTATACATGCTGATTATTGAATCGTATAAATGGCTTCTTAAATAAATAAAGGCCATTAATAATAACACGTTTTTAGAGTGCAGATTTGGGGTTGACAGTTCCAAAATTGAGTAGATGAGTTAATTTAGGCCTGTGTTATATACAAATGTGGGGTTTGAAAGAATGACCATTCAAGGTAAACCGGAGTTTAGTCACCCGATAAATGTTAATGATTTAAAATAGTGTGGTGGCACATCATTTTCAGTTCATGCACTCATGCACAAATCTATTTAAAGAAAATGATTATTTATTTTATTCAATTGATTCTGAAATGATTTAGATTGAGTTGAGTCAAAGTTTTACATTGCGTTACAAGTCACATTATGGGATTTTGGTATTTGAATGACCTAAAAATGTCTGTTATATTAAAATCCTGCATTTACTGAAACATTATTGTTTTAAGCAGTTTACATTTTTTATTTACTGGAAAATGACTCAAGATTTCCAATATATATTAGATTTTTGATCACATTTTTCTTAATGAATGTTTCGGATGTCTTACAGATCAGTTTCCTTTTGGGAAAAGTGTAGGTTGTCTTAATAATAATAATAAACAGTAGACCACAAAACAGCATGACAACATGACATTACTTATAACACAAAAACGGATTTACTTCTCTTCTCGGCTTCCTTTGCCTTATTTCTTAGATGTATAATAATATTATATATATATATATATATATATATATATATATATATATATATATATATATATATATATATATATATATATATATATATATATATATATAATAAATATAAATGACACTCAGCTATTACCTTAAAAATGGTTTGAACTACTTATTTGTTTCAACTGCCATAATCATTGTCTCAGTGTTGGACTTTTTGTTTTTATTTTTTTCTCTGCAGATAAAACAAAATAAACAACAAAACAAATAACACCAAAACCGACGACAGAAACATGGTGAAATGGGAGAACAGTAACCGCTATAACATCATAATACAATATAATAAGTATTATAACTATCACCGCCATTATCAATAATAATAACACTACCATGATGATAATAATAATCATAATAATAATAATAATAATAATAATAATAATAACTCTTATTAAACACATTTGGTGATTATCCACCTGCTTTTTGTGAATCAGAAAAACTGACCTGAGATCAGCCCAAATACGCCTCCACTATGGCGCATGCGCACCATGGGTCGCCACAATGCTGTCATGGCCCCGTTCAGGGAGCTATTGTGCTGGTATGTTGTTGCATGTAACGCCTCTTCCTTTTCTTATAATCAATATCTTTGATACTGGAGCGACTCATTCGGCGGTGACAGGTGTTTGTGTACGTTAAGAAAACTGACACCCGTGACTATTCTTTGTTTTGCCCATGCATGTAGATGTTGTTTGCAGCCATGCTAACGCTAGCAGTGGGACAACACTGGTTGACTAGTTGCAAACAAGTGAATTTGAATCACATGCAAACTTGTTTTAGCTGTTAAGCTGGTGTTGTATAGTAAGTATGATTGGTATGTCGTTTTAAGTTGTTTTCACACCACTGTTTTTTCTTTTTTCTTTTCACAGGCAGAGAACTAACCTCATAAAAGCACCGTTCAGCAGTAACGATACAGGGTTACTGATGGACAATTGCTGAGTTCAGGTACATCACGAGATAAGAGAGCTTACGTTCATGTCATATTAACAGCAGCCAGAAACCCAAAACAATCTCTTGATTTTATGGAGCTTGCTCTTTCTCGGTTTCCCGATGTTTCTCCAGGATGAACGACATGAACCTGAGTCCTGTGGGCATGGACCAGCTCAGTGTGCCCTCAGTGAGCGCCAGCCACCTGGGTCTGCCCACCTCTCCCACACACAACCCCATTCCTGCTCCAGGTATGAATGATAGATGCTTGACCTAACGCACTCCAGTCGCTTGTTTAAATATAAATCAGCATTGCATATTCCGCTGGATTTTCAGCTTATTTTATTATCTGTGTCTTGACTCTTTTATTATGGTTCAGGCATGCCAGTGGCCATCCCCAGCCTGGGTCCTTCCCTGGGATCCCTTCCCTCTGCCCTCTCGTTGATGCTCCCCATGGGTCCACTGAGTGACAGAGGAGTGATGTGCGGCCTGCCGGAGAGGAACTACTCTTTGCCACCGCCTCCGTACCCCCATCTAGAAAGCAGCTACTTCCGACACATATTGCCAGGTCGGGTGCTGTTTATGTGTGAGATTCTTGTAGCGCGGATGCTTTTTAATTGTGGTTAATCACAGATGCGTGATACTCAACTTCCATTTTCCCTGCCGCAGGTATCCTGTCCTACCTGGCAGACCGTCCGCCACCTCAATACATTCATCCAAGCAGCCTTAACATGGACGGGACCCTGTCTGTGGCCAGCAACAACCCCTCAGGTCTGGATCCCTACAGCGGCCCCGGTGGTCCCCTGGAGCAGGGCTTGGTGCCCATGGATTCCAGACAGGTCAGCGGCCAGGGAGACCTCCACCAGACTGGTGCTCATGAGCTGGGCTCTACAGGATTGGCCATGGAGTCACGCGTCAGCAGCCCCATGTCCCCTGACCGGATGGGAGAGGAGCTGGCCACCATGGATGGAGTCCGGGTAGTGTCTGATACTCAGCAGCAGCAGCTCGGTGGGGGAAGGCAGCCTCATGAGGGATTGACTGGGGTGGACTCATCCGGTGGGGTGATGCCCCTTCATGGACCCCCTGTGCTCGAACTACCGGTGGTGATGGAGTCGGATCACATGGGAGGCCGAGTGGGGAATGCTGGGGGAGGAGGAGGAGGAGGAGGAGGACTTGGGGAGCAGCTCCACTCAAATGGCGAGCTGAACTCCAGCGTTGTCAGTGTGGTGCTCACCGGCTCCATGGCCAGCCAGGGCCAACTGGAGCCGGTGTCGCTCCATGGACACTCTGGGATGGGGCTGGAGGCAGTGAATGTGTCCCCCATCACAGCGGAGGTGTCTCTGGGGCCAGAAAACAACTTGGTGCTGGTTAACTCCACCCTGCAGCTTGAGGATTCTACCTCCAATAAAGAGAACATGGTCACTGCTTACACCATCTGTGAGTGTATATCTGTTACAGTTTCATCAGATTTGGATATAGCAATGAATTTGAAAGTCATGTTTTTTAGACCAAAAAAAAGTATTGGAAATCATATACAGCTACAAAGCTTAAGAAAATGTTATTGTTCCCCCAAAATATATAATTTAAATAGCAAGGCATTGTAAAAAGCAGTCATAGAATTGAATGGTGAGTGTACGTTAAGCAAGCACTTGACTTTGTAGGAAGGCAATATGTATTAGTGACTTTCACGTGTAGCAACATTTGTGATGTACTTGTCTTCCAGGGTGCACACTGTGCGAGCGCTCGTATACCTCAGACTGCCCAGAACACGGCCCGGTCACCTTCATCCCCGACGCGCCCATCCAAAGCCGGGCTCGTCTCTCTCTGCCGCGTCCACTGTGCCTTCGCATCTCAGTGGCTGACGAACCACTTGGTAAGGAATTCTGGAGAGCACTTTAATGACACAGCTGGCTGTTAGGGCGCACTCACACTGTCCCCCGTGCCCAGGCCCGTTTGTACTCACACTGCCTGGGCCTCGCGCGAATGCTTCTTGCCTGCCTATCGCCGTAACATGTCACATGCATTGATTGACGTCATCCCGATGCGTCGCTTTGTCTACAAATATTTCCATAGACCTTGGCGTTTTTGTGCGTCTTGTCCAAATGTTTTTGAATATTTTCATCAACCAAATCTGCTGTAAACACTCCACCTCCGCATCACACCAACGTGAACCTTTCGCCGTCATTGTTTTAAATGTCCACGCATGGTCCGTCTTTTTTTTTTTTTTGCTTTGTTCGAACAGGCGCACATAAAATGACGTCAGAGCCGCCATAGGCCTCGTGCTCGCACATGTGCGCACGCTTGTACATGTACAAAAGCCCACCTCTCCCAAACGGGCCGTGACCGGCAGGCTGGCCGCAGCTAAGCGCGGTGCGGTTGTACTCACACTGGTCAAACGAACTAGGCTTTACCCGTGGAACCTGTTTGGGCACGGTACGGATGGACAGTGTGAGTGCGCCCTTAGTCTATTTCTTGTCCTCCCGTTGTTCGGCTTTGTGAGGCCACATCTAATTTCTTAGACTAAATTTTAAAACACTTGCTTATTTTTATCTGCCTGTTTCATACATGTGTTATGGAGCCAGAGATTTTACGTGCACAATTATTTGTGAAAGCCATAACAAAGAAGAAGCACCATTAAAGTTTATTAAGACGCCGTATCTAATGATTATTGACTAAATGTGCCTATGCCCCTCCTAGGAGTTTTTGCGCGGGACGTCATTCCTCCGAGGACTTGCTTTGGACCAATGGTGGGCCAGCACTGTAGCAACGTAGATCTCTCTGATTGGCCAGAAAAGGAGACACCACAAATATGGAAAGTCAGTGCTTTGGTGGATTTTGGTTAACCAGTGGGTTTTTTCACAGTGCAAAGCCATAATAAGTGATGAACCCATGTCCCTGTTTCAGATGTACCACAACAATGTGCTGGAATTCTACATTGTGACGACGGACGAGAACGAGTGCAACTGGATGATGTTTGTCCGCAAAGCAAGGTATGAAAGAGTTGAGTAAATGTGTATATCCGGACTAGATCAGAATTGTGATTATAGCTGCCACAATGAACTGAATTGTACTGTCATTATAGAATGACAGCAAATAAATGGAGTAAGATAAAGTAGCTCACAATCATCTCCTCCAGATTGTCAGTGCCGGTGATCAACATTTTTGCCATGTTATTTTAATATATCACAAACAATTCCTATTTGCTGTGTTTGTGCGTGTGTGTTTAGGACCCGTGAGGAGCAGAACCTGGTTGCTTACCCTGCCAACGGCAAACTGTTCTTCTGTACAACCACAGAGATCCACCCAGACCAGGAGCTGCTCTTCTACTACAGCAGAGACTACTGCAGGCTGATGGGTGAGCTGACAGATGATTAAACGTGTATAGTTTTGATTTTAAAGTGGCCACACTCCTCCTCTGGTTATACGTTGATATGATGTTGACCATTTCACATTCTCATATGTCTCCACAGGTGTTACTCAGATGCCTGAGGGCCAGATCTGCCAATGTGGCAAAGAGTGCTCCTCCTTCTCTGAACTCAAGTCTCATCTTGGCAGCCATAACAGTGACCACAGCCATAACCAACCTCCACACAGCCACAGCCCATCACAGCAGGACCACTCTCAGCAACAGCAACCACCACAGCAGCAGCAGCAACAGCAGCAGCAACAGCAACATGAGCAACAACTGCAGCAACAGCAACACTCTCACCAGGAAGAGAAGCTCACCAACGGGACCTCAAGTTCCTCCTCTTCCCCGTGGCCATGCCATGCCCATGCTGCGGGACAAACAAACAGCGATAACCATGGCAGCAGGGGCAGCAGGGGCAGCAGTAATAGGAACTCTAATAATGTCGCAGCGAGAGCAAAAGGTCAGGGTCATGTACGGGAAAAGAAATTCAAGTGCAGCATGTGTTCCCGGGCTTTCATCACATCCACAAAGCTCAACGTGCACTTCATGGGGCACGTGGGGATGAAACCTCACAAGTGTGAATACTGCAGTAAGGCCTTCAGCGATCCCAGCAACCTCAGGATGCACCTCAAGATTCACACAGGTGTGTGCAGAAGTTTACTTAAGTGTTAACAGGTTTGATTTTTGGTCAAATCTGTCCTTTCAGCTGTCCTACTAAAAAAACCCTGTTTCTCATAAGAAATAGAAATATACAAATGTCAAGCTTCACAGCAACCGTCATATATATGATACATATGAAGTCACAGCTAGCAAGCATTTCATTCTAACATTGGACACAGCCAGGCTAGTTGTTTCCCCCTGTTTCCAGTCTTTGTGCTAAGCTAAGCTAACTGGCTGTAGCTTCATATTGAATGGACAGAAATGAGAGTGACAAGAAAGCAAATAAATGTATTTTACAAACTTCTGCTTTTAATCAATACAACTCTTTTTCCCGACAACAGGTCAGAAGAACTACAGATGCACGGTTTGCGAGAAGTTGTTTACCCAGAAATCCCATGTGGCGTCGCATATGCTTATCCACACCGGTGCAGAGAAGCTCAAGTGTGACCTCTGTGACCGGGCGTTCATCAGGAAACACGACCTGAAACAGCACATGTTCTCTCACACACAGTATGTAACCTATTTAGATAATGCTGCAGAATTAATTATTTTATTATTAAGTAAGTTATTTTATGAGTCAGCAGATAAAATGATTGTGGCCAGTTTTGCAGTGCTTATAGTACTTTGTTTTTTAAAAAGCGATCTTGATCTCAATGAGATCACCTAATGTGTGAATTGTCTTTATGCTCTTTCCCCGTTTCCACCACAGCGAACGCCGAATACAGTGCCCAAAGTGCAACAAACATTTCCTCAAGACCAACCACCTGAAGAAGCACATGAACTCTCACGAGGGCCGAAGAGACTTTGTCTGTGAGAAATGCCACAAAGCTTTCCTCACCAAGTACCACCTCACCCGTCACCTCAAAATATGCAAGGGGCCCAAGACGGAAAGAGCGTCCCGTAAGGAGCAGGAATTGGATGATGAGGAAGAGGATGAAGAGGAGGAAGAGGAAGAGGAGGATGATGGTAGGGGAAGAGAAGGAGAGAGACTTGTTGATTCAGCAAGCAATGAAGACTGCGGTTTAGATGTTGGAGGATATAACTCTGAAAAGTCTCTGTCACCCCCTCATTGACAACACTGTGCCTTTTTACATGTTTTGTTTATTTATATACGTTACTACAATACTGATGTTTACCTCTAGTTTTTGCCAAATATCATATCAGATCTTTGTCAGATTACAGTTGCAATATCTTCCATAATCAGTACATTTTAATGACCATATTTTAGATTATCAGAAATTTCACAATCAAAATATAATATAAAGAAATATATAATAGTTTGGTCTCACACAAGTGTATCTATGGAAGAGTTTTAGGGCCAAGCATAAGGGGAAGAAATAAGGAAGAGGATTTTTTTTTTCATTTATTTTGCATATCGACTATTAAGTAAATATGTCAAGTGCTTTCAACTTTATTCTTGAAACGCAAAAAATATTTATTTTTATCTTCCAATGCCTGGCACTAGTGCTGACATTTGGACTTTATTCTCTACGTTTTGACTTTGTATCTTCCTCCTTATTCTATTATTTTATGCCTGACCCTAATACTCTCGGTGCTACTAAAGTATCGTTTTTTTATATTTTAAGACAACTGATATATATCTATATAGATATATATATATATCTATATAGATATGTGTGCTGAAGACAACTGATAAAGATCTGACTGCATTTCTACAAAGCTCTCTCGCTTTTCCTTTAACTCAGGCCAGTGTAATATTAGTTGATGGGGTTCGTATAAGCTATGGGGATAACGATGACCTGGACAAATGAGAATATTCACAGGCTCTTTGTTGTTTGTTTCTTTTTTTTGACTCGCTCAATAACATCATGAGATGAATGGCGGATATATAATTTAATTTTCTGATGCCATATTGTTGCATTTTAGTCCTGACATGTAATTGCTATATGGCCTTGGCTTTGATTCTTTATTTATTAAAAGTAGAGTTTTGTGTGTTTTTTTTATGCTTCTTTCATGTAAAATGTCTGTGTGAATGGAAGTGAGCCTCTTGAAAACACGAATCTGGGCATTAATGTGATATTCCTCATTGTGTGAGTGACTTATTGTTAAACTGCTATAACTCTATCCTTTCTGTTGCATAATGGTTTAATAAATGAACTTTTACAGCTGCTTATGTTGTTGACTAATATAAATGATATAGTTGAAAGCATAAATTACTACTGCACTGACTACATCATTTTCTTGTCTTTATTGTTTTTTTTTAAAACCATGATGATCATGGGCTGCATGTCGTTGCTTTCCCACCTGCTGTACATTCAACACATTCTCACTCATTAAAATCAGAAAATAGAGAGACAGCGCCCCGTCTGGACGAGTGAATATCTCACTTTGATATAATGTATCACTAAAAGCAGACTATGGTCATTAAATAAATAAATGATTAAATATTATTAAATTGTGTAGTTGTCCCACAACTACTGAATATTAAAGAAACATTCTGGAGAAAAAATTGTTTTCAGAATTTATTTGCATACTGTGATAAACATGTGACAAACAATTACACTTTTCGGCGTAATATTTTCTCAATTTACATTACAATCTTACATTATGATGACAAATGTAAATTTAAGAAGAAAGTGCACTTAAATAAGCAATAAAAAAGAAAGGAAGTACATACAAAATAAAACAAGAACTACAAAGTAAATAAACAAATACAAAAAAAATGAATTGTAAGGTAGGCTATATACTAACATTTACTTAAAAAATATTGTATCAGTTGTACTTTTCTTCTTATTAATAATTTGGATGGACTCAGAATATTTCAGAAATTAAATTTTAAAGGGACTAAAAATTGGCCAAGATTTTGAAAATGTAGCTTTATGGATGTGAAATTTCCCTTGTAGAATTAATACATAGACAATCCAATGCATTGTGTTGTTATTTAAATGTTGAAATAGTTCTCATTTTTTTTCCAGAACTCTAAAGTACACAGACACTCCCAGAATAAATATGTAATAGTTTCTTCCTCAATTTTACAAATTTCCCATGTGTTGTCCACACCGAAGGAAAATGTACTTTTATTTCAATTTAGATTTTTTTATTTCAGATTAAAAAAAAACAAACAGACATCAAAAATATGTATTCATACAAATAAGACCAATGTGCAAATAATACATAACATACACACATACACATATATATATATAAAACAACATATATAAAATAATAAATTAAGTACATATCAAAAAAAAAAAAAGCAAGGAAATAAACTTTAGCGGTTTTCCGTCGCCGGAAGTGCGCAGTATAGCTTCCGGTTAAAATACAAAAACATGCAGCGCTGCAGTTGTCATTCACTTTAGCGTGGTATGAATTATCTATATTTCCTACTCGTTGAATTTGTATTTTGGTTGTCTCACTATTTGTATATTTTTTGTAATATTGTCTGTTGAAATTTACACTGAAACCACACTTCCCCCAGCATTTCTTTGTTGTTGAAATATAAGAAAGCTAACTTTAGCTAACCGCTAAGCTTGCAGGTCGGCTAATTGTGCTCCACTTCTTCATGTAGCTACAGTTTTCATGTGACATATTGTTATTTGATATATAGCTAAAGGATGGTGATTTGGTCCGTAACACGTGTTAGTTTGGATTAATTTGAGCTCACTGCATGATCGTTTTGTGATTGCTCCTTATCTCAGCCTGAGCAGAACAGATCACATCATGATGACCCCAGTGAAGGACGGGATGCCCAGTATGATAGACAGGGCGCTGAGGATGAGGAGGGAGGAACAGGCTCGTCAGGTGGTCCTGGCCTGGGCTGTGCTCAACGTGTCTCTAGCTGGCATGATTTACACTGAAATGTAAGTTGTTCCAAGTTCAGTAATGTGCTCTCTTCCAAACATGTCACTCACTAGGACAAACAGACGGTCTCATTACCCCATACTCAAATCTCTTCACTGGCTCCCTGTTGCATACAGGATCCTGTTTAAGAATCTTAACAGAGCTTTGCATGAACAGGTTCCTGCATATGTGACTGAGCTACATCACCCATATTCCTCAGCTCGCTCTCTTAGATCAAATATGTTAAATTTAATGTTTGTCCCACGCACCCACGTTAAGACCCAAGGTGATCGAGCTTTTCAGTCTGTAGCGCCTAAACTATGGAAGGCTCTGCCTGCACCCTTGCGGTGTCTGTGGACTATTTTAAAAGTCAGATAAAGACTAATTTGTTCATGCAGGCATCTAGTTGACCTGTATGCACCAGGTCAACTAGACGTCTAGGTCTTTATTGGGTTTTTTCTTGATGTATTGTGTATTTCTGTTTGCCCTGTATTTTGTTTTATGCCATTGTAAAGTACTGTGTGACTTTTGCCTGTGAAAAGCACTTTATAAATACATTTACTTACTTACTTTACTATCCCATCATCTCCCATTTCTGTTGTGTATTTGTTTATTAGGTCAGGGAAATTGCTGAGCCGATTCTACAACATCACCTACTGGCCTATCTGGTACATCGGTGAGGTCTTAACTCATTTGCTGTCCACAATTGAATTATATCATTAGACCCTGTATATATGTGTGTCCTTCTCTTCTGTCATGTCTACAGAACTAGTGCTGGCCTCTCTATTTAGCCTCAATGCCCTTTTTGACTTCTGGAAATATTTCAAATACACAATGGCTCCCTCTAGCATTGCCGTATCCCCTGCGCAGCATCAACTCCTGGGTTTGAGAAACACAAGTGAGGCTCCACTTTGTTTTTACCCTGCAAAATCCATATTTTTCATTCATTTTGTTTAATCTTTACGTAAACAAACGAGGTTCCTTAGTTTTGAGTATGTGACTTATAGTGTATGCTTTTTGTTGCCTGTCCACTCGCAGGTATTCAGGCCTCTCCGCCCCAAAAGCCAGAAAAAAAGGAGTCCCCAGCTCCAGCCCAGTCTTCTCCTCTACAGGGCCAAAGCGTGCTTAGTTTCAGCCCGTCACGGCCAGCCACCGCTAGCCCCAAGTTCTCCCCCAGCTGTGTATCCGGATACAGCCCTCCTCTCAGCGGCCCATCCACCCCAAGCAGTGCAGGGGGGCCCTTTTCCCCCTCAGTGGCTTTCGGAAAGGTAGTTCATCGCATCACTGTAGCCCGGAGATGTGTGGGTGGGTCAATATAACGGATAATTGTCGCAGTTCAGCATTATGTTCCTCCTTTCTCAGGTGTTGAACTACAGTCCTTCCCCTGGCTCCTCTCCCTACCCCAGCAGCATTGGACCAGCAGAAGGCTCCAGCCTGAGAGCTCGATATCGCACATCCCCCTCAGTGTTTAACTCCCCAGGAAGCAAGGAAGACTACATGGAGGATCTGAAAAGCCTGGAGAGGTTCCTCCGCACAGAGGAGGAGAGGAGTCACCGCAGCCAGCTAGGTACACCACACCAGTGTTGTAGGGAGTCCATTGTTAGTATAAACAGAGCAGGACACTAACTTTATTCACCTGGAGTCACTGGCATATCTAAGACAGGCAGACCAAGAGTTTGTTTTTACAAAGTATAGCCAGGTCTTTAAATCATTTAGTAATTATTATCTCAATCTGGATTACTCTGTAAAAACAAACAAACAAACAAACAAAAAACATCTCAATGTATATGCTCACAGAATGAGACCTTTTTAGATATATCATGATGAAATGATGCTCTCCATAGGGAGTCCCGAGTCCGTGTCTCCAAGCCACAGCCCAACATTTTGGAACTACAACCGCTCAGTGGGAGATTATGCCCAAAGCCTGAGGAAGTTCCTGTACCAGCCGGCCTGCCGCTCCCAGGCCCCGTCCGCCCATAAGGACGAGACAGACCTGGGCTCCAAACAGGCCGCAGAGGAGGTCTGTAAATCAACATTTTAATTAGTCTAATAAAGATAAATGAGTCATAAATGAGACACTCGTGACTGCTGGTGTCAGAGTAGAATATATGATTGGCATGATATCATATCTTTTTCTTTTACCTGGCATGTAGGTGTGGGCCAGAATCACAACCAGTCGCCCTGTGGTGGACCGCATTGATAGCTGGACTGCGAAGCTTAGAAATGTGAGCGTTCAAACATATTTCTAGAACGACATATGTTTTACATTTCACATTTGATTTTTGTCACAAGACTTCCACCAGGCTTGAATTTTGATTTAAGTAAAAAACAATAAATCTGAAACTAAATCTGTTTGTATGTTTTGCAGTGGCTCAGTGACACCATCTTGGTCCCCCTGGTCAAGGAAACAGACTCTATCAACAGCCAGCTCAGGAGGATGGGCTGCCCTGAGCTCCAGATAGGAGGTAAACCATCTGGAGAGAAGATGAATTGTTGGAAATGTGCTTTGTCCTCACCCTGCTGTTGGGTTCAATGAAATGTGCCATACAGGACCAAAGAGTATTACCTTTTGTCTAAGAAATGTCATATCAATGCCATTGGAGGAAAATGTTTTATGTTCAAAATACATCTCATACATTTAGAAAGGCTGCTTATTACTGTAAAAACATATGAGTTTGTTTTATTGGGTATAGCACTTGGATATCTAAACGGACATGCAAAGTTAAGTTGAAGAAAAATGTGCAATGTTACAGCAACAAAGCTTTTTTTTCTTCTTGATTTTCTCAAAAACAAAAATGCCAGATAAGTGTGTTTAGGAAAGTGTATAACACACATTTAAAAAATAAATCTAAAATATGGAAATTACAGTTTTACTATTTTTGATGTATTCCTTCTCTGATGATTTTTGGGTCTTACTACTTTCCACTCTTTTCTCCACCAGAGGCCAGCATAAGCAGCCTGAAACAGGCAGCAGTTATGAAAGCCTCATCCATCCCCACAATGAACTCTATCGTTCAGTATCTGGACATCACTCCCAACCAAGAGTATCTAGTGGACCGCGTAAAAGGTAGGTTCAACAATACAGCGATGTTTGATGTCCGCCTAATGTGATCGTATGTGTGTGAGTATAAGGGAAAAAAGGTATGAGTTATAGTGGAAGGCATTTTTCTAATACATTTGTGCTCTTTTGTTTTTTTTTGTGTGTGTATTGTGTCCTGTCAGAGCTGGCCCACAGCGGCTGCATGAGCTCCTTTCGCTGGAATGGTGGTGGTGATGTGAAGAACAGGAAATGGGATACAGACCTCCCCACTGACTGTGCTGTGAGTCTACACACAACACATGCACACACACATAAACACACCAAGCCAGGGGTACAACCGACTGGAGTAATCAGCAGAGTTGTGACAGTAACCACATGACTTCAGTCACGTGACACTACAGCAATGACGAGCTCATCGCTTTTTTTTCTTGATTTTTAAACAGTCAGGAAAAAGAAATGAAGTTGTTTGACTGGTTGTTGAGGTGGAGGCTAGTATTCCCTAGTAGGGTTGTATTTTTCTTGTCCAGATAACCTCTGGGAATAAGACCAATCCTAACGCATACATCAGTAAGATATCAGGTTGGGACTCGATATTGTGACAACTTGTTTCACTTGGCCATAGAAATTCTGAATTTGGCAATTTCTGAGTCTTTTGACTATAGACTTTTGACTAGATCTGTCTGGGTGTATTTCCTCATCAGGGTTCACATGCCCACTTCTCTGCTTGATACTTGATATTATCTTTCCCTCTAGATCCTCATGCATATGTTTTGTACATACTTGGACTCCAGACTGCCCCCACACCCAAAGTACCCAGACGGAAAGACTTTCACTTCGCAGCACTTCAGTCACACCCCAGACAAGCCTGGTAAGTGTGCACACACAAACAAACCCACGCACTGGATGAACAGGAAGAAGGAATAATAAAATGTTAGTGATTTCCGTGAATGCTTGTCATTCTTAAAATGCAGCATCTACTGCCTGTCTGTACTTCATACTTGCTGTTTCAGTTCTTGTGTCCTTTTTTGTGTCGAGTCTAGATGTTACAAAGGAGAGCCTCTTCTGTATCCACCAAAGCAGCACCACTCCCCCTCACTACCAGCTCATCTACCAGGGACATATCTACAGTCTACCCAAGGTGACAGCAAAAGCAACCAGTGTTCCCACACAAAACGGCTCTTGCTCTTATTTTGCCTTAACTGGCTTAAAATAAAATCTTAGAGAAGTCAGTTTTCTTTCTTTTGTACACTTTAAGTTGTGCAATTAGAAGGTCGTCCTGAGGTGGCAGTTTAAAGATCTGCAAGTATCTGTAAATCATCTTTACAGATTTCAAATGTTTATAAAATGCATAATAAATACAAAGCACATAAAACACAATAGGGAACAAAGTTGCACACATTTCCTACAAAAAGAGACGATTTTCTGATTGTTCCTCTAGATTAAGAGTTCATTTCAGATTAGAGCACCTTACCTTTTAAACACAAGCACTGGGTTTAGTCTTGTTATACGCTAATAAAGCATGCTTTGTATGTAGAGTACTTCCTCGTGTCAGTAATCCCAACATATGTAACACATATCCCATTCCAAAGCCAGGAAACTCAGAACAGACATCTCATTCATAGACAGTTCAGTATGTCTCTCTCTAATGTTATACTTTGATTGCAATAACATGGACCCATCTTGATTTCCATTATAGGGCAGGAACAACCTGTTCCACACAATCCTCATGTTCCTTTATGTCATTAAGAAGAAGGAGTCAGGGATGCTGGGGTGAGTACTTCTAAACCTTGTAAAATTATGTAAAAGGCTGGCTAACTTATATGGTATATGTCATTTAGAGTGTAATGCAATATTGATTTATTTTTAACACAAAGGTCATACACTAGAGCAGAGATTGCGTTTTGATTTAAGATGATCTGTTAGACCTTGCTTGTCTTTTTTATGGTAATTAAATAGCTTTTCATACTTTCTTCAGGAGAGTAAATCTCGGCCTCTCTGGTGTGAACATCTTGTGGATATTCGAGAACTGATGCATCTTTTACAAGCAACAAAATGCTGGAATACCTCCTCAACTTAAGGACTGCTCTTTCGAAAAAGCAGCACTTCACTTTGAAAGACAATAAATGCATATTTTTGGATTTTTCTCGATGTTAGTGTACAAATGGGTAATATTCTGCATTTTCATTTTACTACAGTGCGCTTATGGTGTACTGCAGAGCTGTATTTTTTAACATTGTCTGGTTTTCTGATTTTGTATGTTGAGAATGTACCAGCATGGCAGCCTTGTAAATAATATACCTCAGATTCAGCTGGTGAATTGTAAAGGGCTCAGACTCATTTAGCATGAATGTAAATGCAATGTGTGAACTTTTCTATCTTCCGCTTCAGTAACCTGTGACATACTTGAAGTCACCTACAGAAACTGAAGCAATACACAAAAAGTATTAGTACTAGGCGTATGTACAATGTTAATTCTTTTGATATGCGACAGAGAACAAATGAAAAGCCTATGAACCACCAAAGTCTTTTTTTCTGACTATAACGTCTTTTACAAAAAGCCAATTATTCTGACGTTGTGTGTCAGCCATTTGTTTAAACCAAACCTTCTACACGTTTGCTTGTTTTCAATAATGCCATTTTACATTAGTCACATTAGACTTGAAAATAAAATTGAGATATTAAAAAGAAACAGTTGAATCATGTTCATTTCCCACCAACTAATGATATTTTTTCACAACCATAGACATCCACTTGGTGGCAATGTAGTTCATTTTTTTAAAATCTTTTGCCTAATACCTGGTCCCATTTTCTCATGGCATACTGCATGACCACCACAGGAGCACTGTGATGTGATGCAGTATCTTGTGCAACAACGTCCAGTGAATGACTTGAGGCTGGAGAACAATGCTGGCTGACAATTTCAAGCATTGTTTATAAAAATATTTCTGGGTCAACCTTGGTAGAGTACACAGTTTTGCAGGAAAATTCCTTTATGATGTAATTCTAATTATTGAAGTGATTTTATACACCCTGGTGTTATTAATACTCACATGTAAGACACGTAATTCAGAAAATGATTGACTAATTAAAGAAAACATGTAGAATTTTTAGATGTGGTTGCCATGTCTGGCATGCGTTTTGTTTGTTTTTGTTTTTAAACAAACTATTTAATACAAAATAAAAAAACAAACTTATAGGAAACAGAGAGACATCTGTGTTGAATATAGAAAATAGACATGAGAGAGAATAATAAAATAAACAAAAAAGAAATAACGTCAAAAAGAAAAAAGGGTTTGTTTTGTAGTTTAGTGTCGTTCTATTTTATAACAAACGTCATTTCCCATAATGCATTTCGCAGTGTAGCCTTTCCTGTAGGGAAATGTGGTCACTGTATCCATTAGGACTGCTTTTCAGCTATATGAAATATATTTATGTCAACTGTTTTATTGTTCTCCCTCATGTTGACTAACCTTTTGAAAAATGTCACATGAGTGCTTATCATTGGTATTGGAGGTGGCCTGTGGGGTTGTGAGATACTTTGAGGAACTACAAAGACCACAATGCATTTTGACGTAGTCCCTCCTCCGCTAACATCCAGCTTGACTCGCTATTTGTGTTGGAAAAAAGGACTTTGTCAAACTGCAGCGATGTCAGTCCAGGTTGTGGCAGCGAAAATGGCAGAGGTCGAACTCAAAGACGTCCCCAATACCGGCAAAGACTTCCCGGCGGGTTCCCCGGTGACACCGACCTCGGAGGGCAAGACCCTCGCCAGAAATGACCCGCACGAGGCCGGTTCCTCTGTCGCTGCTGCGGCGTCCCCTACAGCGGAGAAAGCCGGGGAAGGCAGCCTGGGTTTGCTCACCCCGAACCCCGCGAAGATGCCGCAGGCTTCGGCTATGAAGCGGACAGACCCGCAACAGAACGGCGGGGAGGCTTTTGTCAACCGTGACGGTACCGTTGCCGAGGCTCCGCGGATGAAAAAGGCGAGTGAGACTACATTTTCTCCACAGCTACTATATCCACGGTGCTATCGGACCACCACTAAGCATTGTGTGTGACGATGCTAACAGGCTAGCTGGTCCGAGATCTGATTCAGCGGTGTCAGATAATGCTTTTAATAATGGTCTTCCATAATAATAACACCGTAAAGCGTGTAATAAGGGTTCAACACTGTTTTGGAAATAGGTGCACCCAATTTAATTTAGGCTGACATAGCTAAACCTTTAGGACATGAACTCAGTAACGTTAGCTTGATAAAAAGTCTCCAACTGCTCTCACAAGTTTTGTGGAAATTTTGTGTGTGGTGCTAGCAACCTTTTTAAAAACATAATAGTTCACACTTTTGTTGCTTTATGGATGTGTGACCATATGTAACCATTATAGCTAACAACTACCACGAAGAACAAAACAACTTATACTGAATACAGAATATGATGCTAACTAAACTAAAAATAAGAAGTGTCCGTGTACTGGGTGAAAGCTTAAATGTCCCAAATTGTAAACAGTGAGGTGTCTGTGTCTTTTTAATTAAAAATCTAAATGTATAAATACTGTGAAAGTATCAAAAAGCTCAATCGGCAGATAAATGCACGCAGCCTGTATTCAGAAACTGTGGGAACATATTGCAGCAAGGTGTCAGCGCATTATATATCACATAAACTTATTATTATTATATGTATAATTGTTTTCAGTGAGAGCTTACAGTAGTTAATTGACAAATATGTTTGAAGAAGCTGGATGAATACAGTAAAGTAGAAGGCGCTTGCGTGTGTCTGTAGGTGAAAGACTGCTTTAATATTTTAGCTCAAATGATCTTTGCTCCTTGCTTGACCTCAGGTTAGTACTTTGAAGATAGTCACAGATATCCACAATTCTTAAAATAAATACCATGGTAATCTTGGTTGGATTGATGCAGTACCACCTGAGGTTTGTGATCTAGCTCAGACATAACACTAGTCAGTAATCCCTGACCGTCGGAGCACTCCTCTCACCTAGTTTTCTCAAGCCTGATTTAACCTTTTAGAGCACCTATACGTCAGCGAAGGGAGATTCTGCCCTTGCGGTGTAATTCAGAGGTCGGACTGACTTAGCAGCATGTCTTTTCCTTGCCGAGCAAAGATTCAAAAACTGCTCAGCTGTGGTTGTGACCTGAATGCATCTTATCTTATTGTTTTTATCTTATTGTGCTTCACAAAGTCTTGATGACAGTGGTGGAAATGAAGAGCAAAGTTCACAGAAAGAATTTTTTTTTTTGATAAGGAATCCTTTGAGCAAGCTTCCAGCTCTGGCCCTTTGATCAGAGTTATTATTAAAAGTTGACAGTCATTTATTGCCTGTGGTCACTCACTCTGTTGCACTTTTATCAGTGATGGTCAGATGTGGTCTTAAATGCCCCGATACTGCCTAAGATTGTGGTATTGGTGAGTATGCGAGTATATGGACAGATACTGCATAATTGAGCGCCTAACAGCAAAGAAAGTGTGTTTTCACAATGAACCCTTGTGATGGAAAACCAAAAGGGTGGTTATAAGGGTGAAACCTGTAAGGGGCAAAACAAGTAGGACGGGACACACCCACCACCCACACTGCTTCTCTCCATCGACAATGACCCTATCCCGTTAAGACAACCCCCCAAAAAAACCCCAAAAGGGGACCCATAGGAGTAGAGCTAGAAAGTTGGGTGTGAGAAAGGACTGGGTATCAGCTGAAACCGGATGTACAGGACAGCAACAGCCACACCTGGAATATTGAGAAGACCAATTTTGCATACAGGACCATGGTACAAAAAGATAACTTCCAAAATGCTGTAGCTGTATGTTTATTCTATTTAGTGAAAATAAATCATGATCAAAAGTTTGTCAAGTATTTCTCTAACTAGTCTCTAGTCTGGGTAGTCTTTCATTGAAAAACTTTTAAATACTCCTTAAAGCAGCATCAGAGTTGTTTTTTTTAATCGAAACTTTCAAGGCTCTTTTTTTCAGGACCCAATGTAGTTACACTATTTTATATTTGATAAGAACATGGATTATTTTTTATAATGTCAGATTAATATGAAGATTGATATGTAAGATATTCTCTGTGTAATCCATTTTAATTTAAAGAGATTATATTATTGTAGTGAGAAACTGTACAGCAGGGATCATTTGAACCTAAAAGAGTGCATCTCTGAATTTTTAGGGTCACAGATTGTTTTTGTTTTATTTTCATATAATGCAGAGACCAGTAAGCCATAGTAATGGATAAGAGACACTCTAAATGCATTGTGGCAGATATCCGTCCATTAATTTAAATACTCTGGTTAACCACTTCAGTGTATATCCACTGGGACAGAAGGTTGCCTCCAGCCTATTTATAGATCACAAGGCATCGTGGGTCTTATGGCACACTGCATTATAGATGCACGGCCACAGCCTGGCCTTGCACATCAACTGAATTCTGCTTGCCTAGTACATTAAAGGGTAAATGAAGCAGTGGGGCTGATGCAAACAGACAGGCAGGCAGCAGTGTTGACTGACTGACAGAATGACTGGCCATCTTTTAATCCATGCCTTTATTATGTTGCCACATGAGGGGATTAAAAGGCTAGCTCTCTGTAGTAGGTGGGCCCAGATGTAAGCTTTTTGAGTCCAGTGATGAGTTTCATTGTGACCCACATGGCTCGGCACGAATGTTTTACAGCTTCTGGGAAGTCCAGGGTGAGAAGTGAACTGGCGAAGAGTTCTGCATGCAGCAGGCCTAAGTACGAGCATTCCCACAGTGACTTTTTGCTGAATCTGCGGTAAACATTGTTTGAGTCTCATAATTGGTCAGGAGGGTTATCTGCCTGAGTGGCTGAACTGAGGCCTCATTTTAAGCAGATGCTTTACCTGTTAGACACATAAGTGACCAAACACAAGACTTTTCACCTTGTAAGCCTTCATGGTACTGGCTTACAACAGTTCGCCCCTGATCTTTGACATTTGGCAGTGACCGTGTTGGTAAGGGCATCCCTCACTGATATAATGTTATGTCACCCACTAAGCTGGTGTTCCTGTAAAGGCTCACTGGCAAATAGGCTTACAGTGACCTATGTCTGTTCTACTTGGGAAGAGAACTGTGTGAGGTTATGTGTTCAAAAAGACGTGGTGTTTAATGTAATTCTTCAATTTCTCCAGTCTGATTCTGAATTTTCATTAATTACACATACTCTGCAAAATTGGAAGCCTTTTTGAGAACCTGTTATGTATTGCATTAGTTGCTCAAATATATGGATGGGCACCGAAACCGGTTCTAAATTTGCTCCGGGGCAAGATTTTTAATGACCGTAGTATCAATAGGCTCGGACATTATTGTTTCTGCTTAGCGGTCCTTGTATTCCTCCTCAACAGACTCTGTTATTTATTTATATATATATAAACTATGCTGATTTGGTTTATTACAGTACAGTTTGTTTAGTAGGCTACATTATAAGATACAAAAAAATAAAGCAGTTGGTCATTCAACTCGATTATTTAAAATGTTTCTCTTTTCTTTTTTTCTCTAAAAAAGAACTTATAATTAGTACTACTAAAGTACTGGATCAATAAGCAGTATCTGTAAAAGTAGTAGTATCGTTATCTAAAATTGTAATTTTAATAATTTACCACATAACATGCAGTCTGTTACCCTTATGGGCAGTCGACTCATGTAATAATAACTTAGCAAAGTAAACGTTACGTTAGCTAACATAACTTGTGGCTATTTTATCTCTTGGTTTCGTGAAATTATATTATGTGAATAAATGTATGGGGTGTTTGGGAACCACTGCTTTAATGCAAGTACTCATATTTAGAAATGGCTTAAAATCCCTAATACACAACATTTAAAATCCCCACATCTGGAGTCACAGTGAGTATACTAACCAGCATCTGCTAGCTACGCTGTCTTTGGCAGCAACATAAAAAAGTGGATATTTTCATCTGGAGTATACTGCCAGCCTTAAACACTTTACCACATTAGACAGATAGAGAGTGTCTTTTAAGGCATATAAACACACATGCACGCATCCTTTTGCTCTGTGTTTACACGGGGAATGTGGAACCTTCGTGTGAAGTCAGAGCAATGGTGTTGCAGTCGAGTTTGCTCATGTTTTAGAAACTGAGTGAAGGGAGTTTGCCTTGCAGCTCCTGCTCTCTCTGTCCAACCCTGTAATATATTAAACAGTGCTGTGCTGGTTATTATGCTGATTGGAGCTTTCATTGGCTGTTGGGGGGCCGCAAGTAGGATTGACCATTGTCAGAGGGCACTGGCAGGGTCACTGGGGAAGCAGGGAGGATGAGGGACAGACTTTGACCCAGGGCTATGAAGAACACAACAGAAATTGGAAAGAGGACATAGTGTAGAGTCCCTGGCTTGAGCAGAGGAAACCCAATCATAATGCTGGATTCAGAGCCTCAGCCAGGCCTACATATGAAACACTTGCTAATGATATTGCACGCTTTGTTATGGCAGTAATGAGAAATGGGAGTGGGGAGGGAATGGAGTTTTTACATGTTTGTTTGTTTGAGCACATACTTACCTTGGATGTTAATGATTTATTGAGTCACTGGTAATAATTGAATCAATCAAGAATAGAAGTTGGCAGTATTTATGTATCCTCTGGACATCAATTCTGGTTTCCTTGGCAGATACTAGCCCTGTGCAATGTCATGAACAATCATGGATTATATTGAACATTACAACCTATCACATGCATTTAATGCTGTAGGTACGAGCATAATGACTGGGGAGAAATATTGTAACTCGCAAGTCAAGTTGCCTCGTATCACACTACTCAACAACATTGTTTACATTCCATAAAGTGGATTGATGGACTACTTTAGAATAAACAAAAACTAATCACTTGCTGCTCCGTCTGAGTTACAAACTACGCTCACCCCAGGGTTATTGTTTTGTTTTTGAGCCCCTGTCTAGTTTTCTCACAGTCTTATTGTGTTCACTGTGCATTCTGTAACACTCAGCACCACACAGCAAAAGCATGTGTGAGATCACACCTCCCTAACCATCTTCATCCGTGCCACAGAGGCTGACTTAGGACACTGACTGTGGGTACTTTACGCCAGTTTGAATTTCTCTCACCCCCAGTGTGCCAGATAGTGATCTCTGCATCACTGTCCAGACAGGATGTTCTAGCAGCTACAATGAAGTACGGCTGCAGGATTGTAATTGTTCTCACGATTCTCAGGAAAAATATATTTTAAATGACAAATATTTATTGCAGTCACATTTGTCTGCCTCCAGACACTTCAACACATTTCTGACAGTGTCAACATACCTATAATAAACATGCAAATGCAATGTTGTTCAAATGAAAAGTCTCCAGTTATTAAAATGGCTCTTTTTACTGTGTAATTTAATAATGTATGCTCCTGATACTACTATTATATAGCATGCATGTATGGCTGCAGTTGTGCCTTTCGCTGATATGTCAAGCAAAATATCAAGCAAAGCAATTAGCTGTGTTTAACCATATTATACACCATGTTCAAATGTTAATAAAATTTCCTAAATGTCAAAGAAATTTGCCTTTTAGCCAGTAGCTCTCCTGTAATGATCATATGTGACCTTTTGTGATATTTCAAAACCTGTAATTAGAGTGACTGTGGGATAGCCATCCCCTGTGCTAACACCTGTACTCTACCTGCTACCTCCTGTGTATGAATTGTGTCAGCCTCTGCCATTACACTCCATGTTTGCTTTCCAATCTCAGTGAGTGCGGAATGAGCACCCAGTGCCGTAATCGACAAGCCAAAATCAATTTTCACACTCAGTATATTGGGAGCCGTAACACCTAGCCAGAGAATAGAGTAGTTGTGCTCTGGTTTCTGTAATGGGTTTTTAGTATTTGCTCCCTCTCATGCATGTGCTGTGGTTTTATGCCAGTATTGGCAGTGCCAGTGTCTGTGCTTCCCTGTTCCTGAGTGTGTCCACCCACACATGTACAACTGTGACTCCCCGGTTGACATTCATTTCCTGCCACGTCATCACCGCTTTCTATCGCTGAGCATGTTCAGCTCATTGAGTTACACATCTTTCCATTAAAATGCCTTTTACAAGGCTCAGGTTCTTGGAACAGAGGAGTAAATGGATGGAAGGAAGAAGGAGTTTTTTTCCTGGAACCTGAGTGTCTGAAAGAAGCCAGTATGATGTGAAATATTAAACCCCTTGGTTAAGTTACTTCTGAATAACGGAGAGATATAGTGTGTGTGTGTGTGTTCCCACTAGTCCTCAGCATTGGGTTTACACGAGGATCAGTAAACAGTAGTGGACATTAACACTGAACTGGCAACGCAGCTTGACAAGGAATGCAGCTACATACTGAAGCACTCGATGCGAACAAAGGGCCAATATTGTGTTCAGAAAGTGCTGTCTCACAAAGCTGAAATGAACCCCCACACATCCATCTGTCTGCCCTGCTTCCTATTAGTCAGGCCAAACCACCAACCTCTGACAGACAGAGGACAGAGCTGTTGGATACAAACATTCAGCCATATATGTACATACTCACATCTAGCAAAATTTGGTGTTGTGTTTCTGGCCACCCGATGAATTGAAGTCCAATATTCACTCTCGTTCTAGCTGTGTTTTAGTATCCACCAACTCATGAGGGTAATATCCGGCTCTGTGACGGAACCCACCTGTCACTTAAAGCGGTCATGCCCTTAATTAAGCAATATAAACATTAAAATTGGCTCTAGAAACCTAAGCTGTTTTTTGTACCAGGCTGTAAATATGTTTATTTCTGCTACAGATTTTCAAGTTCAAGTTTAACATGGGGATATTGTCTCGCTTTTGAAGCCAGCCTCAAGTGGCCATTCAAGGAACTGCAGGTTGCCACTTGTTTTTTTTTTTTTTGTTTGTTTTTTTTTGCTGAAAACCTGCTCCAGCTGGAAATGATGCTGATAAGGGCCCTTTGCAGTGAACTAAAACAGTAAAAATAAAACTGAAAGAGACTTAAACATCCCATAGAGGTGAAGGGAGATTTGGATGACAGTTATCTGTGGGCTCATCCTTACTACGAGTGACCGCTTTCACATCGTCACAAAGCTAATTCTAGTTTTTTTGCCAGCATCAAGTGATCTAGAGCTTTTGCCAAGAAAAAAATCCAAATCCAGCCTAATCACTGATGAAGAATTGCTTCACATTCCTAATTAAACATAGAAAATTGACCCCCTAATGGGATTATTCAAAAATAGAGCGGTGTCAACCCTGTCTGTGTGCCTTTTGATGTAATTATACCTTCCCCACGGGGAGACATGGCTATGTTTAATCATTCAAGAGGAGGAAAGAGAAAAAAAAAACACAAACATGTAATTCTAGAAATGAACCACTACCTTTTTTTCTTTTCTTTTAGCTTATATAAGGTTTCATTTAGCTTAATGACAGACATTAACAATCCATTTGTTTTTCAATTCAGTGAAAGGATTTGACTTTCAGAGCTGAAGTGGTTTAAAAAAAGAGAGAGAGAAATAGACTGACATGATGGAAAGCATGCATCGATGGAGACAGAGTTTATGGGTAAATCAATGAGATATGGATACATTCAGAACATAGCCTACAGCTTGCTGTTTAATTCATGTAAAAGCCCCTGTATTGTTGATACACCATTGGGTCAAATATCAGCATCTAAAGTATATTGTGATTAGTTTTCTCTCAGATTTGAGAGCAATATTGAGTCTGAAACAATAGCTCTTTAAACGATTCGATCAATGTCGATCACTTTGCTGTCCATGTCATTCGATGCATTTATTCAGCCCCGGGAAACTATGCCCTAGTTTTTTGGTCTACATGGGCAACAAGACCCTGTTACACAACTGAAGTGTGCTTGTCTATATATGAGAGAGGGAGCTATACGGTAGAATACAGAAACCTGATGAAAGCTTCAATTTGTCCTTGAATGACGTGTGAAGCCTGCAGTCTTGGCACTCTTCCTCCGCTCAGTAGCAAATCAAAAGGGAAAGGCATGTGAACGAAAAGAACGAAGTTACGGAAAGCCCAGTGTGTTGGCTGTTCTCCTCTCCCCCTCTCTGTTAAGAAGTAGGTAGGGTTTAATCTGTCACTAAGCCCCATCATTCATTGCCTGTTCTCCTCTAGTATCAGTGTCCCTGGCTTTTACAGTGACTATCAGACCATATCAGAAAGACAAGGATTGTTTTAGTGGGCAGTGTTCAGTGTCGCTGTCCCTGCATACTTTCCATAGTTTCATAGCCGCAATTTATTCAGGGCTGTAGCAGTCAGTTAGACCCATCCTAAGAGAAGCTAGGTTAATAAGAAACCCCAGCTTTTTGGGATTCTCATCTACAATTCTTAGCAATTAGAGAGCTCAGTTTGTGTGGCTTTAGGGATGCCCTGGAAATATCAACTATTAACAACTATTAGATGGATTGCAATTAACTTGTGTACAGAGATTCATGTTTCCCCACACAAGGAACCCCTCCGATGTTGATGATTTCATGACTTTTCATTTAGCCCAACCATGACATACACACTACTGAAGTATTGAATGGATTGCCTTGGAATTCGTTTTTTTGCTAGCTCGCTGTTACTATGTGAGATGTAGCTTAATTGAGCATTCTAATTGAAGATGGATTTATTTAATCCACTCTTTATTGTAAACATTTTTTTTTTATAAATTAGTTGTTTACTTTCAACCTCCAAATTTGCCGACAGTCATCATTGTCTTGCACTCCCCCATTGGTTAACTTGCTAGCTAGCTAACTATGAATTCTGTTGCCTGCATATGATATGATATGGTAAATAAAGCCTAAGCAAAAGACTCCTGTAATTCCATTTTATTCCTTTATTTTTGGTAATTACAAATAATTTCCCATGTGAAGTTTTCACCTTGAAGATTCCTGAAGAAGCTTTGGTGAAGCCTTAGCTTTTCTTGTGTGCAGTCCACAAGTCAGAGATGTGATATATCTGACTTTATAACCACATCCAGAACTAAAGACATTGCTATCAGACTCAGTTCTACGTTGTGTCTTGTGCTAAATAGCAATTGTAAGCATGTTATGGCACCAAAATAAGATAATGTAAAGCAGTATGTTAGCATTATCATTGCGCGCAATAATCTTGTTTGCGACTTGTTCATGCTGCTTGTAATTATGTAGCAAAATGTCATTTATGGGGGACACAGTTTAAACATGGTGGTCTAAATGAACACCAGTTTGTTGAGCAGCTGGTACTTATGCTGTTAGTCCTTCATCTGTATAATGTATCCGTGTGTGTTCCCTCACATGCTGCCGTTGTATGTAGGGGTCGGAGTGAAAGGGCAGCAGATGACGTGGCTCCACAGAGTGTAGTGAAGCCCCGTGTTGGCAAAAATGTGATGTGTGTGTGTGTGTTTGTGGGCACGTGTTAGGCCATTGGTAATTGCGTGTGGGCTCAGTAACTGCCAAGCGTATGCATGCTGGGTGTGTGTGACTCATGACTCTTTGTGTGTGTGTGTGCGCCATTATTTACAGTCTGAGCACTTGTCCGTGTATATAAATCATCAGGACCCATTCTTACATCACATCCACCCTCAGGGCAGCATGCTGCACTCTCATACGCACAGGCATACACACCACCTTACACTAGCTGCTTCCTTCTTCCTTTCATTGGTCAAAGTGGTCTGAAAGTTTTCACTATTGGATGAGAGGAGGATAATTGAGCAGACACCCTCCCTTTCAGGATTTTCTTGTACTCACGCCCCGGTTGCTCTACTTTTTAAAAATTATTATTTCTTGTCCCTCTTTCAGTCTCTCACTATGCACACAGTCTTGCTAGCAGCCTGTTGTTGCTCATATGTTGCACAGAAATGTTGTCCTATGGAGAATCGTAATGCATGAGTAGTCCAATAGTGGGACACGCCGCCATATTGACCCTAGTATGGAAATTCTGTGTCAAGGTCATAACAGCTGGCTCTCATCTCCCATCTGTACTCGTGAACATTACACAAGGTAGTAATCTGTGCGTGCACTTGTGGAGATGTAGCCTATATGTTTATGTTTTAGTCTGTTTCTTTTCTGTCCGGCTCTCTACCATCATGAGTACCTCCCTGCTTTTACTTGCCTGTCTATCCATCCGTCTGCGTGGCTGCCAACAACTGCGAGTTGTTCCACAAAAGCCAGGCCTCTGCCATTAACGCTGCCGCTGGCTTTTTCCACCAGCAATCGCTTCCACCCAAAATCTGAAATTTGAACATGCTCTTTCTCGATGCTTTTAATTGCAGTCTTTTCTCATTATGAAAACTGTCTCTTGTTATCATGTTTGTAATGTGTTAGACAGTAACTTGACTTGTGACTCAGAAAGTGCTGGTGATGCGCAAAATAAGGGCTTTACTAGGGCAAAAGGTAAACACGGGGGCGATTAAACATGCACATTGCCCCCCTGCTGGCCAGTTTGATTTAATGGACTGTAAGAAAAACTGCTGAACTATTAAATGATTCTGCACAACAGAGATAGAAATTGTAGTCAGCGTTCTCTGTCTGTCCAGTATGTGGAGAAGGGCATTAAGTTAACAAAAGAGAAATGGAAAATATGCATTTTATTGTAGCTCTTACAGTCCTGATGGTGGTTATTATTGAACAATATAAAGTGCTCAGTTTCAAACATTAACACAGAAATGATCAGGAAAATAAAGCAGAACCTAAAATGAACACAGGGAAAAATAAAAGCATTAATTTTTGGATGGACTTCAGGGGCCAAAATTCATGCAGACTTGTTTCATGGTTCTCACTGGTATTCATGCCGCAATGGTCTGATGCGGAGGTGTTTACTGCAGATTTGGTCAGATGAAAGCACAGGGCACGGTAGGAATGGACCGTGTGAGTGCGCCCTAAATGAGGACAGTAGGGGCGGCAGTAAGCTATGCAGCTGCTGCTGCTCGATTGGTAAAGAAACTGCAGAGTGACAGAACAGAGTCGCCAAACACAGCGCTAGGCGATTTTAACAAAGACAAGGCCACTGGGGATCGGTAAAGTCTCCGGATCAGTCCAGAAAAACGGAATCAAAAACTTGGAAAATGCTCCGTTGGCTGATTTTTTATTTTTTTTTCTTCAAGATTGCTGATTCGTTAATCAAAAAGGGTTCCGCTTCAGACAGCTCATCCAATCATCACGCAGAACCCGAGGATCCGGGCCAGCCCACTGTCCCTTAGACCCCCAGAGACGCTGCACGTCAGACGAAGCCCAGCATTTATCCAATGACCGTCTAGTTTCGCTGCAGTGGAACAACCTGCTCTACACTTCCCCATTGAAGTCAGTAGAAGCTGAACAACCGACTCTGTAAAGTGCTGTGGCGCGGCGGGGATGAATGAGAAGGTGCACGTACTCCAGAGTGTGGGAGAATCTGAAAAACAAGACATCCGGCGCTTTGTTAAGTAGCCTCTCATATAGGCCTAAAAGACGTCTAAATATAAGGACCTCAGCTTGTTCTGCTGCACAATAAGATAAGTAGCTGATTCTGAACTGTGTGTGTGTGTGTGTGTGTGTGTGTGTGTGTGTGTGCGTGCGCGTGAAGACAGAGACAGTAGAAGAAAAACATAGGCACCTATCTGTCTGCTACAGTCTATTTTTGTTTTTCTTTTACACAAGCACAATAGTGATCCAGGAATAGCAGTTGAAAGCATAGAAAAACACATCCACAGACAACTACTCTTTGATGTGCAATCCAACGGCTTCCTTAAAACACGCATATAATAAACTGCTCGACTCTCCAGTCTGTCAAGTTGTTTAAGGACGAGCGTTGTAGCAGTGAGAAAGAGGGAAAGGGGCGTGAAATGACTAAAATGAAGGGAGTAGAAAGTACAAACAATTGCAAGTTCTCCACAGAGTGTGGTAGAATCGGAAAAACAAGACATCCGGCGCTTTGTTCCGTAGTCTTTTATATAGGCCTAAAAAACGCCTAAATAAAATGACCTCAGCTTGTTCTGCTGCACAATAAGATTCAACACGTAGTTACTAGAGCCTGTACAGAGCTTTAAAAGGCCCATATCCCTTCGTAGAGGCTTGTATAGAAATAAGTCATGTTCTGATTGATTTTAAATGGATGTATTCTATTTGCGTGATCATGGTTTTTCGACACTTCTTGCCATATTTTATTTTCTGGAGATTATAGTTGGCCTGAATTTTCAATTCAATTTTATTTATAGTGCCAAATCATAACAAAAGCTATCTCAGGACACTTTACAGAGTAGGTTTAGACCACACTCTATGACTTATTTATGATTTACATAGACCCAACAATTCCCCCGTAGAGTACGGTGGCAACGAAAACCTTCCCTATAACAGACAGGAACGTCAGACAGACCCAGCTCTGTGGAGGACGGCCATCTGTCTTGACCGGTTGTGGAGGAAGAAAAGGAGAGAGAAAGAGAGAAAAGATGGACTCTAAATGACTCCCAGCATGACAGAAGCACTCTCAGGATTTGGCTTTGAGGATATTTCCAGACATTTGTTTATAAAGTTAAGCTGTTAACAGGACACTTTCCTCTTTTTACTCATCACTCACTTGTCCAGGCCTTGTGGCTGACAGCCTCCAAACATTAAGCTATTAAAAGCCCATTGGCACTTTGATTTCAGAGTACCCCTCCTTGCACTTAGCCTGTCTCATCTTCTCTTCCTGTGTGTTCTCCTTTTAACTTTGTTTAGTCCCCATCAGCTTTTCTACTGCTATCATCACTTGGACTGATACCCAGCCAGACGCTATGGAAAAGCATTTAAACCAACTGGTGCCATATGCTGGTGAAAGCTGGCTGTGGCTGCACAAGTTTGTCTACCAAACAGGTGTCTTATTAGTGCTCATGTTGTCGTCTAAAAAGCCTTATTGACATGAGCTCCCCAATAATTTCTTATCCTTTTATGAGAACTTGCCAGTTATAGGACACTAGAACTACTATTAGGCTTTGCTTCCACCTGTTTACTTGATGTAAGTTATATCACAAGCCTGATTGAGCAACTTGTCGTCATCACACCCATCCCACCCATCACCAATACAGACTTTGTGTCTGTCTGGTAATATGAGATTTCCGGGTCAGCTTCCCAGAGCGGAGAAAGTGTTGACACAACACTAAACATACTGTAGTAGCAAATCAAGTTTTCAGTTAACATTCAAACAGGTGACATTGAAATGGGTCACTGCTACATTGTATTGTGGTTTTGGTCTGATGCACCTGTCTAATTCAGTCTTGATAAAGGGATTGTGTATCTCATTAAACATATTTTTTCCCCACTATCTGATTTAACAAAAATGTTGTGCATTGGTATGACCAAAGCATAGGTGAGTATTAATGTGATGCCAACGTTAATGTATTTTTTGCTTTTACCAGAATCAGATTTTTTAAAATATGAAACAGATGTGGCTGTTTAATACTGCGATTCAACTATACATTCCTCTTTTTAAAGAAAATAGACTATCTGGCAATCAAGGGCGACACGGTGGTGTGGTGGTTAGCACTGTCGCCTCACAGCGAGAGGGTTACTGGTATGAATCTCGGCTGGGGCCCTTCTGTGTGGAGTTTGCATGTTCTCCCCGTGTCTGCGTGGGTTTTCTCCGGGTTCTTCGGTTTCCTCCCACAGTCCAAAGACATGCTCGTGTTAGGTTAATTGATGACTCTAAATTCCCCATAGGCGTGAATGGTTGTCTTTCTCTGTTCGTCTCTGTGCCCTGTAAAAGACTGGCGTCCTGTCCAGGGTGTACACTGCCTCACGCCCAATGTCAGCTGGGATCGGCTCCAACCCCCCAGCGACCCCGACAGGGACAAGCGGTTGAAGATGAATAAATGAATATCTGGGAATCAGAAAATCCAACGGCATGAGTTTCAGTGGTGATTTTGTCCACATTAACAGTCAAATTCAACCCACACATAATGACAGAAAATAGTTTTACATTTCTCAATGAGTAGCAGTCTTCGTAGTCCCGCAGGATTCAACTTGGCAGGTCGGGGACAGCCGCTCAGTGTAGAAGGATCCCCTCGTCTCGTCTGTGCTGACTAGCATATTTCTTCTTTGGCACCCCCAAAGAAGCACAGCACAACCAGCTCTAGGTCGACTGTCCTCTGGGGCAGACTGTCCTCAGTTTCAGGGGTCGGCAACCTCATGAAACACAGTCCCCATCTTGTTTCTCATGCTTTGTGGGTGTGACATTTTTGCAGTGTCATCACCATTCATATAGACCGCCTCTGGGAAACGATGT
The DNA here is from genome assembly GCF_963691815.1 of Echiichthys vipera. Lineage (NCBI taxonomy): Eukaryota > Metazoa > Chordata > Actinopteri > Perciformes > Trachinidae > Echiichthys > Echiichthys vipera. Next base: position 14,027,942 of record NC_139845.1, on the reverse strand, counting down.
TTACCGGCTCACCATAATATAAAGATATAATGTAATGCACACTGACTGACAAGCAAATAAACAAAGAAATGGCAATCCATAGATTTGACCCATCGACTTTCAGGGGGCAGCCCAAGCTATTTATGTTGTTTTAAAATCAGTGCCAAATCAATATTTACAACCATAATGTTCAACTTGCATAAACATCAGGCTGACATTTCTTTCTGTCGAGATTAATAATCAATCGATGGACAGAAAATACACAAACCAGAATGATTAATGGATTGTGTTTTTTAATACACAGTCCTGGCACATATACTCATCCAGTGTGTGCTCTTTGGCTAGAGCTCAGGTTGTGTTGTCAGCAACGGCTGGGCCTGGGTTCCCTCAGATGGGAGCTACGGTGAGTAGGTATAAACAGCCAGCTTCCCAAAGGGGCTGATGGAGAACTTCCTTCCCTTCACTCCCTTTGGATTTCCTCACAAAGGACCTTGAAACAGATCTCTGCTTGCTCGGCCTAGTTTGCCTCTGGTGCGTCTATCTTTCCTGATTCAGATAGACATACAGGCTGACAGAAAGATGTTGACAGAAGTGTTATGTCACCAAAATGTCTACGGGGAGCCATCATTCTGCAGCTAATTCAAAAACTCATTTTCAGAACCACAAGGCAGAGAAACATCAATTCTAAGTAGTGAGGTCATAGCCCCCCTAGGTCCGGCAATTGCTACTCAATGTTAAATGTTAATAGCTTTTAAATTGCGCCAAGTTGCTTAACTGACACCTCAAAATGTCTGTGATTAGTGGCGCTATGAATTAGAGATGCTCCGATCCGATACCCGGATCAGATGTCTGCTCCGATATTGACAAATTAGCTGGATCAGATATCGGATTAATGAGGCCAATCCAGTCATTTCTCTTTTATTAATATCCTACACAGCAATACAGTTACAGCGCTCTAGTCACTTCAGTTCTATGTTTGCAACAGGGGTTGGGGTTTAATATTACATTTACAAGTGTTATTTATTTCTTTTTGCTGCTAATATACACTTTATTTGTCAATAAATAATATTAAGTACATATATCTGCGTTAATTTGTTACCTTTTTTAACAGGGCTAAATGTTTATGTCAAACCTGATGCCTTCACTGGCATGGCAAGGTACACGGTTCATTCATTCAACAGTAGGATTGGATCGGTATCGGGCCGATACGCTCAGCCCAGGTATCGTGTAGGATTGGATCGGAAAAAACTTCATCGGTGCATCTCTAATGTGAATATCAGCAATGTTACATCATCATCTCAGGGCCTTGCAGAAAGCTTGTGAAGTGGAAAACACAATGTGTTTTTTTTCTTCATCTGGATGTCCTTGTTCATTCATATCAAGTTCAATAAAAAAGAGTTTTCTAACTCAGGGAAACGTGCGTGCACACACACACACACACACACACACACACACACACTCACACTCACACTCACACTCACACTCACACTCAGATGTCAGACGAGGTCTGTCGCAGCTCTTTGAGGTCGATGTCTAGAAACCGTGGACAGCTGTCTAAGTCGATGGGTGATCTTGCAGTAATTATAGATGTCCTGCAGCTTGAAAGACTTGATTTTTGGGAGTGTTTTTAAATATTACTTAATGATAAGAGACCTGTCTTCTTTTGTCCTTTTTTATATTGACTCACTCGCTCATCTCTGTTGTCCTCATTTCTGTTATGCTAGGGTGAACATCTGTAGACATTGCATACTAATATCTGAAGCAATTTCAGAGGCCTGTTCCATAAAGCGAGTTCAGCAAATAAGCCAGGCATGTGTTGCTTAGTCTAATTCATTTTGAAATGAAAGCAAATACAGCATAATTCAAGCACTAGGAACAAGTTGAATGTGTTTAATGGAACAGAATCAACTGAAAATGAGTCAGACAGACTCAATAAGCCTGGCTTATTTGCTAAACTCGTCTATGGAACAGCGTTTTATACAATGACATTTGGCACCAGATGGAACAGCTGGGGGGGGGGGGGGGGGGGTCACTGGGCTTCCAGCCCCTGCTTTGAATGGTCATGCAAGCACACAACCCTGCAGCCTCAAGCTTGGATGAAATTAATAGAAATGACCACAGAGTGTGATGGAAACAAGCAAAATGAATCAGAAACATGTAAGCCAGACTAAACATGCGGGATAACATAACCAAGCCTGTGACCTTGCTGACCTGTTTCAAAGAGATGCTGGTCGGGTTGGGAGCTGAACAACTGAAGGCAGTGTGCAAATGAACTTAGTCTGTGTGCATCGCAGCAAATGAAGCCAAAGCCAGCTGGCCATTTTGCCTTAATGAACATCATGAAATTTCAATTTATTTTCTCGTACATTACCGCTTCATAAAAGCTCTGTCAGCAGCAACCTTGGAATGATTTTCTAACCCCAAACTGCATTACTTTGTTTCTCCCCTAAGGTCTCTCAACTTGGTAAACATGGCAATCTGTCAACCATCCACACAGTTACTGTCTGCCCCGAGGCTGTAGGCCTGTAGAATATTCATGTAGGGTAATGCGAAAGGTTTGTTTTAAATAGGCTGATAAGTTCGTCTAATATACGTGCAGTTTTTTATGAGTTAACCAAGACCCCCTTTTGAATATTTAATTTGTGGCATCCATTTGCCACTAAACAAAGAAATCTGATGTATTCAATATGGTTTGCATTTTAGGCTTAAGTCACATAGACCCAAGACATTTTTGCAACCAAATGTCAGTAGTGACATGCTTCTATGTGCAGGGCCTGAGAGAGGACCTCAGACCCAGCTGACGACTGAAGAGGCCCAGTGTTGGGTTGCTGCAGGGGTCTTCGTCCCATGACCTCGTTGTGTTTGATTAGGCTCGGGTTGCTTCCGACACAGGTGTGGAAACATACAGATGATGAATCTCTTCTGGTATGGATCGAGCTGTGTAAGCACAGGCAAAGAGGCTCATATAAACTTTATATTTGTGGGAACTTTATTTTGAGAAAGCAATAATGTTCGGGTCCTCTTTGGAAACTTGGAAGGAGGGGATTTTCACACGTACTGACACCCTGCAGACAATGCAGCTGTGAAGATATTTTGCTGTATGTCTTTAGCATACCAGCTTGTATCCCTGTAGGTACAGCTGAGTACACACACGATGGCACACATGCAGGGTCGTGTAGCAACGAATCACGATGAGAACGTTTTCATATGTAAAACATTTGGCTGATAGCATAGAGTGTATTTTGGTTTTCAGAAAGAATCCAAGAGGAAAAACAAAGAAGAGACAAAATTAATTTCAGGGCAGATTTAATGAGTAACTCATTCTCTATTATTTTATATAGGACTGGGAGCTTTGGAACCGTCCCAAACTAAAATCAATCCAGTTTTCTATCACAGAAGACGAAGAAAACCAGCAAATAATGTAAATGTTCTCTAATGTTTAAAGCCTAACCTCAACCGGGCTGCTCACTGGTCGGCATTAAACTGACTATTACTCATCTTCACAGGTTTTGTTTGTATGACCACATGGCTTGCTCTTTCAACCCTCCCCTGGTTAAACACAAGCCAAAGAAATGTGCGTGATGTCAGGCCTGAGTGCATTTGGTTATAAATGTGTTCGCTCGTCAATCAGCGACATCACAGATGACGTCAAACTCTTACGGTCGGGGTCTCGTTAACTTCAAGTCGTCATATCGGAGATACTGTTTGACTATTTCATGACGTCGTTCACTGCTGCGGACTTATCTTCTCCAGCTTCTGGCTTTCATTTAGCTTCCAAAAACTTGGAAACATTTTAACTAAACATTGTGATTTTTTTTCTCCCTTTTGGAATCATACCAAAGGCTTCTTGGGTGCAGCCGAAATGCAGAGGGAGTTTGTTATTTTGCACTTAATATGTTCAATATTCTTTACGATTGAGGTTTGTGTTTGATTGGAAAACATAAAGAATGATTTCACCAAGCTGATATGTAGAATAGAAGGGTGCCTTATCTTAGAATAGACAGCCTTAGCAACCAAACCCAAGCTTTTTACCTGGAGTTGGCCTGTCGCTGCTTCTTCCTGACTTTGGCATATTTATGTGTCTTTATTAACGCCCCACCCTGCTGTTTTTTCAGGTAGATTTGAAGTATTCTTCTTACAACCAGCTGCGTGCCACTCCTTTGCCATAAGAGATTCAAGTTTCATACATAAACACAACCTTACCTGTAACCAAATCCACCCATTGTTTCAGCTACAGTGTCCGTAGTTAAGATTTTGTTCAGCCTGTCTCTTAGTGAGGGTAAAGTCCGTACAAGCAGGGAGATCTTTTTTGTGCCATATGTTTGTTACTGAAGCGTCAATCAACTGCAATCAGAGGTTCGGAGTGACTTTGGCTGAGAAGGAAATGAGTGTATAACCTGATGGGTCTCAAGACGATGGAGTGGGACAGAGACTCTAAGCACATCAAGGTAATGAGTACTCATGGGGGTGCAACTCAAGGCATTTATATGGCTAATTGTTTATGGCTCAAAGTTTTTTTATTTTGTTTTTACCAGATTATACCCAAATTTGAGTCACGAGTGGAGGCTGGTGAATTCGAGAAAGCTTTTGTAATGTTTTGGCACTTTGAATAAATTTGAATTGAATAAACAAATAATCAGTGAATATATAGTAAAACACACTAATGATAAAATAAGAAGTTTTCATAGGAGAAGTTACACTAATTGACTGCATTACTTAACACATTCATTTCTGATTACTTAAGCTGAGGGAGTTGCCATTTGAGCAGGATGTGCTGCCTGTGCACTACATGGCTTCGCTGAAGCATCATCAGTATCATATCTCATCACATTCGCTGCTATGGTACATCTGTGCCTGTTTGTTTTCCTTGTCTCTCGCCCAGAGGGGTTTCTGTTGTCTCATCAGGGCGGCTCAGACTTTCTCCCGGCTCAGGGCTGATGATCCAGGGCCATTCAACTAGCTTGTTGACTGTGTTCAGCTAGAGATACATGTCCTAAATGAACAGATATAAATCGTGAGTAAAGCTTAGGCCTCTTCTACCACAGCACACAAGTGGAAATGGTAATTTCGACATTTCTCCTCTAGAGTTTATTGAAATGGGTAATAGCTTTATTTTTTAACAGAGGTGAGAGTGATCTCTATCGAGTCATCTCACTATCAGCAAGTCTGTCTAGTCTGTGTGTTTTTATTTCCAATGAAAAGAGAAGACTAAGAGTGCTAGTGTGTGGCAGGAGAGCACCATGTTTGAAACAGATTTGTACTAGCTGCTTAGCAACATTAGGAACTGTTATCTGCGCTGTGCACATGCATTAGATCGGAATGCTGGCATCAAAAACAAGTGTCATCCTTTCCAACAATCACAGTCCACCTCAGTGGGATGGCCTATATCTGGTTTCACCCCCAGTGCCCCTCATCCCCTCTGCTATGTAGCGAGTGAATCGTGGTCACTACTTTTGTGTTTTTGCCAGTAGAAAACCAAATCTTTAGCAACTCTACTGCTTGATTCCCCACAGTCCAATTTAATCGTGGAACACATATGCACACCGGTGAGTGGAAGGTGACAGTCTTGGGTGAGCTCCCGTGTGTCCAAGTATTGAGTTAACATTCATTATTCACGCATCATTAGGTTCCCAATCAGTCGCCATTCATAATGTAAAGCAGTGCACCGAGAGTTTAGATAGGCCGGGAGGAAGGTGAAAGATCGGGAAGGACGCAGGAAAGAGACCGACGGAGAAGTTTGTTCATTTCTTGCCTTGATGATTTCCATGTAAAATAAGAGATGAAAGAAAACCTTGTTGTAAATATTCGGAGGGTTTTTTTGCTTCTCATATTGACATTTCTAAGCCCAGCTGTCTCTAAATGACAGACTGAAAGAACTCAATATAATTACTTTTCCGAAATAGCAGCCAGTGTTTTGGAAAATATGCTTTTCACATGTTGTTTAGTCATGTAGACCTATTCAGTGTTGATGTCTCCATTAGTTGTCCTCAGTGGCTGCCTTATACAGTATAAGCCATAATGCATCTCTGTTAGACTGTCATGTCAGGTTACTATGAGGTCATGTTTGTATTTCTCAGGTCATCCAGATTTGATAAACACACGCCTAATAATCTTATGTCGTTCTTTTGTTTTGTTTTTATCATACCATCACGTGACTGCTTATAATATTACACGCTTCATTCTTAGATACAGAGACTCAGAGCAGTAAGCCGCATGAACAGCTGACCAGCATTTGGCTGGCGAGTTATTGTAAGCGGCTGTGTATAAGAACACCGGCTCATTCACTGCCATGAAATAAATCATAACGCTTTATTGCAGAAAGCTCAAATATTTTGACAAGTATTGTATGGCCTGTTTATAAGTGAAAAGATGGTTAATAATAATAAAAGAATATCTGCACCATGTTCTTTTTTTTCCTTCTATTGCTCATTCGTTCAATAATAGAGAGATAGAGATTTTGATTTTGCTTGTCAAGGACCATCTGCAGAATAGAAAATGCTATGTTATTAACAGGGTTAATGAAAAGTGTTTGCATTTTGAGTAAAGTGCTTGAAACGGCTTGAAATGTATGTTATATGGGATGGCATGTGATATCACGCAGAGAAAATAAGATTGATAGACTGAAAACAGCACTTTCCGACCTTTTTGCATATATTTTGATGATCAGCAGAATAGTTGGTGATTATATTTTTGTCAATCTATCTGTCAAGTTAGTTTTCCTTTCATTTGTTGTTCTTCTCAAAACATCATGTTGGTTGTTTATAGTACAATAACATCTAATTAAATGTGATGAACAAGTGCTATAATAAGTATAGTGAATACTGACTATTACACTGTATACAAATATATAGTCTACTACAGTTGTAAGAACCTGGAATAACAGGAAAATATACCTTGAAATGCTTGAAAAGGGCTTGAATTTGACTCTGGAAATGGTGTAGGAACCACGTATTAAAAAAGATAGTGAGATAGATTTGCATGTAATATGTGCAGAGCAGTACTCTGAGAAAGGCCTAAAAGAATGAGAGCGATAAGAAAACCACTGTGTCATTTTCTCTGGCAGTACCCCCTGTTCTGGGGCCTGAGCTAACCTGTGATAATCGTGTCCCAAAAATATGTGTTGTAAGCCCCTGTATCCCCTCCTCCTGAGCTCCCAAAATGACCCTCAATCCTTCCATGCAACTCTGAGCTCCTAAAGCCCCTCATCTAACCTCCATCCGATAAACCTGAAGAGACCAATAGCCCCATTGCAGCGTGCTATAAGGGTCAGGGTCATTAGCACCTTTTAGCTGCACTTCTAAATGATTTTTCCCCCCCGCAGTAGTATCAATTTATTCTTTATCATCTTCTAACCTGCATGCAAAAGCACAACTTCACAGAGCCGCTTATGTTGCTATAGTAACGCTTCTGTTTTCTAGTTTAACTACTCCTTTTTGTATATTATGGTATGATTAGTGTGAGTGTGTGTGTGTGTTCTGTTTTGTAACATTGGCAAAGACTCAGGAAACTATTGGATAGAAAATTGTTCAGATAACAAGTTGTTTTTGGTGCTCCAATTTAAAAATACATTTTAATATTTCCGTGGAGTCCCGCCCTAGATTTTGAGCAATCTTTTTTTTTTTTATCCACACTTAATAGCCATCTTGGGTCAGCAGAGGCAAAGTTAAGCTTTGGTTTTAAGGGATCCCAATCTTTTGAACAATCAACAATTAAACAATAATACAGAGGTAGGATAGAGGGAGGGAAAAATGAAAGGAAAGGGAAACAATTAATTGCATTGTGTTTGCTGGCACATGGTTGGGCCAGTCTGGGCTGGATTGCAGGAAAGCGGAGGCTAAAAAGAGGCAGGGAGAAGAGGTAGCGTATGAAATGGTCAGACCTTGAAAAGACGAGGTTCCCCCTCAATGCACAGGACCTTGAATCAAACACGCACTATACTTGAAACTTCATCTCACACCCCCACACATATGTGGCAATGCTGAAGAAAAAAAAGGATGGGGAAAGCAGCCAACCCTGCGTGAAAAAGGTAAGAGGACGAGCCATAACGGAAGAGAGGATGGATTAGTCTGACTTTACAGTGGGTTGTAGTATATGACATGAGTTTCTGGAGGTTCTGGATGAAGCTGGAAAACTCATTAGCCAACAGTTGACTGATATTGGAAGTGAAACTAAGCAAATAGTGCGTTTGTTTGCATTGGATTTTTAACTATTTCAATATCGGTAAATAGCTCCCTGGCTTGTCTCTACGTGATATAATTATCTTGTTCTCACAGAGCTGTAATGTTTCATTGTTGACCCCTCCATGCCTGTGTTGATGCTCCAATCTGCATTATGGCTGTGTGGGGCACCACTGAAGAAAGGAGATCTGTGAACTGAGAGAGAAAGCATGATACAGAATTGAGAATCGATGATATCATGTGTCGACATACGGCTCTGGTTATGAGGACTCAATGTTCTTTGTGATTGGACAGCTGCTCTGCCCTGTGTCATTTGCTGAGTGTCTGGCACATAAATGGTGGAAAAAAAGGACATTTACTCAAGTGTTGTACTTAAGTACTTCATTTCAGAAGGAAATCTACAATTATTTGACAGCTTTAGTCACAAGTTGCTTGACAAATTAACATTTTTTTTCACACAGAGAGCTTATTAAGATTCAAGTTTTCTTATAGATTAACCTACCCAAACTGCAGCTGAAACAGTGAAGTCGATAGACAGAAAATCACTTCAATTCTGATCATTGTTGTAAAACGTTTCATAACTTCAGCTTGTGTGAGGATTCAAGGATTTTTTTTGTATTATTGGTTGTTGAAAATGTTACTTTGGGCTCTGAGAACTTGTGACAGCATTTCTCATTCTTTTCAGAATTTTTACAGACAAAACAATCGATTCATTGAGAAAATAATCCATAATGAAAATAATCATTATTGCTACTGCAACAGTAAAGCCCCACTTTTTAAATGTTAATTTATATACATACAACAGGGTGTCCCGAAAAATGTTAAGGAGGTTTTTATTTAAATTAATTTAATTTTCATAGTTTAGTCACTGTTCTCGAACTGATGTCCGTTCTGGTCCAGACACTGATGACAACGCGCAGCAATGGAATCGCACATATCTTGGTATTTGCGGGCATTCACACTCAAAGGCTGCTCTCAATTCAGCAACTGTTGCAGGTCTCATAGCGTAGACTTTGTCTTTAAGGTATCCCGATAATTAAAAAAAATATATGCATTTTTTTGGAACACCTGTATGTATATAATGGTACAACAGTCAAAGGGACCTTTAATACTTTTAAGTACAGTTTCCAGATTATACTTGCATTCTTTGTCCACCACTGAATGAGTGAATGAAAACATCTACACACACACAGCTCCTAGTATCTGACGTACGTACAGGCACACAGGAGTTGTCTGAATAATGTAATTTCTCTCTGAACATATTTGCTTGTTTTGTACCCAAGGACAGCCTTTTTCAACAAGGAGAATGCTAATGAATGGAACATGAATAAGGAATGGCCCTCGTTCTGCTCCTTTTTTATTAACTTTTTCTTTAAAGCTTTTCACTGCCTCCGTAAGAGGAACGTGGCATTGGCAAACATCTCTCGCTTCACAAAACATGCTCTGATCTGTGGGCATCATTCAACAACTTTCCTCAGTCAGAGGGACATTTTATGTTGTTTTCATGCTTCACATTGAACACTGCTCCACTCGCGTCTTTTGTTCTTTTGCGTGGTTTTATGATGGGAATAAGTCAACTATTCATACTCTGTAACATTATCAGTACATGAATTATGATGCACCGAGCTATTGACTCTGTAGTAATGGAAAGATTAACAAAGCGATAGAGCCGTGGTCAGTTTGTGGCCCGACTATAGTAAATAGTCAAACACCTCCCACCTATTTCGCACCCAGCAGGAACTGTTGTACCTAGTGTCAGCTGTGTGGCCTTGTCGGTGCTTGATAATGGCCCCATTGTCTACATTATCTTTTAATGTCACAGTGAACTCAAAGCATTTTTCTGTCTCTTTTTTCTCCTTTTTAGTATCAGTCTTTTTCTTAATATTGTATCTAAAAACATTTTGTGGTTATTCTGCTATCATTGCATAAACCAGATATGACCTGACTTTAAAAGAAAGTCATTAAAGATGCAGTCCAAGTTTCTTTGATGGTTGGCTATTGGATTTCAAGTGTCACAACCCCAGTTAAAGGTCCTATATTGTAAAAAGTGACAAAAACAAGTTGTTCACGTGATCTAGATTAATGCTCTTGTCAAATCTGTATCGAGTTCTGATCTCTGCCCCCTTCTGTTCTCTTTGCACCAGCAGATCCAGTTTGCGGACCAGAAACAGGAGTTCAACAAGCGTCCCTCCAAGATCGGCCGGCGCTCCCTGTCGCGCTCCATCTCCCAGTCCTCCACAGACAGCTACAGCTCGGGTAAACACACACAAACACACTCTCTTCCTATTGCTCAATCTCAATAGCCCTCTTCTTATCAGACACTCCAGTTGATATGACATGTTTCCATTACGGTTTTTATGACCCCAATGATATAGAAAGTGTTTCACCTGGGAGAAATAGTCGGTCGACTGTCTGTTTCCTATGATTGGTTACTTTCTGCCCGGCCCACCTGCGGCCTTGTCTCTCTGGCTCTCATTCTCACACTCTGACGCTGCGGTTCATGTGAAACTGTGGGCTCTGTAGAGGATTAGCTGCCGGTGGTCTGCTAGAGAGAGAGAGGAGAAAGAGAGAGGTGGGAAGTATTCGGTTTGGTTGAAACTGAGCTGAATCCCCAGTCCCATTCATAACTATGGTGGTGTGAGAGAAATGTGTATATTAGTTTTGTGCAGCATACATTCACAGGAATATGCTTTGTTGGTACATTTACAACAGCGCAAGGTTAACAAAGGTCATATAATGTCAGCGAAAAAGGAAAGTGGGCAGTGCACTGACCTCTAACACCTGTCTGATGATAAATATGAAGCTACAGCCAGGATGGTTAGCCTAGTTTAGCATTAAGACTGGAAATGCCTTCAGCGAATCAGAGACTGTATTTCACAAAACTATTCCTTTAGCATATTCCGGCTTTCCTGTTGTCACTCCTGATCTTTTGTCATCCTAACTGTTTAAGCAGTGTATAAACATTTCCAAAAACTCTGCTTTTAGAGTTCCTGCTGTGTGTCAGGGTCATGCACAGGCATAGATCCTTCCAATGCCACCATTAACATGATGAATTAATCTGCAGTACTTGGACGGCGTGTTTCTAGTGGCAGAACATGACGGACAGACGGATGACAGATGGACAAATGAACGTTCAGTCAGTATTAATGGATGGCTGTAATGGCCCCTTCAGGTCAGGGGTGCTAAAGTATTCAGTACTCTAACTGACAAAGGATGAAACATTTTAGTGTTTTGACCTCCTATCGGCACATTTGCATCAATCGGGGTCAGCTAAAAAAATGAAAGTGTGTGTCTTTGTTCCAGGAAATAAATAATATCTGGCTGAAAATGTTTTAAAATCCAAACACCTACCCTCAACTGCTCACATATAGGTGAGGTATTCATGCCGAGCCATGTCGTAAATAGCCGTGAGCAGTCAATCCACTCCGGCACAGTCAAGAGTGTTTTTCTGCTGCACAGCACAGCAAGGTAAAGTTGTTTACCTTGATGATGTGTTAGAGGTGTGCTCAGGGAGGATATAGTCATGCAGGACCACAGGAGCACGTCTTTGTGCGGCTACCCCCTGCTGTGCGTGCGGCTTGGCTTAAGCGGACACACCTGGGCCCATGCAAAATCCTTAATATTTTTTCTTTAGAAACAGAGCCTCAGCTAATGCCTAAAATACAATATACAAATTGCAGAGGGAGGTATTTGCGAGTGGTCGTTGGCTGATATCGATATCGGCCTATCACAGACATATCTGTATCGGCATATATGTTTGTAGGAAAATTCATTTTTACATCCCACAATGCAGAAAACGGTGCTTGGTGGGGATTTAGAAATTGTGTCGTGACGTAGTTTTTCCAGCAGAGCGTGGTCAGCCGTTGACTGATACTGAACATATAGTGCTGATCTTTATGTAGTTATCCATTTTAATTTTATATATTCTTTATTTTCTCTGTGTTCATTTCTAGAATTGATTGACAATGTACATTGTATGTATAATCATTTTAGATATTCTTTAATAAAGTTATTTGTTATTAAAGCACCCTGTATCTTTACAGGGTCATATTTTCACAATCAAGCTCAAATATTTACTATATCGGCTGCCATATTGGTAATCTGTGAAATTTTCCCTCCACTATCGGCATCAGTCTCAAAAATCCCACATCAGTCGTTTCGTTGCCCTGATCATGTGTGTGGTTAAGAACCACGCTTGATGTAATTAAAGTACATTTCTGAACAAGAGACTGTTTCTTGACCACAAGACCAGTGGCTTACCCATTTGAGTCTTCTATATTTAATGTTTTTCATTATTAAATTGAGCTCTGTACTCACTTTGCAGCTCTAAGGTAAAAAATGGTCATATTTCTAAGGTGAGAGTTGGATTTGTTCTCTGTTACACACATCTTCTTCATTCTTGACTTTTCTTTGCCTCTCTCCTCTCACCTCCGTTCTTATTCACTTCCCTCTTGCAACCAGATCAGAACTCATTAAAACACTCGACCTCCCAAGAACCTTCCTCTCCAGCCTGAGGCTTTTAGGTCTTGACTTAATTAATGATCTGGAGTTTTATTCTGTATATTGAGAAAGTGAGCAGAGCACTTAGTCTGCATTTGTTTTACTTAGTGACTTGACAGACTTCATTGTGCCTGCACTGTTTGAGTCTTGTAAATTGTGTCAGTTATTAAAATGAAGGTTATTTTCAGAAACTTGTGCGGCCATATCCGCCCTTTTCAACCCCCCCGTCACAGCTGATTCCCTGTCATCTCCCATAATTCCCTCACCAGAGCGCCTCTTATTTATCTGATGGTTCCCACAGTGCCGAGGACACACATGAGTAGTACTTTTTCCATGAGTGTGTTATGAGGGTTCCTCTTAAGGTGGTGTTCCCAGTCTGTAAAAGCCTTTCTTTTAAGCAAAGATACATTTACAGTATTAATCAACTTGTAATAAGTTTAACAACATGGCAGTATTTTGGAAAGAAATGTGAGAAAAATAAGGAATATACATGTTTGTGTTAATTGGGAGAAATTATGAGGACATTTTTACGTAGCTAGTTAATCTGTAATAACAGTCTAAAAATTTGAGTATTTGAGTGATATAGGTTGAGTATGTTCTCCTTTTTATCTCTTGGCTGCAACTAAAGTCCTTCTGTGAGTGACTGTAGAGGATTTTCTTTACCACTATCGTTTTGCAAGTATCAGTACATCCACCCGCATGACCCCTGAGATCTCCTCCACTCACGCTCTCCCCCACCCTTTCCTTCTGTCAGTACGGATGGAAGATTTCAAAAGAAAATGGTAGTCTCAGGGATTATTATCTTCTTTTTTTCCCCTTAAAGCCTTTCCCCTCCTGGCACAGTACAGCATGTTCTTACACTTCAGAATCGTGACAGTGCTGGCAAGGTACCCAGTGTTGTCTGGTACTGATCCATGGTCATTCTGAAAGGGTGGTAGGAGTGATATTGGCATTGGTCTGCTCCACACAAAAGGAATTGCACCTGTAGTGAGTCAGCCTGAAGCACAGGAACACAACACAGTTCTGGTTCCAGACATGGAGGCATCTTATTACTAAGTATGCTGCTGTAGACTCTGGGTACTACTTTTTATATCCCCCAGAGGTGCAAAGATACCGCTCTATGACATGTTTCTGTTCTTGTTAAAACACATTTGTACTGTGTTGTTTCTACTGCAGTTTTGTATTGGAAAGAGCCTGGAATATTTGCAGAAATGTTTGCAGACTGCTTTATAATCCATTAAAGTTGGTACCATGCAGAATCTGTGGTCTACCAGAGTCAAATAGCAGGGTTGGGGAAAAAAATACAGGCTTTATTCCAGGGGAAGAAAGCAAAGGAACAGTGTGTTTGTTCTGCACTTTGAAACGTCAAACCTCTGAATTGCTGTCTTGTTGAAAGGTCCATACAGATACATTTGCTTTGCCCTATTCAATGTGCTTTACGAAAAACCATCCAACTGCTTGTCTCTGACAGGGTCGCAGGGGGCTGGAGTCGACCTAGGCTGACATTGGGCGTGAGGCGGGGCACACTCTGGATAGGACGGCAGTCTATCGCAGGGCACATAGAGACAGACAGAGACTGACAACCATTCGCACTCATATTCACACCCACAGCACATATAGGCATTAAGGCGAGATCTAAATGACTGTCAAACTGTCAGATTGGTTCATAACACTCCAAATGTATAAATAGTCACCTCCACCCCTGTGTCTTGGAGATTCATAAATGGTTCAAACCTGTTTTCCTCTTGTAATGTTGAGGTTGATATAATCACAGACCATAGTCGCAGTGTCGTTGAGGTCAGAAGACTTCTCCATTGCAGATATCCTTGCTCAAATACGAGTAATCTTTGTGCTCTTTGTCCATTCTGATAGCACAGAGGTATAGTGTAGTCCAGCATAGAGCTATGATCAGGTCCAAAAAGTCAGGCCCGACCCTACATGAACCCACATAGTTTCTGACATACGCCTTCTCTAATGTTCAGCACAGCCCAAAATCTGTCAAATGCTGTATAACATGGAGATTTTATAACATTTCTCCTCATTAATGAGAGCCAGGATTCCCGGGACTGTCCTACTGCTGTCGGGGACATGATTTTTGAACAGCAGCGAAAAATCAATGAGACATTAGTCAAATGATGCATGACAGAAGCTCATTGATCCCAGCACTAAGCAGTTATGGCTCAACTCAAGAAGAAGAAAAAAACTACCCCTTTCAAGTATGCAGGAATTTTTAGAGATTATCATCCGGGCCGAATACAGCGGATAAGGTCGGGCCCAATCGGGTTTGGAGAGATTCTGTCAGCAGTCCACTAAGTTCTTGTTTGAGTCGTGTTAACGTTGTGGGCTTCTTAAGGCAGTTTAACCTTTTAATGTGTATGTGACATACTGACAATAGTTTTGTCTACATGCGTGTTTCTCTTTTAGCGGCGTCATACACGGACAGCTCTGATGACGAGACGTCTCCTCGGGACAAACAGCAGAAGAACTCCAAGGGCAACGGAGACTTCTGCATCAAAAACATCAAACAGGCCGACTTTGGCCGCAGAGAGATTGAGATTGCAGAGCAAGGTAAAAAAGATCAGGGGGTGGGGCTTAAGGGTCAGGTTTTTTTGTGCGTGTGTGCGCGCGCGTGTGTGCGTGCGTGCGTGCGTGCGTGCGTGCGTGTGTGCGTGCGTGCGTGCGTGTGTGTGTGTGTGTGTGTTGCTGCCTCCACACTGCTCAGAGGCCATATGTCCCCTGCCAATGTGAGTGAGACCACCATTTAAGAGCCAACACATAAACACACATTATTGACACCATCCCCTAATTACTTCACACAGCTACAGAGGGCGTCAGCTGAACCCTGCAGGCTACATTCATGCGTACACACACACTCACACACACCCTTAACATCAGTAACTCCTTCAGCTGGATAACTCGATGGATTAGTGAAGTATTCAAAGGATTAAATGATTGCAATTTCTTAACCATTTAACCAATTATCCACTCTGTGTCTCTCAGAGATGCCAGCCTTGATGGCTCTGAGGAAGAGAGCCCAGGGGGAGAAACCCCTCGCCGGTGCCAAGGTGGTGGGCTGCACCCACATCACTGCCCAGACTGCTGTGAGTAGAAATGCAAAACACAAACACAGCCCAAACATAAAGCCAAAAAATCAAACTTGACCCTCTTTTCCTCAGGTGCTGATGGAGACTCTGTCAGCTTTGGGGGCTCAGTGCAGATGGGCAGCCTGCAACATTTACTCCACCCAGAATGAAGTGGCAGCTGCCCTGGCAGAGGGAGGTGAGACCGGGAGTCCCCTGGGTGACACCTGCCCTTTTCTTCCCTCCTGTCTTTCACTTCCTAACCTAATCAGATGCTTTCACTTCCTGTCTATGCATAAATTGCTTTATGCCTATTTCTAGGTTTCAGTGTGTTTGCATGGAAGGGTGAGTCAGAGGACGACTTCTGGTGGTGCATCGATCGCTGCGTCAACGTGGAAGGCTGGCAACCCAACATGGTAGCACACTTTCATTCTAAATAGAGCTTCCTTTTCCATCCTACAGTTGGTGGTGCTGTATTTTCACCAGACAATTAGATCGTTTTTTAAATGCAATGCATCTTTTTTTATTCTGGGTAGAATAATTATGTTGGCAAAATACTTAACTCAATTGCAAGTGTGTTAATGCAAATTTCCAAATTAACTCCAAGCTTTAGAGTCAGTTTCAGGTATACAGACTTTTTTGTCTTTGTCTTTTCACTCTTATATTTTGGATTTTTTCCTCTCCTTTCTCCACTCAATCTTTCTTCCTCTTTCTCCTCCACTTTGCTCATCTCCGTCTCCGATTGTCAGATCTTGGATGACGGTGGAGACTTGACTCACTGGATCTATAAAAAATACCCCAACATGTTCAAGAAGATCAAGGGCATTGTAGAGGAAAGTGTTACCGGTGTGCACAGGTGGGACTCACAACATTCTCAGAATCCTTCCTTGCCTTTGTTGTTGTCTTTAATAATGTCTGTGGTTAAATATTACATTGTTTTAAACCAGAGGAATGTACAAGTAAACACTAACTCACACCAACAGAGAGACACAGTCTAACCCAGTTTTGGGTGGGGTAACATCGCCATCTAGTGGTAAAAATATTACCACTTTTAACACTGCGCTGTGACTACACTATTGAGGCATTGCTGTGTATATGAGATAACGTTTAAGTAGCATATTTGTTTATTTAATAAGTAATGAAAAACATCAAGTGAGAAAACCTAAAATTGAATCCCTTAATACATATGACTAATGATTGAAATGGCATTGTCAGAACATAAAAAAGGATTTGTAATATCATGGATTTGTAATATCATGGATTTTTACACAATTTTTGTGTGTATAGGTTGTACCAGCTGTCCAAGGCAGGAAAGCTGTGTGTTCCAGCCATGAATGTCAACGACTCAGTGACCAAGCAGAAGTTTGACAACCTCTATTGCTGCAGGGAGTCCATCTTAGACGGGTACGAATCAAGCATTGTGCTGTTTCACCTTATTAGGGATTATTATTAAACAGAACATGTTGGTTGTTTGAATGTGAAGGGCGAATACATATCCACCTCCCCCTCTGCTCCGGTGTGAATAAATATTAGGCTGCCAGTGAAATAATTGTGTTTGTGTCCTCAGCCTGAAGAGGACCACTGATGTCATGTTTGGAGGCAAGCAGGTGGTGGTGTGCGGCTACGGAGAGGTAAGGCTGATATTTTTACACAGGCTCGAACACAAATGCTTGTTCACCGAGAGGTCTATGTGTTCGTTCTCTCGCCTGTTATACAGGCGAGAGAACAGGTGTTTCCACTTGTGAAAGTGGAGAGATTTAGACTTAGTTGCTTAAAAGACAAATAAGATGATAATTTCCCCATTTTTTGTTGCCTTGAAACAACTTTATTGATACAGAACAGATCACTAGAGAGCTTTGTGCACGTAGAAAATCCTCACTGACTGTAGCAGAGGCTAAATGCTGGAGACAGCGTCTGTTAGAACTTATCATACTTTCATCAAATGCTCAGTATTAACCAGGACACATGGTTTGCTATCATATATATATATATATATAACCCCTCCCTGGGTTATGATATATATATATATATAAGGGTTGCAATGGCATGAGATTTTCAGTTACAATTGCCTTTAGAGGAATGAAAACTTTTATTTTAATATGGAAGTATTTGTAAAATGTCTCCCTTTTTAAAAAAGAAATAAGATACTTTTTTTCAATACTGTAAACGGTAACATTCCTGACCTAATAGCTCAACATTTTGGATAAATTCTTGAAACCTCCTGTTGTATTGTACGATAATGATATGTCTAATATCCTCAGGTGGGAAAAGGCTGCTGCGCTGCCCTCAAAGCAATGGGCTCCATCGTTTACGTCACGGAAATCGACCCAATCTGTGCCTTGCAGGCCTGGTAAGATGCCTGTTGAGCTTCTCATGGCTCACTGTTGGTCCGGGGATTGACAACAGTCTCACGCTCTTTGTTTGTCTTTCTCCCGATCCCAGCATGGACGGCTTTAGACTGGTGAAACTGAACGAAGTCATCAGACAAGTGGACATCGTCATCACCTGCACAGGTTGGTTCAGCCTCTCTCTTTTTTTTCTATAAATAAGACTCTTTCATTCACTTTCGGCTGTCGAGGTTGTAAATCTATAAGGAACATAGAATTCTGTCAGTGTCCATTCAGGATTACTGGACAGATATTCAGTGTCCAACAGTCACTAATCAAGGTCTCAGTTCAGCAGCCAGGGAGAAGGACTGAACACTTAATTGGAGCAGAGAATTACTTGTCTCTCTGCTTCATTACCAAATGTGGCTGGCAGGCCTGAAGCAGAGGGCTCTTTGACTGAAATTGAACAGAAAAGATAATTAGAGCATAATAATGTAGAAGAAGTTACAAAGTGGTGTAAATGTGAGTGACAAATATGTAAATCTGCTGAGAAATCACACCTTAAATCATTCCCATCCTTTTGCAGCTAAATTCCAGTCATCCTTCAGCATGTTCCCAACTTACAAACATGTAACTACATATAGAATTTTGTTAAATAAGCACAGTGCTGACAGGTGGAGCACTACCTCAACCTGTAGTCTCGGCCCCCGGATTTCCTACAATGGGTTTCTGAACCTTACTGAGTCCCCTTTTCAACAAGTAATTGGACAAAACTTCAAACACTAGTTATTTGTGTCTGTTTCACATTTTTTGCTCTGTCACTGTTTTGCTCTTTGTCCTCATCTTTCTTCCTCTTTATCACCTCCCCCACACCATCAGGCAACAAGAACGTTGTGGTGAGAGAGTACCTCGACCGCATGAAGAACGGCTGCATTGTCTGCAACATGGGGCACTCCAACACTGAGATCGATGTGGTCAGTTACCAGCTTGCATTAACACAGAAGCCACAAAAATAATAGCGAATAACAAAGCGAGAGACCCGATCGAAGATCAAAACGTAATCAAGAATATGTGACGGAGAAACAAAAGAACAGCAATTCTTGATAACATGTGACAGCACGTTGAATGCCGTCTTGTAATAAAAGTCTCAACTTGGGCAACGATTGTTCAGTGTTGTCGCGGTAACTGACAGCTTGTTCTACCTTGTATAACTTGTACCACAGTACGTTTTTACTGTTTGTTAGTTATTGTGCTGTTGATTTGTTTTGAACTGCCATGAAACTAAAGATGTGAATTGACTTCAGGCTATAATCTGGTAATGTGCATTCATAGGTGACATTTATGTTTTAAACCGTACACAGTGCCTTTTTAATGAATAAAATAGTAATTAGTTCAGACAGTAGAGGAAATTGTGACTCACTGCTTGAAGTACTTCGGTCCTGGAAAAGACCAAGCACTCTGAGTCAACCTCTGGCCCGTGAGGATAGACTTGCGACAGCTCAGCCCGACAGAAATAAGAATTGGAAAAAGACGAGGGGGAAAAAATGATGGCCTAAAATAAATAATTGCTCATGATGTTCTGCTTCTCCTGTAGGCAAGCCTGCGGACTCCTGAACTGACCTGGGAAAGAGTTCGCTCCCAGGTGGACCACGTCATCTGGCCTGATGGCAAGAGGATAGTGCTGCTGGCTGAGGTACGCACTTCACGCACGTACACTCTTATGAAGAGGACTTATGAAGAACACAGCAGTATAGGAACTTTAAATTCCTGTTATTTAGTTACACCAAATATAATGAGACTTAAGTTTTGTTAATAAATTAAGTTTATTTTTAGAGTGTGTGTGTGTGCGTGTGAGACAAACCATGACAGAATGAGAGCAGTCTGTCAGGGCCAACCTGCCAGCCCACTGATGCCTGAGTCTCTCTTGCTGTTTGATCTAATATCGGTAGACCACCTCCTCCAACCTCACTCTCTGTTCTAACCGTTCTGATCCAAAATAGTTTTGCTACAAAAATTACCCATTAATTTAAACAAGTAATACATCATCTTAACTTAACTTAAAGCAGTTCTTACCTTTCTTGCATGCGTCAGTTAAAGCACTCAGCGCTTCACTTCACAGTCCCACCCTTTCCCCCCTGCCTGACCCCTGACGCTCCCTCCTTCCTTGACACGTGCGTTGAGAGAGAAATGCACTTGAACGCAGAATGAGCAGCGCAAGTGAAACGGACGGCGGCTCAGCAAATCCTTTTATTCTGTCTGAATAAAATGATTGCTCAGACTTTTATCAGAAATATATGAGCATTGAATATATATTGAGTTTTAACACCTGATGGATTCCTGTTACATTTTAGTGTGCCATACGCTTACAAGGAGCATTTTAAGATTACAAAAGAAAAGTGTAAAAATTCCAGAAAGGTAAGCATTGCTTTTAATTCAGTATCTCTCAAATAAAGATAATGAGATACAGAGAGAAACGCTCTTTCTGGTGCAGTACTGAGTGAGGGGCCAAAACGGCACAATAATGAAAGTAAAGCTCCACACAGTTAAAACCACACATCACCTTAAAAGAGCATGGGAGCGATTAAAGGTTTGACTTTCGATCAGTCATGTGTTTATTTTTGTGTGTGTGTGTGTGTGTGTGTGTGTGTGTGTGTGTGTGTGTGTGTGTGTGTGCACTGGACTTTAAGAACTGTTGTAGGTCTGTCTTCCTCTTACATAACCAACCCAACCTTTCTCTGTTCCCCCTTCCTCCTATCTGCAGGGTTTCAGTTTAACTTACTCGATACATAATTTTCTGCAGCACTTCTCAAAAATTATTTTACTGCAATGCAGCAGCTCAGACAGCAGCAATAGTTTAGTGTTTGGGGGCAAAACAAAACATCTTTCTTCATAGAACGTGTACCACAGTAACTGTCAAAGGGAAGACTAGTGAAAACAAACAAACACAAGGTTGCAGATAGATTTCAAAAAGCAAGGGGCTTGAAAATCTTAGATTTCTAACACATACATCATCGCATCCAAAATACATATCCTGAAACTCTGTTCCCTCAACTGCAAAGTTAAGAACCTTAAGAACCTGCGTGTTTTCCACCCTTTTACCTTGTGTTGTTTTCCTCTACAGGGTCGTCTGCTGAACCTCAGCTGTTCCACTGTGCCCACTTTTGTGCTTTCCATCACCGCCACCACTCAGGTAAAACGTTGGGTCTTTTTCTGTCTGTTTGTCATGATTAGTTTTGTATTTTACATTTTGTGCCTTGCTCTTTTGTTGTTTGAGTTTATCACTTGTAAATATGTTGATGCAAGAAGTTTATATTTTTGTGTGAGTAACACTTGTGTGTGTCTGCCCAGGCACTTGCTCTGATAGAGCTGTACAATGCCCCAGAGGGACGCTACAAACAGGATGTTTACCTGCTGCCCAAGAAGATGGGTAAGAATTTTTGTCCATTCAGAATTTGTGATGGGAATAAAACTTGAACAGACTGCTGAATGTAAGAATACAAAAATACACAAATTAGAAGTATAAATGCGTCAAAAACATAGCAAGATATCAGGCCGGGGATAAACAAACTTGCCTGGTTTGGTACTCAAGTAGCCACCAAGCAGGAAGTGATTACAGAGAGTTAGTTTTTGCCTCAGCAGAGAGCCTGTAGGCATAGTGCATTAATCTGTATAGTCAACACAGTCGGTCTCATCTGTTCAGTCCAGAGACGTCTCCCTGGATAGCTTATCGTTCACAGTAGAATGAGTGCTTAGTTCATGTGTGGGTGCATACAGCCCACAGCATGTCTGCAGCGTCGCCTGTCACATATCTTAGCGTTCCCTCGCTGGGTTAGAGCAGAGCACATGCATAGTAAAGAAAAACAGGGAGCCAAATGTAGGTCACCCTGTCAGTGACTGCTGCTGCTGCTGCTGCTGCTACCACCACAGCACACACTGACAGAGAGATGATGCAGAGCAAGAATGAAGCAACGAAAGGAAGGGCTAAGATGGGGAAAGAAAGACAGGATGAAGAGACGCAAAGGATGATAAAGAGAGGAAAGCAGACGAGGAGAAAGATAAAAGGGGGAAAAAAAGCCTCTTTTCTCATTTTGAATGATTAATCAACCACAGATGCCTGATGAATGTTAACATGTTCCTTCTGTCTCTCTATCTCTCTCTCTCACTCTCTCTCTCTCTCTCTCTCCCTCCAGATGAGTATGTGGCCAGCCTACATCTCCCTACATTTGATGCACATCTTACAGAGCTGAGTGATGAACAGGCCAAGTATCTGGGCTTGAACAAGAACGGGCCCTTCAAGCCAAACTATTATAGGTATGGAAAAACTTCTACGTAGTATTCTTATTTTTACGGGCCTGTAGGTGGTTAGAGAAAACTGTAATGAAAAATCTATGTGACATGACTCAGGCAGAAAATATCTTCATGGACGAGTTAATGTATTAAAGGGGTCTTATGCTTTTCCTTGGTTTTCCTTTATATATATCTTGTTATTATGTCGGCTGTTCATGCTAACCATGACCAAAGGCAAATGTGTTTATGTGTAACCAGTCTAATCCCCAATGAGCAGATCTGCTCAGGATACAGACTGCTGTTAACGGCTTCTTTCAGACAGTTTCTTTTACTTTCTTGGCAGTCTGACATCAAGCCTTCTCAGATTTTTGAATAAGGTCATCTGCTCCAGACTGTTTACTAGATGTAGCTACGTGCTAGCAGAAGAGAAAGCTGTAATATTTGTTGCTTGCGTTGTTCATTGCGCCATAATTTGAGAGCCTGCTACAACATGTCCGGGTTTGTTATGTTTGGTTTAATAAATTATTATTTGTGTATTCTTACAGTAGAAATCGCTGCTTTATTTCCCAACAGTCTACTGTTTACTACATGTAACATATGCTAGCGGCAGTAATAAGAAACAGTGGGGAAGAGACCAGGAAGTGCCTGACCAGAGCAGACTGGGCTTATCGGGAGGGGGGCTTAAAATAGACAAATGCTGCAACAGAGCTTCTCAGACTGCTGCCATGAGCAGTATGAGAAAAAAAAAGTGTTTTTTGAACATTAAAGCATTTTAATATGTTGTAGTAGAATCACAAACCTGATAGTATCACAGGTCTCCTTTAAAGTTTTATTCAGGGTTCTTAAGGGTGCTGGATACCTCTGGAATTACTTGAATTTTAATGTGGTGTTTTCAACTTTTGAAAAGTGCTTGGATTTGGAATGAAGTGCTTGAAACTGCCTGACATTTAGGTTATATTGGATGCCAAGTCTCCTTTCCTTTGATATGTCACCCTAATTTAAAAAGCTGTCACAAAACAAAATTTTGGTTATTTAAAGCACGATGACATCTAACTTAATGTGCTGAAGAAGTGCAATACTCAGTGTACTGTATATACTATATTAACCGTATATAAATATGTAATATATCACAGCTGTAAGGTGCTGGACAAGCTCGAAAATGCAACTTGGAATGCTTGAAAAGTGCTTGAATTTGACCTTGGAAAAGATACAGGAACGCTATTTATTCACATTAAGTTTAATCACGTTATATAATTTCATACTAATGAAATGAGTTTCAAGTAATATGTTAAACTAGCATTAACTTGCAAACCATTGGATGGGTTGAATACCCATACAGCCACTGTAACGTTACGTGGCAAATTCAGTTGTGCGATGTACCCCAGCACTGTTATCTGTGGTCAAAACATTCGTACTGAAAATAACTTTATGAGCGTGTTGAACGTTGTTGTAACGTTACAACATATCATACACATTAGCTTGGTGGCTAACTTTCCATAATAGCACATCCAAGTTGTATTCACGTTACTCTGAGCCACATTTGTTCACGGAGGTATGAAGGGAACTGGAAACAGAGCCCATTGATTCCTATGAAAGTACTTGATACCTTGAAGGAATACTGACGTCCAAATCGATTGCTCACGCCCATCCCCAGATATTTACTGCAAATAACATCCTAACTTGCCTGCTTTCTCTTTTTCTCCCTCAGGTATTAAACCAGTGCTGGAGTTGAACTGAAGAAATACAAATACTCCATGAATGGCACACACTCGTAGAGGGAGAACAGGAGGACGGACGGACATAACAGTCAACATACCTGCTTTATATTCAGGGGGTAGGGGAGGAGCTCTGACTGAGCCTGAGGGGGGGGAGGGGCGTGGCTTTCCCTGTGCTTATGGCAGCCGTTTTTATTTATTCACGCTCGACAACAATAATGATTACATTAACTCTAACTCTGTGGAGCTACTCCTGCCATTCCCCATTAGCTAGCTCCCATCGACATCTTCTCCCGGGGGAGGTTTTACTTCCCTTCCACTCGTCATTTCACCACCATTATCTCTTTCTCTTTCTTATTTGTGTGTTGAGTTGTATGTAAATCCTCCATCCTCCATCCTCCCTCCTCCCTTCCTGCATTGTCAGATCTTTTATTGTTTAACTATTAAAGATGAAATTATTGATGCTAAAAAAAAGATATATACTATATTAAAAAAAACTTGATTTAAAAAAAAAAATCTGTGTGAATGAAGATGACCATTGAAGATTAAGCGACAGGCGCTTTTTCCTGTCCTTTTTTTTGTTGTTGTCTTTTCTTTTCTACCTGTGATTTTCTTTTGTGTAATATTGCGAGGGCGGGGTTAGAGCTGTGGGGGCGGGGGCTGAGGGTGGGGTTAGGTGGGATCTCAGGGTCCAATCATATCATGTATTTTATTTCATCGTTTCATTGAGATTCACCGCTGTCTGTTTTTAAACCTTTTTTTATCCGTTCTGTCCCTTTCGGATCAGCCTGTAGTTCCTCCATAACTTTTTTTCTTTGTGACACTGGATGGTGACCGGTTCTTCCCACCTGTCACTCAAAGCCACAGTGAAACCATCTCATTGGCTGCTTCTTTCTAGGCTTCCAGCTGCTCACGTGGCGCCAGTGTTGAAGTAATGAGAAGTATTTCAAGATAGTGAGCGCTAACCTTTTCATTCTGTCCTTTCCTTTACCAAGAATGACTATACTGTATTAGAAGCATGGCAGGTTGTCAGAGCATTACAAGGGGTATACTGTATATTTAGATATTTATATTGAAATTAAGATTTTTCTATCTTTTTCTCTCCTGCGCCATCTAATACCCTTACTTTTGGAAGAAAATCAACATGTCATAAAGATAAGCAATTAAATGTTCTATTGATAAGTGTAATAAATGTACTTAAACCCTCATTTCGAATACTGTGACATAAAATATTTACAGAGAAACCAAATGAGCAGCAAGTTGCTGCCTGGCCGGTACTTTAACAGATCAGTCACGTCCTCGTTGAAAAGTATGGTGCTGTTAAGACTTACTTTACCTTACCATACACCCCACAACTCTTTGGTACTCAGATTTAGTCAAGGGGTTCATTTCCCAAAATGAAATGACCATGATTTGTTTTCTTTCCATCCAAGAAGCACATTTATTTTCTCTGCAAATTCTGACTTCTCACCTTTTTAAAGATCTCAGTGCTAGCCCTGATATATATATATTTAAGTTCCTTCTTCCCCTCCTGAAAGGCTTAGATCAGGGGTGCCCAATCCTGCTCCTGGAAGGCCACTATCCTGCATATCCTAACACACTTGAGTCTAAAGATTTTCAAACCTGTGACGAGCTTCAGCTGCTTGAAAACAAGCACATCATTAGATTCAGGTGTGTTGGAGCAGAGACAAACCTAAAACATACAGGACATTGGCCCTCCAGGAGCAGGGTTGGGCAGCCCTGGCTTGGATTATACTGGTATAATGAGCTGCATCTTCTGCAGCAGCCTGTCCCCAGCTGACCTGACAGAGGAAATTAGAAAGTCCTGACAGTCATTTCACCTGACAGCCGAGTGCACCCCGCTGCTATACCGGCTCTGCACCCGAAACCAGTCAGATTCTCTGCTAACCTGCTGAGAGACGCTGCCAGCTCTACTCTCTCAGAGAGGGATCAAATGCTTAAACAAACGTGGTAGCTCATTATCAAGGTCTGAGAGTTTACTGTTCACTATATGGAAAAACAAATTTGAAGATTTTACAGATTGTGAACAGGAGGGGATAGCACAAAAAGCTTTGTTTACCAGTTGAAATAAACACTTTTTCTCATTCAAAAATACATAATTCGTGCAATTTTTCTGTGTGACAGTATGAGTCATATTATTACATATTTAATACCAACCAAAGTCATTAAAGGAATACTTTTGACAGTTTGGGAAATGTACATATTTGTTTTCTTGCGGAGAGTTGAAAAATACCTCTCATGTTTGTATGATATGTGTTTAGAGTCTGCATCCAGTTAGCTTATGTTAGCATAAAGGTACAAAACCTATTCTAAAGCTTTTGAAACATGAAACAAAACAGATAACATGTTAATTTGTGATTTTTAAAGGCGCTATTAGGTGGACAGAGCCAGGCTAGGTGTTTGCCCTGCTGCCCGCCTTTATGCTAAGCTAAGCTAACGACCTGCTGGCCCCAGACACATATTTAGCATTTAGCAAACAGAAATGACTGTTGCAACAAGAAAATGAATAATGGTACTTCCCAAAATGTTACACAATTCCTTTTTAATTAGGGAAAGGCAATTTAGGTCTAAAGTAACTGAAATTTTAAAGGTGAGTTGGAACCTCAGATAAACCTAGTGTACGCCCATGATGATGTGTGTGTGTGTCTAAATATCTGTGTTTGTACACATCTCTTTTTGTAGTTCAATGGTTGCTTAACAGCTGCCTCAGGATCCTAGCCTGTGCGTTAGGGGGAGAAACCATTTTTTGTTGTTGTTTTGTCAGCCGTAAGCTGACCAACAGATAGTTGGGCGGGGAAGACACCAGCATCGTATATGTATATACATACTATATACAGATATGACAACCTTTAAAAGTATAGGAAGGTACAAGAAGAACCCACTCCTGTATTTATTGTTGTAAATCCTCATACACTGCAAACTGGCAACATTCTCAAACATGTTTTAAGTTGTCTAATAAAGAAAAAAAACAACCTATGTTTAAATATTGCAAGTGATAATGGTAGATGATAAGCAATAATTTAAAACATTCTGTAATCTTAATGAATAAAGTTGTAAAAATTGTAACCACTGTGTGTGCATCTCCTTGATCTGACTCCTTTTCAGTAATAGCCTCCTTATGCAGGTGTTTGATGTGTGAAGTATGTTTTTATATATATATATATATGGATTTCTGAGTAGTTGTGTTTGTATGTTGGGGTAGGGGAGCCTGTGAGTGCAGCTGCTGAGGTCTGTCAGAGCCACAGTGATCTCATCTGAGACCAGCAGCGACATCTCTGACATCAACAGCTGGCTCTGATCCTTTAGTTATTCTCCACACAGAGACCCACACCACATGATTAAATGGATGTTTGACACACACAATAAGATGACATGTCATTAACAACAATTCAAACTATGATTTACACATGTCAGCACTTCTCTCTCGGCGTGTTTCAGTTTTCTTCCCTGTGATAAAAAAATCAAGGTTTGACTGAAACATATTTTGAGATGTACAAGGTGAATGTTTTAAATGCTGGATTTTTAGGGAAAATATATATTTATTTATTTTTACAAAGCTTTATTAAGAAAGAGGTTTTTTAAAAGGGGAGTCCACCAATAATACACAAGATCAATTTTCTACTACTGCACTGTTGTACCTTGGCCCTGGCTGCTCTGATTTTGACCACCCCCACCTCTTTTGAAGTGCACTATTCAATCGCTGGAAAACATTTCTTCGATAAAATACAACTTTTCTCCTTTGTGGACGTCCTATTGGTTTAAACTTTTGAATTATTAATGTGTCTATGGCTTTATAGCTCTGTTAGACTTAATTCGTCTAAATTGATTCAACCAGCAGTGAATAATTATTTAATCATGAACTGGTCCCCCGCTGCCCCGCCATGTGGTCACATTCACCCGTGCAGTCCAATCACGTCATCGTAAATGGTTTTTCACAGGCAGGGGGTTGTGTGTACTGTTGGCAGAGTGTTTGGCAACCTACACACCAACCCCCACCTCCACATATAAAGAATTAATTTGTTCCTCTGAAATGAGGGTGAGGGGAGGTGAAGTGGCTGCAGGAGGGGGCCCCATCTCCATCTAACATTTGAACTGGAGGTGTCGTAAGAGGAAGACACATGAACTCATCTGGGCCCCTGACAGCAGACTGCATTACTTGACATATTATTACGAAAGGAGAAAATCTTGTTTAACGTTAATGGTAATGACACAGCTGGTGTAAAACCCCCATTTATACACCAAAGCTGGTAAATTTTGATGGTTTTCTACCAGCAGCTGGGAGCACGTACCCAACCCTGCTGCCATTCAAAACACAGGAGAAAATAAATCATAGTATGCCACAGAAAATTACCATTTGAAGCTTTGCAAAAGTAACAGCTAACAGTAACGGCTGACGGTAACTGTCAGTCAAACTCCTCTGCAATGCTTGTTTTTATGATGTGATTTGCTGGAGGGGATGGGTTCAAACAGGCTCAAACAGACTCCGGCCTCCTGTAGGCTGCTGGACCCGGTCTGACCAACCTGGCAACCTGAGTGCTGGAATTATTTTCTGTTGTTGCCACTAGGATCTTGAGACACTAGATGGCGCTGTTCTGCTTATTCTCCATATTCAACCCTTTAATGTTAAACAATTTGGCCCCCTGGGGGTCCTGGACCCCCTATTAAAGATCTCTGCTCTAGAGCAGTGCACAGCCCCCCTCTGTACCATGCTGTGTGCATCACCAGCTCGTTTTACTTTGGTCAGCTGATGCTCCCCTCTCATGTTGACTCTCTAACCCCGCCCTCTCGGGGCGCACAGGGACAGTGAACCAAACAGACAGGGGGAGTAGTAGGAGGAGGAGGAGGAGAGCCTAAACTTGGTGCTCAGGAACCGGTGCTCCTCCTGGCAGTAGCGGTGCAGACCACAGGCACACACAGCTCTCCACCGGACCGGTATGCACTACCCGCGGAGGAGGAAGTGATCCGCGCCGACCGAGAAAGATGCAGTCGGAGGACATGGAGGTACCTATCATTACTAACCTTAACGATAACGGCGACAGACAGAGACCGAAAGGAAAAGATGTTTTCAAGGATCAGCAGAAGGAGTCGGAGGTAAATTGGGAGAGGCGTTTGTGCACAGTTGGTTAGGACCGCTTATGGTATAGGAGCGCACTGGAGGTGTGTGTGTGTGTGTGTGTGTGTGTGTATGTGTGTGTGTGTATGTGTGTGTGTTGTTGCTGGGGAGCTTTCAGACCAGCTGGATGTCCTTTCCATGCACAGTCGACGTCTTGGCTGGAAAAGCATGCAGACAGTCAGGCAGGCAGACACCGATGTGTTATTTTGGCAACCGGGCTCCTATAAATAACCCAGCAGCAGTAATCCTACGGCGGTGCTCAACGTGGAGAATGGAGGTGGTGAAATGTGACTGCTGCTGTTGTCAGGACCACATCACTACTATACCAAACCTATCTGAGTATAACAGTCGTTTCATATGTATGGATTTTTTATTCTCTTGGGGCAATTATTCCATGAATTCTAATCCCTCATAACTGAGATTGGCCTTTGCCCTTCAGCGTATTGATTTGTTAACTAAAATACATTTTGATGGTCAACTTTAAAGTCATTCATCAAGTAATAGTATGATAGATGAATATCCTTATGAATGATATGGTCAAATGAGGTGACCAGTTTAAGACTTGGCCATCATCCTATGGACCTTTAGTTCTTATATGTTCAAGAGGATGATTTGTTTCTTTTACCGTGTTGGAATTTAGGGCAGCAACTTTTATTATTTCATTATGTGTTCATCTGTAAACAGTCTCCTTGATTCCTCAATTAATCGTTTTGTCTATAACGGGATAGAAAATAGTGAAAAATGCTCATTATCTTTTATCTTTGTCATTTTTTCACACCAACAGTCCAAACCAATTTAATTAAATATATACCAAAGAAACAGGAACCATCAAAAATTGTGAGCTGCAACGTTTCAAGATGTCCTTTCATATCCAATCACAGAGGCTGAGCCCTCCTAACATATTTATATATTTGATGTGATTTTAAGAGTGTTTGGATTCACCCTCTGAAATATACACCACCTCTAAACGTGAAAGCAGCGTGGCTCGTGCTCAGTCTGATGATGCCTCTCTTTAATGCCTTGCGGCTCTGGAAAAAAATAGAAGAAGAGGTGTTTTCATTCCTGGGTTGCTCACCCCAGATACAGTACATCAGAGAAGTTAAGCGGTCCACGCTGTCATCCAGGCCAAAAATCCAGTCACCCCTGACGAGTGTTGTTTGAGCACATTGGATGCTTTTGAGGGAATTGGAGCATATTCATCTCACGGCCGTTGGATTCTGGGACAGGGGGGTTTGGTGATGAACGTTGAAAGCACTTAAGTCGACGTGAGCTCCTGTGTGTCTCCGTTAGGTTAACCTCAAATCTGATTTATTCATGTGTGTGAATTGTCCGTCACTATTGCTGGGGGAGAGAGCAGTCGGCTCTTGTCTATGTGGCATATGTCGGTGGCAGTGGGGGCGGCCTGCCTTGACACTGTGCCCGGTGTTTGCACACTGATGTGCTGCAGAGCGTGGTTGCACAGAAGCGGTTCCAGTTTGGAGCGAGGATGGCTTTCGTTATCAGCTGGCGGCTGAGAGGGGACGCTGAGGAGGGGGCTGTGAAGAAGACTGGACGAGAAAATGAAGGAGAGAGAAAGAGAGAGCAGTAGAAGCGCAGAGAAAGGCAGGCAGAGTTTCCCTGTGCTGATGCTGGAATTAAAGTAACATCTCAGTAGGTGGGTTTGGATTAGTCGAGCCCCCCTGCCCGGTGTGATCCTGGGTGACACCAGATGGATGGTGGGTGAGGCCGCTTGTTTCATTACTCAGTTTTGGTTGACGACAGCAATCATTTTGTAATCATGTTAACATCATTTATCAGGGAAAATGGTCAAACATTCTCGTGTTCAGGCTGCTCAAATGTGAGGAAATGTTCACAATTATCCAACACACAACAGAATAAATGTTTAATCACTGAATCCAAAGAGTAAAACACTACTAGCCCAGTATCAGACTTAGCTGAGGTGCTGGAGCTGTAGACTATAAAAGTCCCCCTCCTCTCACTGCAAAGACTGTGTAATGTCCAATTGAGCCCATGTGTAAGAACTCACAGTGAGCGAGTGGGCGGGTGATGTTTCTACCATGCGGCTTGCACAAAACCAAAAGGCTTATTTACAAGAAGACGCCAAAGAAAATGTCTAACTGGAGAGACAACAAGATTTGGAAACTTCGCTCTGTAAGGTCCAAGGCAGAAATCGTCAGACAAATTCAAGGAACGGCAAGAGACCTGGTTGTGACTAAATTACGAACCGGCTTTTGTGACTGTGGTGTAATTTGTCTTGCCTGGCTGTTATATATCTGAGGTTGTTCCTCATATGAAGGCACAGTGGCAGTTGATAAGTGAATTTCCATGATATTATAAAGTATACAAAATAAAGACTGGTGTCCGTAATAGGCCTCTTGCAGCTGGATCGGTATTAACATGTTTTATACAAGCCATAAACATGTACATTTACATGTAGTGGAGCTGAAGGGAAACATTATGGGGGATTTAACTTCAAGGCCACACTGTACTTCCATCTTCTCAATGCACTGGAACTTTAGGAGTGGAAAAATGAAAAAGTAGATTGTCAGCTCAGCTTCTGGCATGATGATTTTCAGAGCTCATTGCAGATTGTAAAAGTGACGCAGCTCCCAGGCTTCTTTCAGTCGCACTAAGAGTTGTGGGTAATTTTGTTGTATCATCTCCGCTCCCAAGTGGTTCTCATTTCCTGGTTTACAAGTGCAGTAATGACATCAAATCTCATTGCTTTGGCTCGGCATCATAAACAAACCGGCCGGCTGACGTCTTGTATATTTCAGTTTGTGCTGACTTGGTTGCAGCAGATATTTATAGACAGTTATATGATAGCACACAGTGTTGTTTAACCAGGATAGCTGACTCAGAGCACATCCTTATTTACAGTCCTGGCCCTGGGGCACTTTTCACAGGGTTAAACACATCTAACACTCGTAGCCTCCCAGTGCTCCCAGGAGAACTTTCTTTTTTTTCTTTTCTTTTTTTTAAATTCTCATTAACATAACATGAATCTTTAATAGTCCCTGTAGGGAAATTTCATCACTTCATACCCTCTACCCAAAAGACAAAGAGAGAAAAAGCAAGAATGTTCGAGTCACCAGGCTCATTCTCTTACTATTATTAAAGGTAACGTATTGTAAAAAGTGAGATTTCCATGTCTTTTTTTAAATCATAAAGCAGGTTGTGGTGCTATATAAATACTGTGAAAGTACAGTAATAAAACACTCAGTCCACAGAGAAATAAACACAGCCTGTATTCACAAATTTAAAGGTGGCGTCAGGACTTCTGTATGGTTGTCACAACTATACTATATATAGGTAGGTCATTCCCCCGGCTGCAATGATGGTGAAGATACACTGAGAGCACGAATGTGGAAGACCCTGAAACAAAGACCAATCAGAGCTGACTGAGCTAAACATGCTCTAGTCAAGGTTTCTGCCAGTGTCGGTGCCCACCGGGCCTAAGTTGACTCCCCAACAGGCTTAAGCATTGGGGATTTTTGAAAAAAGGTTACAATGTTATTTTTAATATCTCTTGGTAAAAATGTGTTAAACAAGTAGAGGACACCTGTACGGAAGAACTTGGTGCATATGTGTGTGTAAAGTGAGAGAGAGAAAAGAAAAAACTCCTCTCGTCTGCTGCCTGGGTCGAAGTTTCACTGTGAGCAACGCACCCACGCACGCACGCACGCACGCACACAGTGACAGTTAACGGTGAATATGAAGTTAGCAATAACGCTCTAGCTGTGAACGTAGCAGTGCAGTGTGTGTACAGTGTGAATATATGCTACAACTCCTTAGGACCCAAGCCAAGTACACAAATTAAAAGTATGGAGCATCACATAGTACCTTCAAGCTTCTATTTGATCCCAGGCGTTAATCGTAAGCAGGTTACACTCGCAACGTTCATGTCATACACGTCTCTGTTTTGGAGGGGAGCATTCCTTCCACAGTGTTGAGGATCTGGGGGTCCTCAGGGGCATCTGAGCATTCAAGATCCATTCAAGATCCGAATCCTGCCAACTTCCTTTTTCATCAGGATAAAAACAAGGAGTTAGGGTTTGATATTTTGGACACGCAAGGTCCAAAGCATGTGAAGCGCATAGCTCACAGTTCATAGAATCTTAATGTGTGCGCTCCGTCTCGTGCTAATCACAGGGTGAGGCTAAAGTCTGAGCCAAGAGAGACCCTCGACCGCATACAGGAGCTAAGCTGCTTATCTGCTCCTGTGTCCTCTCTTTCCCCTCTCCTTCCTCGCTGCAGTTACCTGGATCTACGTTAGGGAGAGTACCCTTTAACTGTGCAGTCAGT
Organism: Echiichthys vipera; assembly: GCF_963691815.1. Taxonomy (NCBI): domain Eukaryota; kingdom Metazoa; phylum Chordata; class Actinopteri; order Perciformes; family Trachinidae; genus Echiichthys; species Echiichthys vipera. The sequence goes on along the minus strand of NC_139845.1, from coordinate 13,994,438 downwards.
CTGATCGAAGCTGTAGCTGTGTGTGCCCGTAGAGAGCACTTGTAATCTGAGAGAACGAAAACGTAAACAACTAATCAATAACCCAGACTGGATATTCAGCAGGCAGTCAAAATCGCAAAAGTACACAAGATGAAACAAAACTGTGAACGAGCCTGAAGAGTGTGCGTGGGTGATTTGCGTCCAACTCCTAGTGTGTGACCGCAAATGATGTACAGAGCATTGGTAGGTGTTGGAAAATGTGAATAGCCTGCAGTATGTTTGAGTAGCGCGAGTGGGTGTCACAGACATCTGTGATTTAGCTGAGATCGGTGTCATACTATAAAGTACTGTACATGCTCATGTGTGCTTTTGTTCTTCACAGAGCTCCATGGAGTCTCCAAACCTGGAGTTTGAGTACGGAGACACAGACACGCTGACTGCTGAGCTTTCAGGTAAGACTGACCAGCTACTAAACTTTAGACTTTTATTTAGAATGATTAGAAAATGAACCTTTATGTACCCCATTTGCTTCTCTTACACTGTATTCAATGCATTCAATGTACAGAAATGTACTGTAATGATCTGGTTAACTAAGGAATGACTGTAGTCTAAGATAGTTATTTGTGATTCTCCTACCATGACTGCTACATATTGTGGCTTTCCCATGATTTAGCCATGCCATCTACTGATGGCAATGTCATTCCTGATATATCACAACTGTTGGAGGGATTCCATGTAATGTTGTGCAGACATTCATACTCCCATTTATGCTAATGACTTTGATGATCCTCTGACCATAAGGTTGACATTTTTGTTTTTTAGTGAAATATCTTGCCACCTATTGGACTGATGCCATGACATTTTGCACATATAAATCTATGGTGCCCAAATTATGAATTTTAATGACAGATTTCTGCCACTAACTGGTCAATAAATGTCCAATATTTTAATTGATGACCCACTATCTGCAAAACTAAAGACATTTCCATCAATCTAGCTAATACTGGCATATTAACACCAAGCCCCCACCACAGCGACTTCCTTGCTGATCCAGTACAGAAGTGCCAAAAACTGCTGTTCTCCAAGTGTCGACTAGAGTAGTTTGGCCATTATAGTACGGACCCTGACGGGTATGCTACATCCATTTTTAATTTTAAAAATACATATTGTGTAGCCTTGGCGATGTACAGCGCAATTATCATTGCATTTAATTTTTCATTTTCATGCCCAGCTTCCACGCTGTGAACTTGCGTCCATCTGTGCGCCCGCGAGTGTGCTGGTCTTAAAATGTGGTGCGCTGCATTGTTGGCGCATTGCTGTCTTGAGTCATCAGAAAGAGATGTCGCCAATTACCAACAAAAACCTGGTCTATGTCAACGACACAGTGGGAATGGAATACCAGATGACACTCTGTTTTCATTCATGTTACACCCAGAACACACCAATGAGTAATGAAGAGACTAAATACAACCCCTTTTCTCCTTCCTTACTTTGGGCCAAAAATATGAACCATCTAACTAGCCAAGGTGGGGTTGGACACACCCTAAAGATCATCTAAATAGGGCCCCTTAGTCTTGTTTTAACACAAACTGCCATTTGTAAACCTGGTTTGTGATGCACCTTCATGCGCCCATCTGGCCCGGTTACTGCCATGAATCTCCTTTCCTTCTGCAGCTTTCGTCCAGATTCTCTTTTCATGTCAAACCAGAGTCAGACTTCCAGCCAAAACTATGGATGATTCACACAAGGTTTCCTCCACAGAATTCCTACAGTAATACCTCTGTTTCTACTTCGCATACAGACTACAATGTGCTATTGATTGGAAAAATATAATTCTGCATCTGCATTCCTCAGGCATTCTTCAGCTGTTTTATGTTACAGTGTTATTCACAAAAACAAGACAATAAGATGACACACCGCTGAAGGCACAGAACAAAATCTTCAATTTGACACATCCCAGACAGAAGACACACTGTATCACTAATGTTATGCGTAATAATAAGACTTATGATTATACATTCAGAACAACCGCTTTGTTCCTGCATCTGTGTCTCGTATTAGCTCATGCGCGACTTGGAGCTTGAATTCTAAACGACCAAAGATGCATCAATGACAGAAGAACAGAATTCCACAATGCTGATGCATGTGTCTGTACTTTGGTACAATAGTTTCCTTCAAGTGTATAAATTAGGTTCCTTTTTAGTATAAACCTTTTTTTCCTCAGAGCCAGGTGACGTGCAGAGAGAGACGTCGAATAACAACATTGATTTAAAGTCGAACTGATTGTCCTCCCGGTAGATGGCGAGCAGCAGTTGAGTGTTAGTCACATTGGCAAACACAAATAGACAGACAGTCACGGCGGTTAGCCACAGCTCCTAGAGATTTAGGGGTGACGACTGCACTCAGAACAGGAGGAGAAGCGTGACGAATCATTAAACGCTGCATGAAACAGATGAGATCACCTCCGAGGAGATAGGAGCTGGTCTGTTTGTTTTCGTAGGGTAGCGCAGTTTAGCTGCAGGTGTTAACCTGTCGACTGTTTTTAATTCTATTCTCTTCTTACCTGATTGATTCATCTTTCAATCATTCTTTGTATCAATAAAATGTCCAAAAGTTGTGAAAAATACCAAGAAAAACAGCAAATCCTCACTGGAGACATAAACTGTGTCCAGAGAGTCTTTGCTTGAAAGATTATTTAAATGATTAAAGGTCCCATATTATGCTCATTTTTATATTCATACTTTGATTTTGGATTTTGTACTAGAACATGTTTACATGCTTTAATGTTCAAAGAAACACAATATTGTCTGATTTACTGACAGCTCATTTCTATTGTAATCTGTCCACAGAACTCTACAGTTACACAGAGGAGCCAGAGTTTGCCCTGAACAGAGATTACTTTGAGGAGGACTTCAGGAGCCATGGTAGTGTGTGAATATGTGTGTTTGTGTATGTATGCAGTGTATTACATGTTACAAAATGCTCATACTGATGTGGCACTGCGAAGTAGGGTCTTGGCAAACACACTGGAGTCTACAGCCAGTGGTGTTGCTTATCACAGAGACCTTGATGACTCCTTTAACAGCGCGACCGCAGTTGACTGTCGGAACAGGACAGAGTCCTTTTGTGTAGCTCTGAATGTCCCAGTTTAGTGCTGGATAACCGTGTCTGTAAGTGAGGTTGTGAAGGTTAACTAAACAAAATGCTCATGAAACAGTACACACGTGATAAAAATGTGTGTTGAAGGGATTAAGGAATAAATAGATAAAGTGAAGGTGTGTATTCACATTGCAGCACAGAGAGTTACTGCCGCTCAGCGTTGGTCGGCGCCATCACTTTTGGACTTACGTTTTTATTCTTTTTCCTTCAACTAGGAAAATTTCCATGAAGTTGGGATTACAAAATTGTTTTTTTTGTTTGTTTGTTTGTTTTTTACAAATTTGACATTGTACTGTGATCATGAAACCATTTTACCGTTCAAGTGCATTTCTCAACTTCACACTAAAAGCTGTAAAAGTGACGTTAAACTCAGTTCAACTCACTTTCCTCATCTCTGAAGTGCAACACAAGTCTGTCAGTGCGCTGCTGTGTTTTTTTTTTAAGCCAACCTGTGTGAGGCGAGGGTGACCCGGAACATCAAAGTGCAGCTTTTTCTAAGCTGTTCAAAGAATGACTATTGGGAGGGCCCATCCTTTCACATTAACATTTGAATACCAAGAGCAAAGCAGCTTTTCCAACATGAGTTACTGTCAAGAGATTATGCTTGGATACAATGTTTCTTTACCAGATATTTAGAATCTATCTGACTTGTCTTGTGAGGAAAGTAAAATATTGCCAAAAAACAGAAAAGAAAGTATCTAAATGTATCACCCTCTTATTTTCCAATATATGGTTGTATTTGGTGGCAACAGAGGCAGGTTTTTGGGGTGATGATGTTGGCAAAAATACCCCAATTATCTCTCTCAGAATAAGCAAGAAGCCATAAAGGTCCCAATTCACTGTGGCATCTTTCCATTTGGTGTAGAAAAAGAGCTAGACGACAGGCTTCATCCTCTTCATCTGTCGCCTCCTCTCCCAGCTGAGCGGTAATGAATAGCAGGATTAGATGAAAGCTTCTCTGACTGCTGTTTTACAGAGATAGAGCAGAGCTGGCTCTTTACATTAGGCTCTTTTCATTAGATTGTGTGTGTGTGTGTGTGTGTGTGTTGACGGAGCACTGTATGTTCCTTGTCAGAGGGTGGTTCTCCTCATTGACGTGTGCTCTTTGTGTGTGTGTGTATATGTCAGGGCCATTGACATTGTGCTCATCAATATTTCACCTAACTCACTGTGATCAGCACATGTCTAATTGAAGCGCTACACTGAAGAAAGGGACATTTTTGGGACAGTGGTGAAATTAGAACGAGAATTACTTCTGACATGACTAGACAGCACGTCAGTAGCTTAAGTAGTAGAAGCACTAAGCTCCGACCACCGATCATGATGATGTTACTCTGCTTAATGCCTATTACTGTCCGCATAATCAAGTGAAGAGTCTAAGAATAGAAGACTTACACTGTTAAAGAAAAATCCATGACAGGAGTGCATGGCAGGCTTTTTTTTTTTGTATATATAAACTATATTTACTTCTGGTTTCTCCTCATGTCTTCACTGACTCACTAACTCTCTCTCTCTCTTGACCGTTTGACTGAAATGATTTGCAGTCACCTGATTTCCAAACACAGGGAAGAAAAGGAGGAGAGATGAGATGATGCAGAGAGTGAAGAGTGAGGGTAACGACTACAGGAAATAAAAACTGAAAGCACTATTCAATCCCCAAATTGCAGAACATGCTGATTTACACTTACCTTGTTGTCGTTATGTATTGTAGTGTTGCTCATAACAGTTTATCAGACACTGTGGCTTACATAAAAGAGATGATAATGAGTAGAAGAAGAAGAAGAAGAATTACTTTATTTAGCCCTCAACGGGGAAATTGAATTTTTTCACTATTATTATTAATCATGTCACACACACAGGCCCGAAACACACACACACACAGACAGGACCTATGCATGCAATTTAGGAGGGATGTTAGAGCAAGGGGGCTGCCAGTGACCAGTGCCCCGAGCAGTTGGGGGTTTGGTGCCTTGCTCAACAGCACCTCGGCAGTGCCCAGCCAAGTCACCTATGGACTGAGCTACTGCCGCCCCAAAGTGATAGTAGTACAAGTACAGTGAGTAGTACAAGTACAGTGAGTGATAGAAAAGATAAGTATGATACAGTAGGCTAACAAGTATGAATACTACAGAAAGCTAACATGATACAGTAAGCTAAGGAGTATGATGACTACAGTAAGATAACAAATATGTTAACTACACAAAGCTAACATGATAACTAGCTACAGTAAGCAAACAAGTACGCTAACTACAACAGCCAATGTAGTAGGCTAACAAGTATAATAACTTCAGTAAGCGTACAAGTATAGCCTAATTACAGTAACGTTGAGCTACTGTAACAAGTATGATAATATAGTACACTAGGCTAACAACTATAACTACAGTAAACTAGAAAATGCATTTGAAGCTACGGTGAAAAAAAGCTTAATTTTTGCAAAATGTAAAAAAGCTAAATATTTAAAGAGAATATTAAAAACCTATAATTTACAAAAGAACATTAAAAAAACTGAAATTGTGCAAAAAGCCACCTCTGTGAGAACCAATGAGATGCCAGCTCTGTGAGAACCAATGAGATGCCAGCTCTGTGAGAACCAATGAGATGCCAGCTCTGTGAGAACCAATGAGATGCCAGCTGTGTGAGAACCAATGAGATGCCAACTCTGTGAGAACCAATGAGATGCCAGCTGTGTGAGAACCAATGAGATGTCAGCTCTGTGAGAACCAATGAGATGCCATCTCTGTGAGAACCAATGAGATGCCAGCTCTGTGAGAGTCTAACAACTAAGATAGTGAGTGTGAAGTGACTGAGTAAAACTACAGGTGGTCAAACCAGCCCTAAATTACATCATTTTATGTTCTGTATTCTAGTCATAATGTCAATTAACTGCATCATACACAACAAAAATATTTTAGCAGTGATGATAAATCCCAAAATGGCAATGTTCAGGAGTGTGCTGGTGGGCTATAGCCCTTAATGCCCAGGTCTGACGATGCGGCTGCCTACACTAAATGGATTGTCCAAGGCAGAGGAAAAAGATACTTAAAAAATGCTTCTGAAAATAACCTTGTTCACTCTGTTGTTTCCCTTCTGCAGCTCGAGGCAGAAGGTGGATCGAGCTGGCGGTGGAGGAGCAGAGGACATATGTGATGAGGCTGCTGGACGCGCTAGAGGTGACCGACAGAGACAAGAGGCTGAAGGTGGCCAGGGCCATCCTCTACCTGGCTCAGGGTGCGTAGGCACAATATCGTACAACCAGCAATAGGCTGATATTTGTCTTGTCAAAGTAGTTAAGTAAAGTCCTTAATGAAAAAGGTCCATGCACCGTAGCAGCTACTTTATGGCAAAATGATATACAACCCTCTGCATGCACATAACTATGATGTGTGTCAGACACATATTCTGTAAGCCACAGAATACAATGTAATATAATGCGTATTATTTAAGAGCCTTCGGTTAGTAAATCACTGGAAACCCCCGGTGCAAACAATGTGCACACAAACTGGAAACACAAAATAATCTAATAACACACCTCTTGTGTCCTTTCTTTCCCCACACATTTATCCCCAGGAGTGTTTGATGAGTGTGATACAGAGGTGGATGTGCTTCACTGGTCCAGACACAATGTCTTTCTGCTCTACAATATGGGCATCTTCACGGCACTGCTGGAGCTGCTTAGCATGGAGATAGAGTGAGTAGGGCACACTCCATATGCTGGGGATGTATGAATCATTTGTCACTACCTCAGTAGTTACAATAAAATGCTTGTTTATTTACAATAGAGGGTAAAAGAAAGGAACGTGAAGGGCATAATATATAAATATAATGCCCTCAATATATATATATATATATATATATGTATATATATATATATATATATGTATATATATATTTATATATATATATATATATATATATATATATAATTCAATTCAATTTTATTTATAGTCCCAAATCATAACAAAAGCTATCTCAGGACACTTTACAGAGTAGGTATAGACCACACTCTATGACTTATTTATGATTTACATAGACCCAACAATTCCCCCGTAGTGTACAGCTTTTACAGGCAGGAACGTCAGACAGACCCAGCTCTGTGGAGGACGGCCATCCGTCTTGACCGGTTGGAGAGGAAGAAAAGCGAGAGAGATAGAGATAAAGACAGACACAAAGACAGAGACAGACACATTTCCAGTAACTATTATAATATCTATAGTAATATGAATATGACTTATATGTTATGGCAATTAATACAGCAGAATAGTAGAAACAAGCACAGCTTAAGTGATAGATTATAATAGCAGCAGGAAGCGTCATGCAGGACCACGGCAGCAGGCACCACCACGATCAGCAGGGACCTGCAAGACGACAAAGCACAAACAACTCTGGGGAAGATTTGAATTAGAAACATGCATTGATGAGACATTAATATATATATATAGTTTATTTTACCCTTTAGCGAAGGAAAGTATGCACTGTGTTGTATTCTCCAATTGTAAAATGGTAGAAGTATGAAAAGGCATATGATAGCCTGCATGGAGTTTACCAAATGGGACTTTGAGAGCATGAGGGAAAAGATTCTCTGGTCTGATGAGACAAAAATTCAACTTGGGCAGAACTCCAAACTGTCCGGTGGTGAACTGCAGGCACTGCTCATCACCTGGCTGCCATCCCTATGGTGAAGCATGGTGGTGGCAAAATCATGCTATGGGACAGAGACAGAAAGATTGAGCCTCAATTTGACAACGTCAGCAGGATGAATGATTTCTGTCTTACACTCTTGGGAATTTAATGTTTGTTCAATTTAATTATTTGTCCTCTGGTCCCATAAAACTGGGTTGAATTCATGTAAAAAAAAAAAAGGCTAGAACATTGATTATTACTACAGGCTGCAAACCAAATCTCACCGAACTGTCTTGATCAAATGCTAAATCATACAGTTATGTTGAATTTCAATCAATCAATCAATCAATGACCTTTATTTCAGCTCGAGAGATACTGAGGTACAGTGGCGACGAGCACACAATAAATACAATAACAATCATAAAATAGAAAAAAACACTAAATGGGTACGGAGTTCAGTGTGGAATGTGTAAAGTGGAATGTGTAAATCTGTATATCGGAAAAATCTGAAATCATAGATTTCAATAAACCAAAGGTACAGTAGGAGAATAGTCATTATTAGATTGCTCTGCAGAGCATTCCTTGAGGTAGGGGCACTATATAAAAAGGCAGTCCTTCTCAGGCTGGAGTGAGCTCGGGGGAACCTTTAGGATGAGCAGCTCACTGGACCGGGTAGAACAGGTCCCTATGTTCCAATCAAGCATAGCTGACATGTAGAGTGAGTGTTTCCAAATGTACTAAATACAAATCATTTGTGTTTATGTCGTCTGATTTGGTTGATTGTACTTAACATGACTGAATCCAATTTTGTTCTATTAATTTGCGCCATTGTTTTATTTCCTAGTCTACATAATTTGCCATATTTTAGTAATCACATAATAGATTCTGTTCCGTTCCATCATTGATCTCATCGTTGCTCTTGGAAACCAGTAAGATTGAAAATATGAAATATTTCAAATGATAATGTTATGTTGTGTCCACAAGACTTCTTAGAATGTTGAGACTCTATACATGCTGGTACCCCTGTTTGGTTCACATATACATTTCACTCAGATGCCGGTTTGGTTCAAAGACCAATTTTACACTGTGATAGTGGAAGGTGCTCATAACAGGAAAAGACAGAGGGGACAAAACACTGAAGTCCAGCAGAAGACAAAGCTGTAAGTCATGGAATTCAACTCCAGGGTGGTTAAACCTCCAGTAAATGTCTACCACAGTTCATTAGCAAAAAGATTAAGTCGTGTACTGAAGGACAGTGAGGAAAGGCCCTTTCAAAGTCTAGGTGAGGGGATAGTCAGTCTGGAACAGGACTTGCTGGCTAATTTCCTCCGAGCACAGAGGGATGCCCAGCTGGAGTTAGTGTGTCTGGAATTCGAACTGGAAAATGTCCGCCAGGAGTTATGCTTCGTCAAAGACCTGCGTGGCAAAATTGAGCAGATAAAGGGAGAGAACGAGGCCCTTCGAAATGAATTGGAGGTGAAGAATTTGGAGCTCCGTGATGAGATGCGGCCCATTGGAGTAGCTAAAACCAACGAGTTAGAGTTGGAAAGCTACCTGGAGATTGAGAAGGTTCGGGCTGGGAAGCTGCAGAATGAACTCAGCAAGATGGAGGGAGCTCTCCGAAAGCAGAGGGACGAGGCTAAGAAGTCACTGGAGATATCCCAGGCTTACCATCGAGCCCAGCTGGAGGAGCAGAGAGCAGATTCCAGGAAGATCGCGGCAGCTCTGAAAAAGGCAGAGGACCTGCTGGAGACTGAGCGCCTTCAATTTCAGCAGGAAAAAAAGACCATCCTGGAGGAGACTAAGAAATCCAGAGCCTTCTTTGTGGCTCAACAAGACGAGCAAAATCAGAGGAACAAAACCCTTGTGGCTGCTCTGAAGAAGGCGGAGCAGCAGTTGGAGGTTCATTGCATTGAGTGGCAGGAGGAAAAGTCATCCCTCCTTCAGGCCACAGATGGCCTCAGGCGGACTCTGCAGAGAAAGGAGCAGGAACGGGAGAAAGCCCAGAGCTCCACGAGGTCCCAGCTGGAAGATCTCCAGCTCCCCAAAAAGCAGCAGAGGAAGAAGTGGCACCACAAGCTCTTTTATGGCCCGCTCCACAAATAATAGTCCTTAAAAATAAATACATAAAAATGATGTCATCTTAGTTGGTCCGTTTGCACCGTATAGCCTGAAAATAGAAGTTGGCTCAGTTGATTTTAAATGTTGGTCATCCAAAGAAAACAGACGCTTTAAAACACTGGAGCATTTCTTTCTTTAGCATTTAGCAGGTTTACGAAGAGAGCTCAAGGCAAGGGAGGTTCACTTAGTGCCTTTAGAGTCTCTCAAACACTGCCGTAAGTCAAGGTTTGATGATAAGAAAATGTATTGGAATGTCAGTGTATATGTATACAAAATTATCCATGAAAGGAATGTCTTGGACTCGCATCAGCTTCAAACTTGAATGATTTGGTAAAGATCGCTTACCAGTTTACCTGTGGTTTGGAGAGTAACCAATCAATGTTACGATTTTAATACATGTCATTTTTGTTTTGATTAAGGAGGCTTGGCATCCAGAGACACATAGAGAAAAATAATGTAATATTATATTTGTATAATTCATTATGAATAAATATAAATAATACAATAAAATGATATATTTTAGAAACAATAATTCTATCAAAATGTCGAGACATTTCTGAGTCTTTTTTTTAAATACTCTCATAAGTTCTAGTAACTTCTTTATAAAACCCAATATTATACTGTAGAGTACGGTAGCTTCAGGAAGTATTCGGACCCTCTCCCCTTTTACACACTTTATTGTGCTGTAGATACAATTTTTAATGGATAAAATACCATTTTTGCTCATCAATCAACACTCAATAACTCACAATGACAATTAAATTAGATTTTGTTTTGCTAATGTATTAAAAAAACTAAAAACTCATCTACATAACTTTTAGGACCCTTTGCTGTTCTGCTTTAATTATCCTTGAGATGTGTCTCGGACTTGAGTCCAACTGTGGCAAACTAAATAGATTGGACACAGTTTAGAAAGGTACACTACAGGCGTGTATATACACTAAGGTCCCAGCATCTACACTGCATGTGAAAAAACAAACCATGAAGTGAGCTAGAGCTAGTGGAATAGATCACTTCAAGGGTATTAAACCCATTTCTAAAGCTTAGTGCTCCCAGGAGCCTCAATCCACCACCGAGACACTTCCTAGAGCAAAACTGAGTGACAGGGCATGCAGAGCCTCAGTCAGGACTGGGACCAAGAACCAAGAACTGTTACTTTAGTATCCTCCATATTTGTGTAGCTCTCAACACAACCACTTCTTCCCTCCCACATTTATGGGGATAGCAAAACACAGAACGACACTGAGAGAAAGAGACAGACAGAATACAGTAAACACACCGTCTGTGATCTGCACTTCAAGGACACGGTGTGGCAGAGGCTCCTTCAAGTCAGCTTTGTTGCTACTGGTGTCAGCTTCAGTTGGGATCTGGCACTTTTTGTTTTTGTTACATAAGCTGCTCTTAGGCATCATGGCACAATATGGTCTCTCAGCATGGTACACAGCAAAGCAGAGTGTAAGCAAGCCAGTCAGGTAAACACACCCGCTGCCGACTATACCAAAGGACGAAAAAGGCACCACATTAAAAACGAGAGTCTGATTGTGTATGTTTTAAAAACTCTGCATCATTCATCATGTTTTGGTAATTGTGTGGGCAGTATGCACAGACTTGCTCTTGTTTTTTTTCAAATAAACCTCTAAAATGATGCAATTATTTCCTTGTTTCCCTCTGTGCAGTAACAACCAGGCGTGCAGCAGTGCAGTGAGAAAGCCTGCCATCTCCCTCGCAGACAGCACAGAGCTCAGGTTAGTAATATCACCACATGAGCCACAGCTACTCCACATTCCTTTCACTTCACATACAAAGGGAAAAATATCTTCCTTTTCTTCCAATTGATGTCTCATGTCTTGCTATTTTTTCTGAAAATTCCCCCGAATTCACCTCAGTATTTCCTCATGCTCACCTTCTCATCATCCGACCCCAAGCACACACACACACACACAGACACACACACAGACACACACACACACACACACACACACACACACACACACACACACACACACACACACACACACACACACACACACACACACACACACACACACACACACTTAATTATATTCTTTGTCACTTTCCCTCTCATTCATTTTCTCCTTCTGTGTAATGGAATTGATTTTTGGACCAAACCGGCTGCTCTGCACACACTCACATACACACTCACATACACACACACACACGTTCACACATACACAGAGCTCCGTCTGTGCATTCCCCAGTTGAACACTTACAAATAATTACAGGCTAGAGGTGTAAATTTGCACCTCATTGCTGCTACAAAATTGAAAACCATTATAGTTATTTAGAACTGAGAGGCTTTGTTGAGCGAACAAAGCGTTTTAATGGCTAAAACACCACCTGACTTACCATCAGGTAATGTTGAATGGATGGTGCATTATCCTGGCAGAGAATACAAATGATTTCCTCTCATACTTAAATGCACAAGCAGATTGCATAGAATCCTCTGCTTCTTGACCTTCCCTTTTACTGTTACTCATCATTTCTTCCATATTATTGTCGCTTGTATTTGAAGACCTTTCAGGCCCATTGTTATTGTGTTAGGCACCAGTTAAATGTCTACCCCACACACACACACACACACACAGACACTCTCACAAACAAATACACACACATGTTCAAGCTGACAACTGTGTGTTTCTTTTCTTTGCAGAGTGCTACTGAGCATCATGTACTTGATAGTGGAGACCATTAGAGTTCAAACGGAAGACGACAGACCCGAGTGGAGAGCAGCAAGAGAAGCCTTCAAGAATGAGCTAGGTGTGTGTTCGTGTGTGTGGAACAAGCAGTGTTTGTATGCACTTAAGGTCCCATATTGTAGAGTAAGAATTCCATTCTTTTTCTATTATAAAGCAGGTCAAGGTGCTACATAAATACTCTGAAATTATCAAAACGTTCAATCCACAGAGAAATGCACACATCCTGTATGCAGAAATTGTGTTTTTTAAACGAGCCGTCAGGACTTCTGTACGGTTGTGATTTCACAACTATATTATATATCTATATATAGGTAAAGTTCCACTATAGTGCCGTTACAGCTATTCCCCAGCTGCAATGATGGTGCAGAGACACCGAGAACATGGATAGGAAGACCCGGAAACACGGACCAATCAGAACAGACTTTTTCAGCCTTAAAGAGGCAAGTGCTAAAGACAGAGGGTGAATACAGGTATATTCAGACAGACAGTATGAGAAAAAAAATGGTGTTTTTGAACATTAAAGCAAGTAAACATGTTCTAGTACAAGCCCCAAATACAAGTATGAGCCTGAAAATAAGAATAATACGGGAGCTTTAATAAATGTACACTCCTTTGAGCTGACTTTGTACACCACCACCTTTTTGTATAATACAGACTACTAGAGTTTATTTATATACAGTACATAAAAAAATCCCTGCTTCTCGGCCGTCCTCCTTGTTTTTTATATACGTTGACGTTTGACCCATCAGGTTCACCTCTGTACAATGGAGAGCCATTCGCCCTGCTCCTCTTCACAATGGTGACCAAGTTCTGCAGCATGAATGCCCCACACTTCCCCATGAAGAAAGTGCTACTGCTGCTCTGGAAGACAATACTGGTTAGTACATTATAGCATTGACACATAAAGCACATAAATCTATTTCCGTGCATTTCTGGATCGGCGTTTGTGTGCATTTGTGAGTGTGTTCCTCCTCCTGACTCCTCCTTGATTAAATGCACAGAAGCCATAAAGCGAGACTGTGTTTCTGTCTCCATCCTTGACTTCCAGTTCACCTTGGGGGGTTTTGAGGAGCTCCAGGAGATGAAGATGCGGGGCCGGGAGGGTCTCAACCTGCCCCCGCTGCCCGAGGACAGCATCAAGGTGGTCAGGGCGATGAGAGCAGCCTCTCCCCCGGCCTCTGCCATGGAGCTCATTGAACAACAGCAGCAGCAGAAGAGAGGCCGCCGCAGCCGCAGGGTACAGACCCCCCCAACCTCACATGCATGCGCCACACACGTTCAGAGCTTATCCTTCTCCTCTTTTACTCCCCTAAATTCAACTTATAAATGCAGCATTTTAATACGCATTCATTGAAAAAAAGCAAAAACAGGAAATGTCAGTGATTTAGCGTGTTGTAGCTTAAAGACAACCATATGTGAGGCAGTGTTGCAGAAGGTGTGTTTTGTATCTTTTAAACCTACAGTATAACTGAACTGTATTACTAACATGGCATTGTGAAGGCTACTTCAAACTAATTGTTCCATTTTTTGCATTATTTTTGTTGTTCCTTGTAAAGTGATCCCTCTAACTCTTTGCCTGGTCAGGTTTTTCCTAAATTGTGTTGCGCCAACATCACTGGTTCTCTGTCGTAAGTCAGTGACGCCAGAGGTGATATTGGTTCTGGGATGGCTTTGTTTTTAGTAGAACTTTTAACTGGACAGGCTTGCTCTCTTTTTCCCTCTCTCTCTCTCTCTCTCTCTCTCTTTCTCTCTCTCTCTCTCTCTCTCTCTCTCTCTCTCTCTCTCTCTCTCTCTCTCTCTCTCTCTCTCTCTCTCTCTCTCTCTCTCTCTCTCTCTCTCTCTCTCTCTCTCTCTCTCTCTCTCTCTCTCTCTAATTGCCCTTTGGTTTCTCATTGCCCCTCTTCCTTGTGTTCCCACAGAGTGCCTTTGTTGATAGCTTGGAAGGAGACAGTCCCTTTCCCAAGAAGCAGGTCTTTACCCACAAATTCCCTCTTGTCCTTCTGCATTTTCTCTCTGCATTGAGCTGGACTTTATGCACCCCTCTCTCCCCACACCTGTGCCACCTTTTTTTCTCTCTCCTCTTTCTGCCTTCCTGCCCTCTTTTCTCTTTTCTTCATCTTCTCTTCTGCTCTTTTCCTCCTGTCATTTAACCTCATCCAGTCATAACAGGATGCACCAAAAACTGAGGAAGCAATATATAACATGTCTGAAAATTTTACATTATTCTGGCAAAGATGAATCACACTTTAATGAAAGTAATGCTCCAAGTGGTTTCGGTGCAATCCTACCCTCTGCTTCATTAACAATTCATTTAAAGTATAGTTTGACATTTGGGAAGTACACTTATTTGCATTTTTTGCTGATAGTATACCACTTTACCATACCACTTTTGTGTCTGAATACTAAATATGAGGCTACAGCAAGCGTTATGCTGTTTCCCCCTGTTTCTAGTCTTTATGCTAAGCTAATCTTAGCTTAGCATAAAGACTAAAAACAGGGGGAAACAGCTAATCTGACCTTGCTAAAAACATGCACAATAACTGAAGTGGGAAAAAAACAACAGTTTTGTGATTTTACATGGCAGTTACGTGCTGGAAATAGTTCTTGGTCATGGCAGTGACTTCCTGAAGCCTCCGCTGGTTGCCTGGCAACGTCACAGTGACGACAGACATGAGATTGGTATTAATTAACAATTGCATTCCCTAAATCGTCCAACTTCTCCATTCACCTGCATCTTTTCCTCCATTTTGTTTTTCACTTTACTTGCATATCCTCCTTTCATGCTTATCTTTTAAATTCACACCCATACATGTCGGCGTATATCCTCCACTCCTTTCAACACGCCCGCCCTACTTTTGCCCTTCATTCTTCCCAGTTTTCCACTTCATTTTCCTCCTTATAGTTCTCCCTGTCCCTTCCCCTCTTCCTTCCCATACTTTTCCCTCCATTTTCATCTCCTCCTCCTTCCTCACAATCCTCAAACACCTCATTCTGTCTTTCCCCTTCTTCTACTCGCCCTGTTTCTTCTTCCTCTTCCTCCTTTCTCCTCCTCCACTCTGGCCTCCTCAGTACAGGCGGTTGGGGGGTTTGAGAGACAGGGCTGACTTGCTGGCTGCTGTCATTGGCATTGGAGCGGTCACTATCCACTTTCCCGTAAAAGTCACTTCAGACATCTTCTTGTAGTAGCATCTCCCCCTGTAGTTTTCATCACATTGCTACCAGGTTTGGCCGCAACACTCACCTTGCACTGTAGACTCTGGACTAGGGGTCAATGTCCTTTTTTTAAATGCATTCATTGAGGAGGTGAATTGAGATCGTCATGAACATACTTTCTCTTCTGCCGGTGTTGTATTTGGGTTTCAGTTGACCTCTCTCTTACATGGATGTCATTGTCCCCTAACCCTGATAGCAAAACAGTAGCTTTACCTCCCAGTGAATGGCTTCTCCATAGAGAATGGCTCACAACTCGGTTTCACCTCTTCCTCCCTCCCTCCTCCCCGCCATACACTCACTACACTGCTCCTCACTTAGTCCAGCATTAGTACTACCACTGGTGCACCATACATTGACTGCACTGGCTCAACTAATGTCCAGAACGCTGACTCATGCCTGATGCTTGCACTACTGCCACAGTCATTCATCGGAGGAATAGTTTGAACTGCGATACTGTGTGTGTGTGTGTGCGTGCGTGTACGTGTATGTGTGTGTGAATGTTTGTTTTGCACTTAAATGGGTTTGTTTGTAGATAAGAGCTTGATGTAAAGTCTTAGCCTCATTGGGCCGTGCTTGCATTTTTTCCCCATGTCTTTTGAAGTGCAGTTGTGTGGTAAGTTGAATCCGAAATGTTGCTTGGGGTTGCTGTGGTTGCCTTTGGACAGAGCCAGGGTAGCTGTTTATGCTAAACGTCTCCTGACTGTAGCTTCATATTCCACAAATAAATTGTCATCTCACTCCCTGAAAGAAAGAGAATTGGAGTATTTCCCAAGATGTTGAACCATTTCTAAAAATATAGTATTAGGAGTAAATAGTGTGCACCAGACCTTTTGAATACATTAACTCTGCAAGCCTTAAAGCTGAATTTATATTCCCTTAATTGGAAGTAAATGTTATTATTTATTAGGCTTAACTTTGTCTTTAAATTCTTACCTTTCGTGCATGTGTCAGTTAGAGCAATTAGCGATTCCCTCAAGAGTACCACCCTCTTCCCCCTGCCTGACCTCTGAAACTCCCTCCTCCTGTGCGTTTAGAGAGAAATGCTGCATTCAAGTTCCATGGGAAGTCCAAAGTTTCGGACCTCCAAATTGGCAAAATGCACTGGAATGCCTGTTAAAGTGGAACCTCCTACTAGCTAATTTGGGGGAGATTGACATTCCAGTGCACTTTACCTAGTTGGATGTCAAAAACTTCTGACTTCCCATGACACCTGAACACATCATGAGCAGCGCAAGTGAAATGGAGCGACAGATGACAGGCAGCAGGCTTGGCAAATAATAATATATTCGGACCGAATGGTCAGACTTTTATCAGAAATATATGATAATTGAATATTGATGAGTTTCAACACCTGGTGGATTCTTTTACATTTCAGTGTGCACATTTTTAAGAAAAGTGTAAAAATGGTAGAAAGTTAAAAAATGCTTTGTCTCGAAGAAACTCACCTACATTGTTCTATTGAGTTCAGACTGAGGTTGCATTGCTACTAATTTGATTCAGAATTCAGTGTGTTTCGTCATTAAAGCTGCAGTATGAATATAGCCCACTGTGTCTGTGTGCTCTTCAAAATAGTGGACATACATTGTTTTAGTACTGTAGTATCAGGATAGTGATAGATTTTTCCTCTTTGGGTACATTTTTTAAGTTGTTAAAATAATTTTATCTTGACAGTATCAGTCAATATACATTCTGTTTTCTCGCCCACATCTCTTAATTAAAGCTATATGTTTACAGTGGGTGAAATATTTCAATTTAAGACTGTGCATCATTATATATAATTTCCCAAAACCTTTTGAATATTGGATATTTTTGGAAATAAAGTGGTTTTGAACAATGTTGGCTGCACAGCATGAGTCTTCTTGTTAAGTAGTTAAAGGTGATGCATTCGCTATCAGATAAAGTGTATGTGGTAGATTTAGGTAATTTGACGTAAGCAATCCCTCCCAGTGCAGCTGACCACCTGTCCTCTCTTTCTCTCCCAGCCGCTGGTCAAGCAGGACAGCCTGGACACGTACAACGAGCGGGACCCCTTCAAGAACGACGACGCCCGGGATGAGGAAGAGGACCCCGAGGACACAGACAGTGGCATCGAGGGCGAGGTGGACCCCTTGGACCGTGATGTCATCATTCAGCCCCCGCCCCCGCCGCCTCCCCTCAGACCCCCCACAGAAAGGGTCAACTTCCCCAAGGGTCTTCCCTGGGCCCCTAAAGTCAGGTTAATCACACAATTTTCATTTGAGTCTGAATTAAACACTCATTGACTGTAAAATAAAAAGTATTTTGACTTTTTACAATATAACAATTACAAAGGGATAATTTGGAATTTTTTCATGTAGGGTTGTGTGAGGTACTTATCTGTCAGTGTATTATCTACAGTAGATGCTGGTCAGTTTGTCCCCAATTTGGAGAGGCGGGCAGAAGGACAGGCTCGGATGCTAAGCAATGTACTGCTGTAGACGGGGGCAGCAGCTAAACTTATTTTAGCCACCAAAAAAGGTCCACTTCAAAAAAATGATTTTAGTTAAAGTGTAGGCTGAATTTTTAGATTTTCATCTCTTTATCTTGCCGTCAGACAGCCAAGTTTAAGTTTACACAGAGGGAAGTGAAGACGTTGTCTACGCTCTCGTTAACGCCACCCGACATTGACCAAAAAAAACATTTTACCTCAGAATACGGAAGTTGCGGCTCGAACAGTTTTGTAAGTTCCTTACCCTTTAAAAGTCACACAATAACGCAAACAAACTAACTGATCTAGGCAGTGGACGACCAGCAATCCCCATGTTCTGTGAGGTAAAATGACCACTTTTGTTGATGGAAAAGAGCACAAAACTACGTAAAGGTAAAAGGCTGGAAATATTCTAAGTATAGCGTACACCCCCGCTGCTGGAGTTAGCGTAAAGGGATACCATTCTATGTCAACCCTGATTCTCATTACTGTAGCTGTTAAAAAGTATCCCTGCATGATTTAGTTTCAAAGCATTGAGCTCTTATTCCACTAAATAAAACCTCTACTGTAAATGAAGGTTGGCCGCCTGCCCTGACTACGATACAGTAGAGAAAACTTCCCACCCACAGCCGGGACTTAATTTGGCTGGCTGCTGGTGTCAGTTTCCCACCCTGATCACCACCATTCGAGAAGTTAAAACGAAATTAGAAAAATCCTCTCTCAGTTTTCTCTTCTCGCTATCATCCGGCAATACGCTACGTGTGTTCCTGACAGTAGCGCGTGGTGTGTTCCCAGCGTGCCGCCTCTGCTTTTGGGACATGAGTAATGCATCTGAGAGAGGACACAAAAAGCTTCATAGCGGTGTATTTATTGCGAATTAATGATCAGAAAACCTATATTCTGTGTGTCTTCTGGTTATCATTAAGTGTGTGTATTTCTATGTGTTTGGGTCAGAGCGCTGCAACATAAAGGGCTGATTAAGAGCTGATCTGTAGGATGCTCAAAGATAGCAGCAGCATGCGGTGTGACCGATGAGATTTGAGGAAGCCAATGCGCTGTGCTTTTGCTCTTGTACGTGTTTGTGTGGGTGAGCGCACGCATGTGAGTGCTCCCTTGAAAAAAAAAATGGCTTAGTTGCATGTTCAGATGCAGAACTGTGGCAAATCTGACCGCGGCCTGTCTGTGCGTTTGTGCGCAGGGAGAAAGACATTGAGCACTTCCTTGAGACCAGTAGAAACAAGTTCATCGGTTTTACCCTGGGAAAGTAGGTATTTCATTTGAGACAACCGAATGTCCTTTAAATTGTGCTGTCAGTTTTTCAGTCTGGTGCAGCTGTGTATTGTTTTGTAGTGACACAGATACCCTGGTGGGATTGCCCAGACCCATCCATGAGAGCGTCAAGACTCTCAAACAGGTGAGTGGGGGAAACCTCTGCCTCATGTAGCCTCTCGCTCACTCTTCAATCTACACAGATTCACATTTCCAAATGTCCTTCTCCTTTTCTGTCTTTTCCTTGGCTCATTATGGCTGGAATTTTTTTTTAATCAATACTCTCTTTCTGCTCAATCCCCCTGACATTGACATCCCACTTAAAAATCCATAACAACCGTGCTAACAAACTGTGAAGTGTAGTTACACAAAGGAATACCCCTATGCGTGTCAATTAGCAATGCTTATTAAGACTTCACTTCCAATACCTTTATATACTTGTATATAATCTGTGTTATATTTGTATGGTTTTCTTGTTCACTCCAGCACAAATATGTGTCCATCGCTGAAGTCCAGATCAGAAAAGAGGATGAACTGCAACAGTGTCCAATGACTCTGGCAAGTATTCTTTTTTTTAACAATCGTGACACTGTAAATCTGTAAATATTTAATGTGGTGAATTTGTAATCAGGAAAGAAACAATCCTGTCGTATTGGTTTCCTGAAATGTGCGGATCTGATTTTTTTTTTTTGATGTGTGTTGTGTAGGGCGAGGAGGAGGTGGAGGAGACGCCGACAGAGATGCTGTACCTAGGCATGCTTCCTAACCTGTCCCAGTATGTGGTGAGTGGCTCACTTTTTACACAATCTCTCCTCACACCATCTTGCTACCAAATGTGTTTTTTGCTGAGAGCCGTTAAATACACTCCAAACAGACAGAATCTACGTACAGTATCTTCAGTATCTTCCAAAAAGGGAAAATTAGTTATTAAAGGTCCCATATTTTGCTCATTTTCATGTTGATACTTCCATTTTGTGTTTCTGCAAGAACATGTTTACATGCTTCAATGGTCATTGGTCAGCATTTCCAGGTCTTCTGTATTTGTGTTCTTGGTGTCTCTGCACCAAGAACACAAATACACTTTATACCTATATGTAGTATAGTTGTGACTTCACACAGAGATGCCGCAACAGCGCTGCAATGAAGGTGCACTTCAACTGCGTTTTCTGTTCATTTACACAGAACCAAGCAAAGACACAGTTCCTGAATACGGGCTGTGTGTATTTCTCTGTGGATTGAGTGTTTTCATAGTTTCGCAGTGTTTATATGGCACCCATATTACTTTATAATAAAAAAAAAACATGGAAATATCACTTTTTACAACATGGGACCTTAAAGCATCAATAGCTGCTTGCAGTGATGCACATATATTGTAACTAGACAAGTATGTGAACACTTAGTTATTAACAAGTCTACTTAGCAGTGATCTTAGATTATCCAAAGCACGTTGTACCTGTTTCACAACAAAATATAGATCTCAAACAGGTCCTTGGTCTAATAATGTGCATTGTTACCCGTATCAGATTGCTCTCCTGAAGCTGCTGCTGGCCGCAGCTCCAACCTCCAAAGCCAAAACAGACTCCATCAACATCTTGGCCGATGTGCTGCCTGAGGAGATGCCGTGAGTACTGTACAAAGCCTTCTACAGTTTGACTATTTTAATCTTTTTTTAATCGTTCCGTTGTTATGCGTCCGCACACATCTAGAGCCACGTTCAGATCAAGCAGCTGACGATAAAAGGTACATGTCCTGTTTGTCGAGCAGCAGTGTCCTGCAGTTTAAGAGATGATCAGGCTCATTTTTGATGTCGTCTTTTTTTATTTATCTGCAAGAAAAGTTGACTTTTCCCATCATCACTAGTCAAATCCACTTACTGGCAGACTCCTTGCCGGCCAAACCTCAGATGCAACATCGACAGACTAATCAGAATATCTGTTTGTTTTCAAAGCAGAGTTTCTTTTACCGAGACAAAGCTGTATTGTTTTTGAAGGCCTTAGTGTGTGTGTGTGTGTGTGTGTCCTCCAGTATCACTGTCCTTCAGAGCATGAAGCTGGGAATTGACGTTAACCGCCACAAGGAAATCATCGTCAAGGCCATCTCTGCTCTGCTGCTGCTGCTCCTCAAACACTTCAAACTCAACCATATTTATCAGGTAACACACACACACGCCTCCTGCAGGCACCTCACATTGCCATCGTTCTCTCCTTTTTATATTACTCCTCTTTCTCTATCTAACCTCCCCCTTCAGCGCACACATACACTAGCACCCCCTCTCCCCACATTTCTACCTTCCCTACCCCTCCACCTGATTATCCGGTCAAACATGCAATTACTTTCCTCCCACCCCCACATTTGGACCTTCACCCCCCACCTCACACCTACCGCATGAGCCTGATACACTGACATTTGATCTGTTCATCGCATGATTACAGAAAACAGACTGAGAGAGAGCATCTGGTCTAAAATCTGTTGGGTTTTTTTTAAAAAAAAGATCAGTTCCTATTGGGTTCAGAGTATATACAAGATATTTTCAGTTGCTAGGAAGAGACATTCCTTCACACTGTTTTAAAATCTGCTCTGTAGAGTCATAGTGGTGGCACCCTCTGCTGCCACAAAAGGGGAATACGTGTAGAAAGCAGAATGCAATTGCAGTGGGAAGTCAAATGGATTAGTCTGGTACATTATCTGACAAGCGCACAAACACTGCATGATGAGAACAGTTTTTAAAGATACATTTATTACATTAAAAAATGTCAATCAATCATACAGGATTATCAGCTATAGGAGTATTTTATTCCTCTTCTATTCTTTCTCAAGATATGGATTTTCTGTTCCGGGATTTTCCCCGTCAACATCATGATCACAAATGTCCTTCATCTTATCTGAAAAGTACTTTCCGACCACAAGAGAAGAATCATAATAAAGAAATAGAAGTGCAAAACTCATTTATTCACATTCAATTTATAGTGATTGCTCTTTTCCACGCTGTGAAACTAACTATTCCGCACTGCCGCCTCCTCTTTACCTGCAGTTCGAAATTGTCTCCCAGCACCTGGTGTTTGCCAACTGTATCCCACTCATCCTCAAGTTCTTCAATCAGAACATCATGTCCTATATCAGTGCCAAAAACAGGTAGGACCCTTTTCTCTTACTCTGTACCCTCTGTCTTACAAAAAAAGACAAGCTCGGTTTTAATGCGACAGACAAAGGAAAATTGTGTAAGTGTGCCTTTGTCTCATTGAACTCACATTGGAAATGGCTACCTCTTTAGTGCCTCCACTGTACCTTTTAAAAATGTGTTTGAGAACCTGTTGGTTAGATATGTAACCAAGTATTACGGGCATGAATGCAATCATGCATAAAATCAGCAGGCTTCCAGGAGGTGGCACAGACGGCATCACAGCAGCGATGACAGGAGATTCAGGTGTGAAGGAAAACTAATTAGGTGACAGGAGTCTTACTCAGCAGGTTATAGCAGTCTCTGTCTCTTTTAGCTCAGGTGCAATTCTGTATAAAGTAGACTGTATAAACTGATCTAGTACTTTCAGAGCTTTTTCAGACTGGACAGATTTATGTGATGTTACAGTATATAAAGTGTTCAGTGGAGGGCTAGTGCTGGGCTAAATGATCAGTGTTTTTGTGTGTCTGTGTGTGTGTTTTTATTGCAGTATATGTGTGCTGGACTTTCCCCACTGTGTGGTCCATGAGATGCCTGAGCTCACAGCGGAGAGCCTGGTGAGTCAAAACACGGTCAGCGTGACACCTGATTGATCCTCAGTGGATAAAGGTTCAAGGCTTCCAAGTGTCATCGTGACCTTTGTTTGTTCTCTCTGTGTGTGTGTGTGTGTGTGTGTGTGTGCACGTGTGCGTGTAGGAAGCAGGAGACAGCAACCAATTCTGTTGGAGAAACCTGTTTTCTTGTATCAATCTGCTGAGAATATTAAACAAGCTGACAAAGTGGAAACACTCAAGGACGATGGTGAGTACTTCTACAACACATCGTGGGATTTTCCACTGGCTCCACTGTAAAATGTACCCATCCTATTGAGTCTGATAAATCATATGGAGTTTTTTTAAACAGGCATTTGTATAAAAAAAAAAACAAGCTTATAATGCTGGAATTAATGTTTTTCTACCCTCTGTGTGTCCCCATCTGGATGCCCACCCAGGGGCCCAGCAGGGCAGTGGAAAATAAAAATAAAATCTTCCATTATGAGCTAGCCATATGCATTTTCATGGGTATACGACGCAGTGAAGGTCTTTGTGGATGGGCATTTTGTTTGCAGTATGCCTCTGGTAGACTGCAGCCTGCTCAACCATACTCCTTAGGTCAACTTCATTCCCTTTTCAGATGCTGGTGGTGTTCAAGTCTGCCCCCATCCTGAAAAGAGCTCTGAAGGTGAAGCAGGCCATGATGCAGCTCTACGTCCTCAAGCTGCTTAAGATCCAGACCAAGTACTTGGGTCGCCAATGGAGGAAGAGCAACATGAAGACCATGTCAGCCATCTACCAGAAGGTCCGACACAGGCTCAATGACGACTGGGCCTATGGAAATGGTAAATAGCAGTCTGCGGAATCAGATTCATTCTTCAACATGACTAGAGCAGGTTCTGTTCAGGGTAGGCCGATTGATTGGCCCCTGGTATTGCTGCAAAGGGCAGTCACATGCTTTAAATGTTCTTAAAAGAACATTTAAAGCATAAGAAGAACATAAGATTGCAAACGCTTTGACTGAACCATTCGTCCATATATATATGTGTATACGTTGACCTGTATACCTATATACCTGTATACTTATATATATACTGTATCCATTTATATAGGAAATTTGTTTTTGAGACTTATGGCTCAACGTTACAGAATGACCCAGGATGAGGGTTGATAAAGGTCAAAGGCAGGCATCAGCAGACACTGTGTTGAGACGGAATGTGAGTAAAAACAAAAACCACTTGTACCCAAACAATAGCAGTGAAAGCAGTGAAAAGCACAGTACCAGGCAAATGTCTACTTGCGCGTAAGCAAGATGTTTTTGTCTTTTTTTTTTGGTACAATTGTGAGAGATCACAAGTCACTTCTGAAGCTCTCAGCTGAGTCCTGTAAATCGAGACACTAAGAAGCTAAAGCTAGACTGCAGCTGTGATTACTAACTACCTGATGTTAAAACATGTTATGTCAAATGTCATAAGAAAAATAGTAAGATGAAGATAATGTATTCTGTGGGTAACAGGGCTGGTTCTAGATAAGCTTTTGCTTCTCCCGCTTTCCCTTTCCGACATGTGAATTGCCTGAAATAAACAAATAAACATTAGTAAATAAATAAAAGGCAGACAGAAATTCTTTATAATTCTATGGTTTACATCCCAAAATAGTCAGTTTGGTGCCAAACTGGACATTAACCAATTAAACATCCACGCTTCTTTAAATGGTTTATTTTATTAAATTAATTAATAAAAAAATTCAATTGAGGGGAGTTTACGCTCTAAACAACAGCCAATTAAATAACCAGCAAAGAAAAAAGGAACATACAGTAAGATTCATAGTATAGTATAATATAGTATATAGTATAGTATATACTGTAGTATAGTGTAGTATAGTTTCTGTGATCAACTACGTCTTAAATACACAGAAAGAAGAAACGAAAAGACTGGAGCTGGTTTATTGTGTTAATTTGTGTGGCAGCTTTATTTTAGAAAGAACAAAACACACTGGCCCTTATTTGTCATTCTCCTGGACCCACGGGTCAGTTTGGCCTCTCAAATGTTCATAAATAAAATGGTCATAATACATGGAGATAATTCGTCCCAGCGGTCTTTCTCTACCCTCCATTATAGCTGATTAATAGAACAGAGACTGTAGTATAAATAATACAGTTACCCAAGGCTCTGTGAACATGACATTTAATACAGGTTCATACATTTTAATTGTATAATTAATGGTAGATGACACTCATCACTTAGCTGTCCACTGTACTCGTCTGTATGTTGTGTATGTACTGTGCGTGTGTGAAATACAATGCTCCAACAATCATTGGCAAACAGCCTGGAATGTGTTGCCATAGCAACAGAGAAAAGGGGGGCTTTTCAGGGTCACGTCCCTCACGGGAGAGCAAGTGATCTGTCACCATGAGTGTTAGAGAGAAAGACGGGTCGAAGTGAAGAGAGAATGTAGAGAATAAGGTGGCAAATGGAAGAAAGACAGGGAAAGAGATCAATCAATCCATAAAGGCACAGGTGGATTGTATCACCATCACTCCGAAAAGGATCATTGTTAGATTGTGTGAACATTCAACAGCAGATTGATTAAATATCTCCTCCTCTCGTCCCAGATATCGACGCTCGCCCCTGGGACTTCCAGGCGGAGGAGTGCGCCCTGCGGGAGAGCATCGAGAAGTTCAACAGCCGCCGCTACGACAAGAACAAGAACGGAGAGTTCGCGCCTGTGGACAACTGCCTGCAGAGCGTGCTGGGCCAGCGCGTGGAGCTGCCGGAGGACTTTCACTATAGCTACGAGATGTGGCTGGAGAGAGAGGTCTTCTCCCAGCCCATCCAGTGGGAGGGGCTGCTGCAGAATCCGTGATGGAGGGGGAGAGGGTCGCTGAAAAGGGGGTTGGGGTGGGGGCGGGGGCGGTGGAGGGTGGAGAAGGGTGAAGAGAAAGAAGATGGGAGATGGAGAAGCCGCCTCCCAGGCTATCCAGTGATGGGAGAGGATGACGGGCAAAACGGAGCAAATTTGACAAACAAGTGGGGCTTCGTACTGTGAGCTCGGCACAAATAGATATCGCACACACACGCACACACACACACACACACACACACACACACACACACACACACACACACACACACACACACACACACACACACACACACACACACACACACACACACACACACACACACACACACACACACACACACACACACACACACACACACACACACACACACACACACACACACACACACACACACACACACACACACTTGACGCTAACATGTGCCTATGACTACTGTGAACACACATGGACGTGACAGGCAAGCACAGAGGTAGCAGTTAAAAAAAGAAACCGCTGTAGCAGGAGACTGTTTCAGCCAGTTGTACTACCCCCAAAATATCTTCTTCTTCACTTTTTTTATAATGTTGGTGCTTTTTGACCCCCTGGTGTTTTCCTATTTATTTTTAGCAATGTGTGTGGCTCAACATTTTGTGATAAGATGTACATTTACATGATTTCTAATCAGTTTATGTCCTTTTTGTTGTTGTTTTGTTTACACAAAGCCTACTGTAGGTGATGGGTTGTAGTTTGTGGGTGATGGATTTGAAGGTTTTTTTAATGTATTTTCTAAGGGGGGGGGGGATTTGGAAGCAAAACCACAGGGTCATTTTGATAGTCCAAACGTATTTCCACTAATTGCATAATTTCACCTAATATGGAACCAAAAAAGCAAAATGATTTTACCAACTGTAAGTGTATGGGTTTTTCTGTGAATGTTAAAAGTATGAAAAAGCAAACGGTGCATTATGAGCAGATGTGCGGAGGAGGGTTTTGAAGTATGAGACTATAAGAATCTTCTGAAAGAAACAAATCCTATTTTTATCTTTAACAATACCAACTTGTATAGAATCTTTACTATTCCAGATATCTTTTGAATTATACATGCAGAAATCACAGAACAAAAACTGTAACGATGTCCAGGATTTATTCATGTTCACATATAGGCCTTTTATGGTCCCATAAAAAGCTCAGGGAGGTGGCTGTGGGGTGCTCTTCAACATTGCTCCTGAAACAAAAAAATCTTGTTGAATGTGGAATGCGCTCATAGTTGCCCCTTGTGGTAATTAGGGGGGATCCACTTCCCTGAGCTTTTATATGGAACCATCCTGTGCTGATCCACCCACTGACTCCCCCTCTTATCTGCCCGACCAACAGCACAATCCGTTAACCACTGTCCTCCTCGATGGTGGCCTTTGGTGAGAACTTGAAAGAACACAGGTGTCACAAAAATTATGCTTTTTCTTTATCCTTATTTGTCTTCACTGCACCTTATCCGTCCTTTCACGTCCAAACTACCTTAGCGGAGGGTTTTCCTGGAAATGTCTGAAACTGAAGCACACAAACAAGCACAGAAAACAAAAAGCATGGTCGCCCTTTTGTTATCTGCTTGCCTCAAGGGGGTCAAGGACGGTCATTTATTAGCTCTGTATAGAACAATAATTTTGTGCTTCTCTGTGGAAATGTGCATGGCCACTGTTTAGTTTTGAGTACTTAGTCACATTTAGATATGGTATTTAGAACGTGGAATTTGTCTAATGATGTTTCCAGCACAATGAGAAGTGTACTTTTTCCCTCTCAAAGTCAGTGTTCTGCATTATAAGGGTGTTTGTTTCTTCAGGAAGGCGTATCTTTGAAAAATAATATTGTATACTTTATAGATTCTCAGGTTTATAGAAATAATATATCGCAAAAGTTTTAAAGCTTCCTTGCCATCATCTAGCTCACTACCTGTAGTGATGAATACACATTTATCATCACATTCTTACATGAGAATAACACCTGAAGCATGAAGCATTTACTGCACAGGCTGCGTATTTTCATTTCAACACAATAACTCATCTGGAGTCTATTTATGTCAGCGACATTTCAAGTTCAGAAGTATTTTTTGTATCTTGTGCCAAACTTTGAGTGCCATTTTCTATTTTTATTTCATTGTCGTTGCCTTCATGATCATATGGAAGATTTTTTTTCATTCAAATCGCCACCGAAGGTTTGCAATACAGAAATGTTATTTTCTACCTGAAAATTGTACAATCAGTGAGAATAGCCGTTTCATGTATCTGGTACAGTGTTGTGCCAGAAGTGTTTAGCATTTATCGGTGTTACAACGGTATATATGTGTTTTTGTTACACACATACTTCCATGTCTGTAGAGTCAAGAGAAATACTCAATACTGAATTTTTTCAGGGGTATGTGCAATTACAGATTCATAGAGGCATTATTCAATAGAATGACAAAGTACACTATCAGAGTTGCATATTAAACAATGTTGAACAGTTGTGATTGTTTCTGAAGTTATTATTCATTAGCTGAGGGGGGTCTGCGTTTACACCCACCAACACTGAAGGTCAAACTGACCACACACTCATATCACGTCACACATTTCCTCGGGTCAATGTTCCAACAATTCGGGTACAGCTGTTGTGGAAGGGGACGTGTGCATTTTCCTTTTTTTGTGATTTGCTGGTGGTGTAACGATGTAAAAGTGCCCTGTATGTCCTTCACCATGATGGGAGTCAAAATATGGTAAAAGCAGCGTGAAATGGAAATAGTTGGGGGTTTTGTTGAGTTTTTTTTCAACATGAGTCGTAAATTATGCAGATTTATCATAGACGGAATAACAACTTTGTCAAAATTCAAGTTTTGCGCAAGTAACGTGTGTGTGTGTGTGTGTGTGTGTGTGTGTGTGTGTGTGTGTGTGTGTGTGTGTGTGTGTGTGTGTGTGTGTGTGTGTGTGTGTGTGTGTGTGTGTGTGTGTGTGTGTGTGTGTGTGTGTGTGTGTGTGTGTGTGTGTGTGTGTGTGTGTGTGTGTGTGTGTGTGTGTGTGTGTGTGTGTGTGTGTGTGTGTGTGTGTGTGTGTGTGTGTGTGTGTGTGTGTGTGTGTGTGCAGAAACAGGTCCATCTGTACAGTAAATATATTGATCACATCCACAAAGGCCATACATAAAGTGAAAGCCTATACATGTTTAGATTAGTCTTTTCTAATAGGGTTTATTGTCCATGTAGAACATATACAGTGATGTAAAAGAATGCACTGTTTCCCTATATGTTGTGCTGCATTTTCAGGCCCAGCGCTGCTTTGCCATGGAACTCCCCCGTCCAAACCAGCCCCTGCGCGTTAGTGAATGCCCCGTCTCCTTCCAACCTGGAACACACCGGTTAAGACATCAACTATCTTACAATTTAAAGAAGTGTATGGCCATAAAGCAAACTAAATATTAAAACATCCAAGTATTTGGTCCCAATATTTCCCCTCAAAATAGCATGTTCATACTGAATAAAACATTTTATCCAACTTTTAAACCGCTTAAGGGGAAATTTAAAGGAAATATTGGAAACAAGGATTGACATGGCTAAAATGTATTACAATGTAAGTGGCACATGTCATATTAAGTTGCACTAACCACTAATTGCTTTAGTAAAACTGGAGCCTTGCTTTTTTCTGGTTAAGAGGGCTAACCTGAACCACTGCACATTAATTATGTTTATTTATTTAAAAAGGCACAGTGCACAGTAATTAACATATACTCTAAATAACAGAAAACCCTACGTTAACCCTTAGGGTACACCAACGTAATTGTCAACCATTTGTGAGATTTTATGGTCTACATCAGGGGTCTGCAACCCTCGGCTCTTGGGCCACATGCATGAACATTACGTGCTTTTTCAGTGGATCCCTTTAGCTTTGCAAAAAAATAACATGGAAATACATAACATGGGCTTTTTTGCACAGTAGACAATCTTTCAGAGGGAACACCTGTTATTTTGGAGTTCAAGGGGATTTTTAATAAAATATTCTATGAAACTAAAATATGCATCACATCCTACGTCTATGGCCCATTCTAACCATGGATAAATCCCCCCCAAAAATAGTGACGTGGACATTGATTTGCTTTCAAGTGATGATGGCTTACCTGTAGGCTTGATACTTGGTGAGAAATTAGCAAACAACATTTTTTATAACAGGTAATATTAGGGATAAAATGTCAACAGTTTTCTTTTTTTTTCGTTCTATAATTTTGTAAATGCAACAAACATTATTTTTTTAATATATCATATAATTATATATAAACCTTTGTAAGCTTTGACATCAAATATGTTTTGTGGCTCCAGACAAATTTTAATTGGGGGAAGAGGGGGTAAAATGGCTCTTTTGATAGTAAAGGTTGTAGACCCCTGGTCTATATGAACACCTTGTTTTCGGGCTGTATAAGTTTATCAATTACATTAGGTCATTAGAAACTCATGATTAACTGTATGCGTTCTTTAAATCAAGGAATACAGCCCATAGCACACACCCCATGTCCAATTTAGCCTAAATATTTTCCTGAAAAAAAAAATTGCCGGTCCAGTGAAATGCATTGGATGCAATGAGAAAGAAGTAGTATTCAATGATGAATGATGACCACAGTCTTACGGTATAATCATTTGGAAACTCCTACGAGGACATGGCTCTGTTTAGAAAGTGCCAAAAATGGCTTGCCCTTTACCTGTTCTTATGAAAGTGACCTTTGTAAGTAGAGCCGTCTGGGAATGTGTATGTTCCTGTGCCGTGGTACATGTTGTCTTTGAATTCGCCTTCATAAAGTGCACCAGAGGGATGCTGCAGGGTCCCTCTGCCATGCATCTGTGACAGAGAGTACAATCACGTATGGTCAACCACAGGGCAAATACAACCATACAGACATCAGAAGAAGTCAAGTACACACATAGTAGATGCATACTTTGTCTTCCAGCCACTCTCCAGTGTATACAATGCCCCCTGCTGAAGTGTGTTGACCAGTGCCGCTCCTCATCATCACCCCAGATGCAGACCTGCTGCACTCCCCCTCTGTAGAGAAGATATGTTGACCACACTTGTCAAGACACTGTAGCCTATTTTAAATGCTGCATTATTAGTTATCACTCATGTGGCTTACCATATATGTCACCATTGGGGAAAATGTAGGATACCTCTATAGGTTCTTCTTCCCCTGTAAACAAATATGCATATTTAGCCTAAGCACCCCATCTAACAAGATGAACATGCAACATTTGCAGGTATGAAACTTGGATATTTACCTTGAGTTCTTAAATAATCACTTTCCTTATTGTCTGAAAGTGAAATTGATACACAATTAGAGCAGATTGGAAGGACAGAAGGAGTTGTGTTTGTGTTCTTCGCATTCCCCACCAGTCATCCGTGACAGCTTCCCCCAGCTGATAGTTGTCAGAAGACAGGAAACGCGGTGTATCGGCCAATTATGGAGTGTGAAAAGTCAAACAACTCGATTACAAATGTGTGAAAATGACACAAGAAAAAGTCGTGCTATATGTGTTCACCAACCTACCCTACATACAAAGAAACTGTCCTGGTAGTCAGTCCTCTTTCTGGCACTATGGGGAGGCAGCGCGACGCAAACTGAAGTTGCCATGGTTACAAGATTTGGTGCAGCCCTGCCCACTTTTTAAAAGAAATATGCTTTTAAAAAAATATTTTTGGCGTTATTCTTGAAATGTGTAAACATGTAGTTTAGCACAATATATGTCGCCTTTAATTTGGTTTTATTTTTAAATGGAAAAATAAATTTAGAACAATTTGCGGACACCGGAAAAGAAACTTTGAACTCTTTAGTTTCGACCAATGAGAGGATGGCAGGCTACCGGTAGTCGGAACCGCTGTCTCAGGTTTGTCCATACTTGTTATGAAAGTGAAGTTTTTCAAGTACTTTTATACGCTACCGCTTGTGTGAAATATGTTTATATATTCATGGTATTTTTAAGAATTCAAACCTCTCGACTTGACCTGTGAGAAAGCTTCTCTCTGCTAACATTAGCTTGTCAAATCAGAAGTAAGGAGCGAGCCTGCTCGCTGTTAGCTTGTTAGCTAGCTGAAGCCTGATACACTTCAGTGACCGGCGTGCCACAGTATGCGACACAATACCACGCTATTGCTCACACCAGTTACACCCTGTTCCTTTGTAACTTACTAACAAAAACACACTGCGTGTCAGCCAGTCTGACGTAGAGTTAAATGTCGCCCTGGTTGTGTTGTTAGTCACCATGCTCCGCTTCATTGCATAATTGTAGCCACCAGCGCTGTGTGTGTCAGCCACCATCTCATTGCTCACAGATCTTTGCGACTCTGTGCACTGCAGCGGATGTACAGTAGCCGCCTGCTCTTCCCCGGTTCGCAACTAGCAGCTCTCTCTCTCTCTCTGGTGTATCTGAGATTATTGTGTTTACTCCCAGGGCTCAGAAGATTCATTCAAACTAAGCTTGTTATGCATCTTCACAGATCGGTTGCTGCTATGAAAGAACACTGACTGAAGGTGAGTATACTGTGGCATAACAGCTGTGTATTTTAAGCAATACCTGATGTGTTGATACTTTTAAGCAAGACTGCTTTAAAATGCAGATGAAACTGTCCATATGTGTTTTAACAGAGAAATGAGTGCAAGGAGAAGAGGTGGGAAGCCCAACAGAGGAGGGGGAAAGTTTAACAAGCCAAGAGGAGGAGGAAGAGGAGGTGGTGGCGGCGGCGGTGGAGGAGGAGGTGGCGGAGGTGGAAGCAAGAAAGGAGCAGCTTGTTGCTGGGATGACGAAGATGATTTCAGCCTTGATTTTGGACCCTCTCGTCCCAGCAGGTACACATTCATAGTGATGGAATTAATTATCAGATTTTAAACTTTTATCACAGTGTGCTGATTTCCTGCTTTTACCCGCGTCTCTCCTGTTCCCTCTCTGTTTACCCGGCTTTGTCTTCAGACCTAGTAGAGGACGAGGCGGAGGTGGCAGTCGGGATGGTGGTGGCGGCCGTGGCGGCCGTGGTAGCGGCCGTGGTGGTGGCAGGGAGGGAGGTAGAGATGGAGGTCGAGGAAGGGGGGGTAGAGATCAAGACAGGGACAGAAGAGGCGGGGGGATAAGCAGGGGCAAGGATCTCCCAAGGTCCCTTGCGAGGACACGAACAAGCCCAAAGCCAGGTGACGGCATCAGGTCGGAGATGAGCACCATGCCTATGCAGAAGATCTTCATGACTAATGAGAACCAAGAACAACTCAAGGAGCTTCTGCGGAATCTGCAGACCCAGGACTTTGATGAGCCTTATGAGTAAGTACATTCTACTAAATAAACGTTAAATATGCTGCACCCCTTTATCTTTTGACAGAGACTAACTGTCAACACTTAAGTGAGGTTTTTCCTCTGCAAGTCTACTTTCAACACATGTCATCATCTCTGTCTCAGTGAATCTGATTCTGATTATTCCGGGGGAGAAGAGGAGGAGGAATTTGATGAGTTAGACCCCCGTGAAGAAGGCCAGTTTTGGGCCACTAATGATGAGCCTGTGGGGAGGGCAGAGAGCCCAGCATATGAGACTGAGTCTGATGATGACCGGCCCACCCCTGAACCTGTCATCTCCTTATTTGCCATAGGAAAACTCTGCAGGTGATGTACAGATTGTTCTTTTTTTTTGAGTTGACAGTTAACTCGCATTTGATCTAAAGTCAGTGGTTTTGCGGCTTTGCTGTCAGGAACCTAAAAAACTGGTGAATATTTCCTCTGTTTCATCATCTTTTCTTTGTATAGGTATGGGTTTGATAGGGAGCGTGGCAAGCAGGCGTTGGAGTCTGGTGAAGGGGAACTCGGGGCCACTTTGGAACAGCTTCTCCGCCAAGTTTTTAGTGAGCGCTACGGCAAAAAAGAAGTTTCCCCTGACGGCCTTGAAAGGGTGCCTATGGATGATTGTTTGAGCCAGAGGCAGGAGGAAGCTCTGGCTCTAACTGCCATTTATGGAGAGCGCTTCAGTGAGCGTATTGCCAATAGTGTCTGGACAGTTACCATGGACCTCTCATTCATCTCAGACTCTGCCAAAAATGTCAGGCAAGCCGTGAGTCGAGGTGGGGGAGGAGCCGTTAACATCCGTGATGTCTGCCGATTCTTCATGAAAGGGCAAGGCTGCCGCTTTGGGGACAAATGCAAGTTCAAGCACCAGCTCCCCACTACAGGGAGATCTGGGGCTGGTTCCCCCGACCCGAAGGGCCCGAGCCAGCCTGGCTTCAGCAGCTATTCTCCTCCCGAGTATGAACTAGAGGTCCGTTTCCCCAAGGGAAACCGTTACCCGTTTCAGGCACCGATAGTCGCCTTCAGCACCAGTGACGAGTCTTTCAGCGCTGCAGGGAGGCTCAGCGTGACTGAAAGATTGTTTGGAGAAGCGTTGGCTGCAGCAAAGAGCAGCGAGCCTGTTGTTTACACTCTGATCACCTTATGTGAGGATGAAACTACCATGAAGGAACTGCTGGCTGCCAGTCATCACAAATACAGCACGCCACCACCGGTTGTGGTGCTTCCTCCACCCTCTCTTGCCATGGCAACGAGTAAGAGTATGAGGAGCAATGCTTCTGAGGAAAGTAGGTGTACTAGTACCAATGGTAGTAATCACACCAACAGCAGAAGGACTGCTCCACCCACCAACCAGAGGCCCATAGATCGTGAGTCACCGAGATTATTTGCTTTATATTATTTATCTCTATTTACCAAATGGAGATCAACACTGTATTTATGTGTATATAAGTTGAAATCCCAACTGTCTTTAAAGTGAAAGAGACCGAAGAGGCAGAGAAGCTGGATGAGAAGGATGAGGACGATGATGATGATGATGCTGTTGAAGTCAAGACTGAGAGTTATGTCAATCTGAGGAAGAAAATGGTGACTAAGCACAACCTAAAGATAGACAACCTACTGAAAGAAAATGGCAAACTGTGCAGAGAGTTTAAAAACAAACAGGTAAAAGGAGACTGCATTTGATTAAGAAGTAACATTTTTACATTGTATCGTACTCTCTTACAGCCTCTCTAATGTGATATATGTATTTTAACGCATTGTTGTTCTATCATCCTTCTGCTTACGCAGTCATCCGGGCGTTTCAGATCCATGTTGGAGCAGAGGAGGAAACTGCCAGCTTGGCAAGAGAAAGAAAACATCCTCCAGCTGTTAGATCAGTGCCAGGTGCTGGTTGTCAGTGGCATGACTGGGTGGGTCACACACACGACAGCGTTAAGACAGACATATTATGCTATTACTACTAGAACATTTACAACATTTACATGCTTTAATTTTCAAGAAACACATTATTCTACTCATACTATCTGTCCGGATAAACCTTTAATCACCCTCTGTCTGAAACTAACTTTAAGTCCAACTCAATAATGGAAATGGGCAATGTTATTTATACAAATATGATTTGGTTATAGTCAAGGGTGTATAGAAAATTTGAAGTGGCTTTAAAAGAAAAAAATGTTTATATATATATATATATATATATATATATATATATATATACTGTATATAAATTGTAACTTGACATAACATTCGGGTCCTTAGTACTTTCCTACTACGTGATCAGCAAGTGACTAAATCCATA
The DNA here is from genome assembly GCF_963691815.1 of Echiichthys vipera. NCBI lineage: Eukaryota > Metazoa > Chordata > Actinopteri > Perciformes > Trachinidae > Echiichthys > Echiichthys vipera. The sequence goes on along the minus strand of NC_139845.1, from coordinate 13,958,738 downwards.
TTTTATACCCTATCATTACAAATATTCTTAATATATGATGTGTTGTTTTAAAAACTATTTCACAGACATTCTGATCTTTAAATAATTAAAAACCCAATAAAGAGGCTTGAGTCAAGCAAATATCTAGTCTGTAACTAATATGATTCTGTTGGATATTTGTTTCTTCTCTGCAGGTGTGGTAAGACCACACAGATCCCTCAGTTCATTCTGGACGCCTCGTTAAATGGTCCAGCAGATCAGGTGGTCAACATCATTTGTACTCAGCCACGCCGCATCTCTGCCATCTCTGTGGCCCAGAGAGTGGCACAGGAGCGTGCAGAGTGTCTGGGCAACTCAGTGGGCTACCAGATCCGCCTGGAGAGTGTTAGGGTACGGGCAAAATGACCATGTACATCTAGCACGCAGGATTTTAAGTCATACATTTTTAGTTACTTAGAAATAAACACAACATATTCCAAGTCCTATCCTAAAAATATGAAGCCTTATAGTGCAAAATAATGACTTCTACCTCTCATATTACTTTCTTCTGTCAGACGTCTGCCACCAGACTGCTGTACTGCACCACAGGCGTGTTACTCAGAAGACTGGAGGGCGAGGCAGATCTCAAAGGCGTCACGCACGTCATCGTGGATGAGGTGCACGAGCGGACGGAGGAGAGGTGAGATTACGTAGCTTACTCCCAGACTGTATGGTACAGCAAGTGGGCATTCACACTCTTCTTTTTGTGTCAATCAATACCTTTTACACTCTAGTCCATGTCAGATGTTATCTTTTTAAATTAGTAAATAATATTTGCAACTTTTTCCCCTGTAGCTGGTTTCTTGGTCACTGTCATCTCTTTCTTCTTTTCTTTGTCAGTGACTTCCTGCTGTTGGTGTTAAAAGACCTGATCATGCAGAGGCCAGACCTGAAGATCATTCTAATGAGTGCCACCCTTAATGCCAACCTCTTCTCTGACTATTTTTACAACTGTCCCACTGTACACATACCAGGTGATTAGCCACTTGTGGGGTCTGTTTTAAACATGGTCGTCATATTGCATGTTTAACTCAGACATTGCATTCCATTGGTCGCTTTTATCCCCACTCAGTGAATTTTGCTCATTTCAGGTCGTACTTTTCCCGTCGACCAGTTTTTCCTTGAAGATGCCCTTGCTAAAACCCGGTGAGTCGTATATATATTTGTCTCAAGAAATGTGTAAGGATTATATAAGTTTTTCGTCTCAGTAATCAACTCAAGTCACTTGAATTTATTTTCCCAGCTATGTCATCGAGGATGGCAGCCCTTACATGCGCTCAGGGAAACAAAATTCGTCCTCCACGAGTGGACGAGTGAGCAAAGGAGGGCAAAGGGACGTGGTGGACGACTTGGATGATGACATGTGGAACTTCATGTCTCTCTGTAAGAAGGACTTTGTCAAAGACTCCATTCCAGACCAGCAGCTCAGCCTGCAGGATCTCACAATCAGATATAAAGGTGAGTTAAGAACAGGCTTCATAAAACTGGACTGATCTCTTAAAAGTAAAGTGTTGCTGCCTGTGAATGCATGAAACATTTTTATTTCGCCGCAGACACTAAGAAGTCTGTGCTGAAGACTATTGCTGCAATGGACCTGGACAAGATCAACATGGACCTGGTGGAGAGCCTGCTGGAGTGGATTGTAGATGGAAAACACAATTACCCTGCAGGTTAGAATCACCCACATGTACTCAGTTGAGTTGAGGTGAATTCAAAACACAAAAGTTTCAGTGTGGATTTGGACTTTGTTGGTGTAACATTTTTGTTTCTGTATCCAGGTGCGGTGCTGGTGTTTTTGCCAGGCCTGGCTGAGATCAAGATGCTATATGAGCAGCTTAAGTCCAACAGGATGTTCAACAACAGGGGAGCCAAAAGGTCTGTGTCTAAACTTCAATTCCTATTATTGTTGGTGTGCATTATTCATGCTCTGGGGCATTTTTCTTTTTTATCCTTTCTGGTGTAACCGTTCATTTCTTGATTGATTTGTGGTTTATGTTACACATTCTTACAGTACAATACAATTTTAGTATTGTACAAAATCTATTGGTATGAAACCTTACCTTTTTAAAAAAAAAAACACTTTTTTTTATGAAATGGAAATAGTCAAGTGGCTCAACACTCTACTAGTCGAATGCTAACTAATGTCGATGTATTTCCCCTCATTAGATGTGAGGTGTACCCACTCCACTCAACCTTGTCCAATGAGGAGCAGCAGGCAGTCTTCAGCCGGCCGCCAGAAGGTGTTACCAAGATTATCATCTCCACCAACATTGCTGAGACCTCTGTAACCATTGACGACGTGGTATATGTCATCGACTCTGGCAAGATGAAGGAGAAAAGGTAACCTTGTGTATGGAAACGTCAACAGATATTATGTTGCTTCTTTGGATTAACTGTATGTTCATTTTTGTTACCACACACAATAAAACACACTTATGCTTATATAACTGATGTGACGTGGATTGTGTTGCACAACTTGTTGTTTTAAAATCTACATTTCTTCTTAATTATACTTTCAGGTATGATGCGACTAAAAGCATGGAGAGCCTGGAGGACTCGTGGGTTTCTCGGGCCAACGCTCTGCAAAGAAGGGGTCGAGCGGGTCGCGTGGCCTCGGGCGTCTGCTTCCATCTCTTCACCAGCCACTGTTTCCAACACCAGCTGGCTGAGCAACAGCTGCCTGAGATCCAGAGAGTGCCTCTGGAGCAGCTCTGCCTCCGGTAGATCCATCTGTTTGATTTTCTGTCTCTGTGAATGCAAATTATAGAGGTTTGTTTGACATGGCATGCTTGGAAATGGAGGAGAAACTGGTTTACTGAGGAAAAAGTACAGGACTATGGAAATAAGGTCTTCTTAACAGAGAGGACTTACCTGTAGCACCATGTTGGATTTTAAGGTATGCAAAGCAATATCTCCCCATGTATTTACAGAACTCGTTTCCCATCTCTCCAACAGAATCAAGATCCTGGACGTGTTTGCTGAGCGGACGCTGGAGTCTGTGTTCTCTCGGCTCATCGAGCCCCCCGCCATGGGAAGCTTGGATGCAGCCAAGCAGCGCCTGCAGGACCTTGGAGCTCTAACCGCAGATGAGAAACTGACCCCGCTCGGCTACCATCTGGCCTGCCTGCCCGTCGACGTGCGCATCGGGAAACTCATGCTGTTCGGTGCCATCTTCCGTTGCCTCGACCCAGCTCTAACCATCGCCGCCAGTCTGGCCTTCAAATCACCATTTGTAAGATACCGCTTGCCACTGTGTGTCCCTAGCCAGCTTCTTGATCTTTGTGTTTAATTTTTAACAGAGAAGAACCCACATTCATCAATAGTGTCTTCTTATAGAGAAATACACTGTTTAATTGGTGTGTTTTCCAGGTGTCTCCATGGGATCATCGAGAGGAAGCCAATGAGAAGAAGCTCGCCTTTGCCTTGGCCAGTAGTGACCATCTAGCTTTACTACAGGCGTACAAGGTACTGACTTATCTTTGTGGAAAACTTGTGAAAAAACAGCATTTATATGAATAAATGTTGTAGCTATCAAATTTTAGATGTGATAGATTTTCCCTCTCTTGTAGGGATGGTGCTGTGCTGCGAAGAATGGCCACCAGGCCGGCTTCCGTTACTGCAGGGAGAACTTTCTGTCTTGGCGAGGCTTACAGGTGAGGCAATGTTGTTTGAAGCACCTAATACATTCTCAAATAAAAAATAGAAATAAAAATAAATACACAAACATTTCTTAACTAATGTGTGTTGCGACCTGTGCAGGAGATCGCCAGTCTGAAGAGGCAGTTTGCCGAGCTGCTGTCTGACATTGGCTTCATCAAGGAGGGACTGAGGGCCAGGATTATAGAGCGTATGTGCTCTAAAGGCACCGATGGTGTTCTGGAGGCCACTGGCCCCGAGGTAACACACTGGTGGAAGGGTTTTCTATGAGTTGTGCAATATAGCTGTCCAGTTCCTTTTATAGAGAATTAATTCAGGGTTTGTACGGGTGCTGGAAATCCTTGAAAACACTTGAATTTAAGTGAGGTGGTTTCAAGGTTTGAAAAGTAAAGTGCTTGGAAACGGTTGAAATTTATTTTATATGGGATGACGTGATACACAGAGAAAAGAAGATCTCCATTTATGAGAGATTTTAAAACCGCATTTTCTGACATTGTTGCATAAAAAATGACTTGATGTTTAAGAGATAATCAGAATATTCGGTGATCATATTTCTGTTGTTCTATTAGTCGAGTTAGTTTTCCTTTCATTGGTTGTCCTGTAGAAATCTTTCGTTTAAAACATCATGTTGGTCGTTTATAGAACAATAACATCTATTTTAATGCGATGAACAAGTGCAATAATATGTATATTGAATACTGAGCATTGTACTGTATAGAAATATATGTAGTTGACTACAGCTGTAAGGTCCTGGAAAAGCATGAAAATGCACCTTGAAATGCTTGAAAAGTGCTTGAATTTGACATGGGAAAAGGTGTAGGAACCCTGTTTATTTCGATTGTATACGCTTATTTCAGTCGGCTTGTAAGCACACCGTTACTCTAATCTTAGTCTTAAGAGAATCTGATAATATTTATAAATATTGATAAATGTCATTCCTTTTCAGGCTAACTTGAACTCGGACAACATCCGGCTGATGTCCGCCATGCTTTGTGCCGCCCTCTATCCCAATGTGGTCCAGGTGTTAATTAATTCTTTCATTGGAAAAAGAAACTGAAGCCAGTGTATAAACTGTCTCTACTTGGCTTCACGCTCCTGTGTTTGATCCTTTGTTCCAGGTACGAGCTCCTCAGGGGAATTTCTACAAGATGACCAGCAAAGGAGCGATGAAGATGCAGCCCAAAGCCAACGAGCTCCGCTACGTGACCAAAGACGACGGCTTCGTCCACGTACACCCGTCATCCGTCAACTACACAGTGAGATCTAAAGAGAAAAGGCATAGTCTTAAAAGCACTAGTTAAAACTGAGAAAGCCACTTGAGACTCTTCTTTGTGCTCCAGGTTCGCCACTACAACAGCCCATACCTGGTTTACCATGAGAAGGTGAAGACGAGCCGCGTCTTCATCAGAGATTGCAGCATGGTGTCCGTCTACCCGTTGGTGCTGTTTGGAGGAGGGCAGGTGAATGTGGAGCTGCACAAGGGAGAGTTTGTCATCTCCCTCGATGATGGATGGATCCGATTTGCTGCTGCTTCTCATCAGGTCAGGGTCTGGACTACTATTGTGTTTGTACATAAGAGAAAATTCAAAAATCTGATCAAATTGCTGAATAAGGAAAGTTCTCCATTGTCTTTAATTGTCCCGGGGTAGTGAGAATGTCCATCTTAAGACTGTGTTTCAGATATTTGTGTGTGTTACATGCACAAAAACTAAAGGCAGATTGTCCAAGTTCAGAGTAAACCCCTGGGACTTGAAGCATAAGACAGTTAGTAGCACAGAGTTGTTTTAGAGGGTGGTGAAAGTCAGATAAGGGATTTATGGATGAACAGATACAGGTGTAGATTCTAGGGGTTTGAGAGTGGAAGCAGCAACATGTCTGTAGATTAGATCACCGTAATCTAGGACTGATGGGAAGAGTGCCTCAATTATACTTTTCCTGCAGTTCAAAAGGAAACTGGATGTGTTTCTGTTTCGCTTCTGAGTTTTTGCTGCAATTTGGTGATAAGACTTTCCACATGGTGTTTAAATGTAAATGATTAATCAAGCAAAATACCTATATATTTATATTCTGTGTCTCTCTGTATTGCGACTATTCAAAAGAAAAGCGTTAACTTTGTTTTGACGAAAGAAATTCAGACACAATATGTGGAAAATTTGTTTTTTTTTCAATCTTAACAGGATGTTGTAGCAGAAACCCAAGATACACATATAAACCTGAAAATTAGCATTATATGGGGCATTTAAATCATTTAGAATCATGATAACAAAGCTGTTAAGTGGTATTTTGATGATAAATAAGTATTGTTCAAACCTCAGTGAAGGATGATTACAAGCTGTTTTTACAAGCTGTTTGTAAAATTGACTAATGTGCTTTTTTGAGGATTCTAAAACAGTGCACTACAGTGGCACATGTTGTCACATAAACTCTAAGTAATAAGCATAATAATAATAATAATCCAAATGGTATTCTATGGTATTTGTTTACTGTAATTAGTATTCATGTTAACGAACACAAAGGTAAAGTAGAAGGAAAATCCCATTCACATGAGCTGAATTATAATGACTGTTTATTTATGTTGGTAAAAAAAACAAGAACATAACTGAAACAACAAAGTGACTGTATGTGGCAAACAAAAGTGAAAACTAAAATGTGGCTGTGTGAATATGCATGTTACCCAGGTGGCTGAGCTGGTGAAGGAGCTGCGCTGGGAGCTGGACCAGCTGCTGGAGGACAAAATCAGGAACCCGAGCATGGACCTGTGCAGCTGCCCCCGCGGCTCCCGCATCATCCACATGATAGTCCAGCTCATCTCCACACAGTAGTGCTGCTACTTAACGCCCCACTTTTCAACCCTTTTCGTCACCCTCAGGGGCTTAACTGCATGGAGCTCTGCAGTAAAAATGTCTGTCTGCTCCTGCATCACTGCCACTAAGTTATTATACATACTACCCTATTAATTAGGGAAGTCGGGGTCAAAAGCTGGTAAATATTTGTATAGCATTAAGGTTTTTTTTAAGTAAATTTCACCTTCAAAGAAAAACATATGGCTCTATGCAGGTGATCCACAAGCCTCCTTTATTGCTTTATTGTCTTTAGTTTATTTCGATGCCATACTACTACTGTATGTGCAGTAAAGTGGCACACAGTTGACTGTTGAATTTGATGTCAGATATCATTTATATGCAGTTTATTTTGGGTTGTGTGTGTCTCGCTCACAACTGCGAAGTTTCTTGGATCCATATTGGATTCCTTATACTCACACTGACTGCATACTTATTATGGTTGTGAATATTTATTTGTATTGCATGATCGAGAGATCCAAGAGCTTCTGCATGATATTGGGCTGATTTACATTCACTGAATGTATTGAAATGTCAACGGTGATGTCAAAAACTACACTTTCACAATGTGAATGCAAGGGCTTTTAAAATCAGGAGAATTTGATGAGAATTGCCAAAGAAGTTAAAAGCTTGTTGTCTTAGCAAGAGAATTCCCCTTTACTAAAATTAAAAAAAGAAGCAAAAAGAGCCGGCTGTTGTCTTTTGTTTTATTGATTCTATGCTGCTGCCTTTTGCACTCATCTCTAGTTAAGCTTTGTGTATTTGAGGCCAAGCTGCGTCTTGTGGGCAACAAAAGAATTTACAGGCTTGCGGGAGAGGCCAACCCCTTCATTCATGAGCGAGTCTGATCCGTCTCTACGACAACAGGGCAAACAAATGGGGTATCACTGTCCCAGTTGAAGCCATTCAGTTGCCACTTACAACAGTGCCAAGCCCTGAACTGGTAAGATATATGCATATATTTTTAATTTATGACTATTTAAAGCGTCAAAGCTGTTTTGCGAAAGCACTTTAGGTTCTATCTTGCCATTATATTATTATATTATCGTGTTAATCTGAGGAAAAAAAATACAAATTACTGTACACATCTCATTTTACAGCTGGGTACATAATCTCTCAACATACTGGAAGTGACCGTGGCATCTTTCACTATGGTAAAGAATACGTAACATTATATACCAAGGCTATCCAAGCTATTCAATATACTGTACTATGTAGACGTCCAAACCTTAAAGAAATGAACCACTTGTATTTTCTTCAAAGCCCACCAAATCCAGGAAATCAAGGTCCCAGAGTTCAAGGCCCGCCAAGAAAACCGGGAGTCCAAAAACACCCAAAAAGAGGTCCTCCAGTGCCAAATCCACAAAGACAGCGGTGGACGTGCTCAGCCCAGCAGCCATGGAAAATGTCTACTACATTTCTCACAATGCAGTGGACTGTCTGGAGTTCAGAGGCTTTGGATGGCCAAATTCAAATAAAAAGAAGAAAAAGAAGGAAACAAAACGGAAGAAGAAAAAAAAATAAATTCTATTTTTTATTTGCCAAACCTAAGTGAATTCTCCCCCCTTTTAGTTCAAATGATAGTTGCCTTGCTAATGTCACCATCTGGTGGACACATCCTGTAGTGACAGCCCAAGTATACCAAGTAGGATATGATTTGTTTTTCTTCCACAAATTCATACAGAACTGCAAAATGATGCCAGTAAAACTCCACTCCATTCATGAGGCAAAGACTTTATACTTCAGAGAATATTTATAAACAGCAACTTTATTGTAAGCTGACTGATTCAGAATTGTGTTTGCACAAAGGTCATAAAACATTTGGCAGCTAACGAGACACAGAAAGCTTGTGAAAGAAAAATATTTAACAGGAGAAACTATTAATAATAATCAATTTAGAGAACATTTTATACACCTAAGGTGGAAATAATGAACTTCATGTGCAAGTTAAAAGCACCACAGTGCATCCTAGAAAAGGCCAGCCAACAGTGCCATGATACTGGATTTAAAGTGATCCCACAAGTAAGTTTTAATCTTTAAATCCAGTGTTTGCACAGTGTATCTTTATAAAAATAGGCTACAATGAGAACAAGCCTATAAAACTAAGGGAAGAAACAAATACTGGTTCCAGGCACTGTTGAAAGTCTCCATCAATCATTTTACCAAATGTACACTCATTGTACCATAACCCTATAAAATAAATAGTTTCTCTCCAGAGTACATCTGTTCTTGCTTGCGACATGGTCCCACTTTGTTCACTCCGGGGGCTTCTTCTTGGCCTCAACGTCTTTCTTAAAGGCGTCGATTTTCTTTGCTATGTTGGGAACCTAGAAAGGAAAAAGCAGTTCTGTCAATAATACAATCTCAGGGTTTCCCCCGGTGTATTGCAAACCTGGTGGGTCTAGGTCGACTCCCCATCGGGCCTACTATTAAAAAAATAAGAATAAACTTTAAACTACAATTACAGTTGGGCGGCGCGATTGGAAACTTAGATGTAGTCATATTTTCAAAACTCCAGTCACCCTAAAGAATCTCTGATAGCTTTTTTTAAATTCTCAATGCACATACATAGTTTCCTGTTTATTGGGTACACAGTACACCTTGCTAAAACTAATACACCGGTCCTGCAATAAGTTATATACCTACATGAGGGTTGTTTTTGTTGCAACTGTTTTAGAGATCTTTCTAATACTGTCTACCCTTTAAATATGGTGACATAAAGTAGAATTAAGACCTCTTTCAAACAGTTTCAACAAGAACTTTAGCAGGACAGTTGTCTAAACCTTAAATAGGTAAAGTGTACATAGTATACAGAAAGGTACACATTACCATACAAAAATATACAGATGACAATAACATTGCAAGAGGTTTCCTATGTTATGTACGGATATTTAGAGTCCATAGGTGTTCAGAGCATTTCTGTTGATGAATTCAGAAATCAAATACATATAATGTTCAGCCTGGTGGAGAAAAAACATACTATTAGTTTTCTACTGCTGAATTTTACATTTGTGAATGTGAAAAAACAGAACACATCAGTTTTTACTTTTTTTCTACCAAATAAACTGACAACGGATGTACGTCATTTGTTTGTTTTTTTAAAAGCACCTGTCTGGGACACTCTGTGTGTGTGTGTCTCTATACTGTGTGATTGAGATTAGTCGGTACGACAACAGATAACTCGTTGCTTTCTTCATTGCACAACAAACACAACGTTACCTCATAGTTTTGAGCCAGGTACATCCCGACAACATTTCCCAAGGTAAAACCAGCCTGGAAGACAAACAACAAATGTCATTTTAGGCCCAAATGTTAGACTTGCTGATAAAGTAACATCGCAGTGTTTCATATAAACGTTACTTAAAATGACTTGAATGAGGTGATATGTTTAACTGCTAGATATATGTTGAGTGACGCATAGTTTTCAGCGTTATTTACAAACGTTATGGTAGATATTTTCAGTGAACACCGTCAGGAGTTTTGTCAAGTTATGCTAACACGTTAGCTACACGGTTACCTAGGCTAGTTTCGCATCTCTTAGCAACTTGGTAAACGTCGCTGTCATGCATGATAAACTCACCAGAAACGGTAGCATGGTGGAGTAACGAAGGGTTGGTAACAGCAGACCAAAAACTTACTGACTTCAGGCAGTTAGGAGAGAAGGTTAGATGGAGGAAATCAACAATGTGTATACGCATGCGCGAGAAAATAGACTATCGCGGTATATTCAGAGAACAAGTTCTAAGGACTAAACATGACTTAAGTCTCAATCATAGACCACATAATGAATTCATTTATACAGTCTATGGTCTCCATAAACTAATACATTCATAAATAAATGTATAAATGAATGAATACAGGAACAAATAGACAATTAATAAATAAATACATGAATAAATGGGACCTCCTACCTCATTAACATATGGTGACAGAAATATATATATAAATGACAACAAAAATAAATGTAATTCATTTATGTATACATTTATTTATAGATAAGATATTCCTTAATTAGTCCCACAAAGGGGTAATTTCCTTTTTACAGCAGCAAAGTGGATAGCAAACATAGAAGAAGCATCTCTAAGACACAATAAATTGTACAAAATAGAAGAAGAAGAAATAAGAATAACAGGAAAATATTTACAATATTTTAAAACATTTTAATTCACATAGAGGAAAAATATTATTATTGCACAATATTTATTATTTTATTTATCTATACATTTATTCATTCGTTTGTATTTGCATTTATGTTTTATTTCATTTACTCATTTATACGATTTAGAAATCTTTATTTTAGATCAAGAACAAGCAGATAATCAGCAAAATAGATATCCATACAAATAAGACCAGTGTGCAAATAATACACATATACAATTTTGCTAAACCATATATATATTATATAATTAATAAAGTATATGTATTAAAAATAAATACATAAACAATGACAACAATAGTCACAATAGGCAGTTGAAAACAAGATCATCAACAATGTGTATACGCATGCGCGAGAAAATAGACCATCGCGCTATTTTCAGAGCACTAGTACTGTAGTCTTTTCCTTAGTTTGAGCTGTAGCTTATCCCCACTGAAGAACTACAACTCCCAACACCATACAAATCTACCGTCCATCCAGTGGGTGCTGTCGCAATGGTGGTGTCGGTGGGACATTGAATGACTTTGGCTCCATCACGAAAATAGCTTTAGGTTTATTCATTTATATTCACAAAACGTTAGCATGGAGGCTCTTATCCCCGTAATAAACAAGCTCCAAGATGTGTTCAACACAGTGGGAGCGGATATCATTCAGCTGCCGCAGATAGCAGTAGTGGGGACTCAGGTAAAATGCTCTGACTGTGTACATTTTGTGATGTAGCTGCTGTATGATGCTAGTCAGGTGACCGTGCTTTACCTTGATGCATGCACAGATAAATATAGCATTATTTGAGCAATACTCAATATTTAGATACCAACATGAATTGAGGCTACACAGAGGCCTTTGTAGACCCACTCTGCTGTGCTTAAACATTGCATATTGGACTGGACTGCTGCACATCCTTTTTGCAAAGTGTGCAATGCCAGTGAGTGAAATCTATTTTGAGCATCCTAATCAGTGTTATTTTTAGACCCTCATCCACACACAGACCCCTGTTTGCCCAAACCAGGTCACCGCTTCAGGAAAAGACAGGTGCAATTAGCTGTGTTGGCTGTAGCCCTGGTCCAGCATGGTTCTATACCAGAGCTATGCTGAACCAGGCGTGTCTCATCCCTCATCTAACTTATGTCTCTATCCGTGTTTTGTGTCTCCAGAGCAGTGGTAAGAGCTCAGTGCTGGAGAGCCTGGTGGGCACGGACCTGCTGCCCCGTGGGACTGGTATCGTAACCAGGCGACCTCTCATCCTCCAACTGGTCCATGTAGACCCTGGAGATGCAAGGAAACATGACGACAGTGGTAAGCACCATAATCGCTCTAATCTCAGCAGTGTTTCAGACCAAAGACCATGCTAATTTCAATCAGGAGAGACTTAATGATTCCAGTTTAAGATTTGAAAATAAAGATTTATTACAAATGTCTGACAATTAAATATTGATTGAATACAAGTCTTTGGAGATTAGACCCCATCGTGACATCATGTTAGAGGGGTAGTGGAACCCAGGGTAGAGCAGATTAGCCCCTGATGGAGTTTCGACACAGGTGGTGGTGAAGAGGAGATGACTGAGATGGATGCAATGGTGGAGAAGTCCTGATGATGGAGATGCTGCTGAAGACTTGGAGGGGAATGGGGAGGAGGTGGGTGTTTGCCATCGCCTGTCAACCTGGAATGACAGCAAAGAGAGACCACTTTTCAACTTTTGACAGCTACAGCCTGATTGGCTGAGGACATCAAGGAGAGACGTGATAGGTTAGAGCAGGGCTGCCCAATCCTGCTCCTGGAGGGCTACTGTCCTGTATGTTTTAGGTTTCACCCTGCTCCAACACACTCGAGTCTAACGATATTTAAACCTGTGACAAGCTTCAGCTGCTTCATAACGAGCACATCATTAGAAACAGGTGTCTTGGAGCAGAGATAAAACATGCAGGACAGTGGATCTCCATGAGCAGGGTTGGGCAGCCCTGGGTTAGAGTGAAGTGGTGACTCTTAATGTGCCTGGGAATAAAAGTGAAAGTACGTGGGAGAGATGTGAGATAAGATGACGAGGGACAGTCTTCCCGTCTGAACCTTCGCTAAGCTACATTAATCAACTGTTGTCTTTGGATATTTCTTGCGATTCACCATCATTTTTTATCTGGCTAATAAACAAAGAAGTAGTAGCACCAGTTCTAAAGTTCTGTCTCTGTCACTGTGCTTTTAATTATTTGCAGATTCCAGGGAGTGAAAAAGCATTGTGACTTCACAAAGGTGCATTGTACAGGTGTCTTCAATAACCCGGACAAGCCTCTTAGTTCTGCTCCCTCCTCCTCCTCAAAGCAACACCTGCTATTCCAACTGCTTTATTCACCAGACCATTAACTGTGGTCAGGTGTGGATTCTAGTGTTAGCTGTGCTTGCTTAGCCTGAGGCCCAATTCCAATCCAGCCCCTTACACCCTCCCCACTCTCACTCCGTTTGCGTGGAGGGTATTCTCATTCCAAACCAATTCCTGGGGAGAAGAAGTCAATTATAAAGCCCTCCAACAGCGAGTCTGCATCAGTGCAGGCTTACAAACTGCAGCACCTCTTTTGTGTCCGGAGGAAACGGCCCTTACACAACAGTTACAAATGTGATTTCTGTGCGGTTATTTTGAAAGGATAGTGATAAGTTGCCTCACCTCAGAAAGAGATTTGATAGACTATTTTCATGCACACGTGACCCAATTGGAGCAGGATCAAATCAATTGTATTTAGGATCAAATAAACCATTATCTAGTCTAGGAAATGGTTAATTTTATTATACATATAATTTATAATTACAGGGACAAAACCAGGCAGCTTAAGGGAGTCTGCCACCTCACTGCCCACACTGTTACTCATGGAGTCTATTATGATTATTGGTAAATGTTACAGTAGTTCCTGTTGCTGCCGGAAAGAAGGACATATTTGTATTGTATTTAAACCCTGCACCTGAATGAAAGGTGCTTCATTCAGCTTGAGTGTCCCTCGACACAGCACGGAGTAGGAGGGTGTAAGGGCCGACATGGAATTGGGTCTTTGTAAATGTCTTTAAGCCAAATAAGGTTGTAGTGGTTACCACCTGTTTGTTCCTTCTTTGCGAATACTATGCTACATCTGTAACCCATACTATTTAATTGTTTGTCACAGGCAGAGAAGGTGAAGAGTGGGGCAAGTTTCTGCACACAAAAAATCAGGTATGACTTTTATCATACAAAATAATGAATTCAAATGCTTGATCCCTGCTTGTTTAAATGTTTTTATATATTTTTTTATTTTTTGCAGATCTTCACAGATTTTGAAGAAATCAGGCAAGAGATTGAAAATGAAACAGAGAGAATATCGGGGAATAATAAGGTGAGACATGGATAGAGTTAGCATATGTATATAACATATATATATATATGTATATGTATATATATGTACTGTTAAATGAGGTTGATGGGGAACAAATCTATGATGCATGTTATGAATGAATGAATCAAGGAACTCTATTTCTATAGCATCTTCCGTGCAGAGAATACAGCACAGAGTGCATTCAAATTCAGCAGCAAAAACAAAAACACAGAAAACAAATGTTAAAAAACATACAAAAGCAGGAAGGGTGTTACTACAATATTGAATATCATATAAGATTAAAATGGACAGCTTCTAGTTAGCTACGTGAAGGATATACATTTTGAGTTTTCGTTGAGTCAGCAAGTCTAATATTTAAAGGCAGAGTTTTTCATATTTATGATGCTTAGTGGCTAAAAGTATCAATCCTATACATAAACAAAAAAAAGGAATACCAGTAATTTTACCTTGCAAAGCAGCTGGATTCTCATGTTAACATGCAAACAAAACGGGATCATAAAATCACACGAAAAATCTTCTAAGCCTTCAAGTTAAGCATTTCTGACCAATCGGTGTCCTGTGTGGAGCTACCGGCAGCTACGGTTTAGGTGTGTGTGTGACCACAGAGAGGCGTCTGTTAGCATCAGTTATATGAGAACTGGAGAGCATTTCTTCATTGAAAGAAGAGCAAAGCACCACACTCAAGGCTTCTCATGACCTTTTTGTTTTACCACTGTTCTACCGACTGGCGAGAGTTTAATCAACAGATGGGTAATCAGTGGCATCAACCTGCCAAGTACTTTTTGAAAGTGCCTGCCCTTTTCCAAACAGTTTCCTATAACAGCTTCTCAGTTACCAGTAATTGTGCTCTAGACACAACATTGAAACAAATGCATAAGAGACTCAGGGAGCTTTTGCACAGCACAGATGATGTCTCAGTAGTAGTAATACTTTTTCTGATTGAGTAAAGGATTTGGTTTGATGACTGGGTGATGTAATGGAGGCTGAAACTCATTACTAACTACTGTAGCAACAAATAATGGGAGGTTGGTACATGGCAAATGTATTCCTTCTTTCTTTTGCCAGTTAGAAAACTAGGTGCACATTCTGGACTAGCTGCGGGCGAACCATGGATTAGTAGCTAACATAATATGTAGAGAATTAAAATTATCCAGACACAATGAGATGAAAGCGTACATAACTTTTTTTTTTAATTCTCCAAATGTGAGAATGTGGGTAAAGGCTTGACTTTTGATATAGCCCTGAGCTGAGGAAACTGGTGTTTTACATTGGACCTTATACAGTATGTTTATCAAATTTGATATCACAGTGGAAAATAACACGAACATGTTTTGGCATGTAGCTTCCGGCTACTGGAGTTCAAAGGGTTGAGAGATGCTTCCAGACAACGGAAAGGAGGGAAAATGTAAGGAAGACTTGCTCTCGTGTAGCTTTGTCAAACTTTTAGTTATTTACATAAACACAGTTCTTTGAGTAGCATGAGTGTCTCACGCTGGGAGCATCCTCTGTGACTGTGAGCAGTAATAACTGAGACCCCGCCCCCTATGAATAAAGCTTACACTACACCAACTGTCATCCATTAGCCTTTTTGTTGCTACCGGCAAAAGTTTGAACTCCTATCTCAATACCAAATGTCTCTCTGGGACCTAGCTTAACTGTGACTCAAGCGCTAACTTGGTCACCGGGCACTTTGTTCTCAGTCTGCAAATTGTTCTGTCATCAAGTAGTACTTTTTAATTGTGGAGAGAGTAGCGTTAAAGTTAGCCAAACTAAATAGCAAATCTCTTAGATAGTAATACCTCTATAAGTAGCAAACTGATGTTAGCCGCTTCTCTGGTTAGCGATCAAGAGTTGTAATACTGCTAGCTAGCTAGCATTCCCAGAATACCCGTGCCCTATTCTAGCTACTGTAGGCTAGCCATATCAGACAATTATCCCCAGTTTGTGCCTTCTATGTATTAGCTCTTCTTATCATCTGTATTAAAAAAATAAATTCTGTCCACTGTACAATAAAAATGATTCGTTCTAACTTCTTATCCTAATTCAGACACAGACTGAGCCAGGCTCATGAACAGCACCATTGGAATTGACAGCAAGTAGGACAAAATATTCCGTGAAACAGTGCTGAGCTGTTAAATACACATCTATTCTTTTCTTGTTCCTCTGCAGGGGATCAGCGACGATCCCATTCATCTCAAGATATTTTCTCCTCACGTTGTCAACCTCACGCTGGTGGATCTGCCTGGAATAACTAAGGTGCCATGCTGTACTTTTCTACTTCCTACTCCCCAAGAAAAGGCTTTGATCATCTCATACCCCTGGGAACATTTGTTATACAACACATCCTTTTTTAAAAGATTCAGATGTTCAGTAAAAAAAAAAACCCAAAACACAATTTACCAAATATGCCTGGTGTTAATTTCCCATCTGGTTTATGCTTTTGTGTATTTGATATTTGTAGACTTCGGGGAATTAGTAACTGGTTCCTGATGATTCTAAACCACGTGTTGTCAAAGCCCAAGTGTATGCAGGCTTTGATTCCAGCCTCATTAGTTCCTCCCCTCTGGTTCAACATGTGTTCATTTGAGAAATCCCTCTGCTGTAGTTTCTAATGAATCAAATTGAGATGTACTGTGTCTTTTCCTCTATTTGCCATCCATTGGCATCCATCCATTCCACCCCCCCTCACCCCAGGTGCCTGTGGGGGATCAGCCCCAGGACATCGAGGTTCAGATAAAGGATCTTATCTTGAAGCACATCTCCAATCCCAACTGCATCATCCTGGCTGTCACTGCGGCTAACACAGACATGGCCACCTCGGAGGCTCTCAAGGTGGCCCGGGAGGTCGACCCCGACGGTAAGAAAAACTGAAAGCAAGACATTACCCAAAGTCATCATCATAATCTAATTTATTTTTAAGTGAAAACAACCTTCATTGGCCAACTTTTCACCACTCATTGTGAATAAAACAGTAAATGGTAAAGAGATGACTGATAAAAGATGTGAGTTGGTAGCTATTTGTGTAATATTGACCATTGTGAATGAATGTGACTCAGGCAGGAGGACACTGGCTGTGGTGACCAAGCTGGACCTGATGGACGCCGGTACTGATGCCATGGACGTACTGATGGGCAGAGTCATTCCTGTCAAACTGGGCCTCATTGGAGTAGTCAACAGGTCTGGAAAACTACATTTACTGTCTGGAATAATGAAATGATCCATCACTCTGAGCGTGTAATGATAGATATAAGAGGCTCAATAGAGATGAGTGTACCTTTATACATATTTAATGCTGGCATATCAATATCTATTGTTTGTAATCACAGTAATAAAGGAAATGATGTTGGAGGTTTCAACATTATAAAATATGATGAACAGCCAGCTTTAAACCATTTCTCATACAAAAAGAGATGCTGTAACATGATATACAGTACATTAGGCAGCATGAGACATTATATATTGATAGATAAGTCTTTTATTTGAATATCCTTTATTGCCCAAGACTCATTGTTGGTTTATTATTTAAACGTCAAGGAGCCAGCTGGACATCAACAATAAAAAATCTGTGGCCGATGCAATTCGAGACGAACATGCTTTCCTGCAGAAGAAATATCCATCTCTTGCCACCAGAAACGGGACCAAATACCTGGCCAGAACCCTTAACAGGTAAACCGGAAATATTATTCGTATATGACACAGATATAAAGGTATGGACGTAACATTTTACTAGGACACATTAAAGGTCCCATATTGTAATAAAAAATTCCATGTCTTTCTGGATTATAAAGAAGGTCGAGGTGCTATATAATTTATGTGACAGTATCAAAATGATCAATCCACGGAGAAATGCACAACAATGCTATTTTCCGAAACTGTGACTTTTAAACATGCTGTCAGGACTTCTGTGCAGCTGTGATGTCACATATACTATATATGGGTAGAAAGTGCTGCCACAGTGCTGTTACTCCCTGGCTGCAATGACGGTGCAGAGATGCCGAGCGCACAGATGCCGAGCCCACGGATGTTGAAACCTGGAAACGGTGACCAATCAGAGCAGACTGGGCTTTTTCGGGAGGGGTGCCTTTAAGAAAGTCAAAAGCAGTCCCTGTTATTAGTTACAGCCATCATCTCCATATCAGAGGTCTTTAATGTTTTTCAGGCCAAGGACCCAGTAGCTGAAAGAAAGACACATTTTGTAAAAAATGTAGTTGCATATTTCACTTGGCCTACAATAACATGCAGAACAGCCTAAAGCCTATACACATACATTTGTATGGTGCATACAACACTAAGCTATTAAAATAATTATTATTGAAATATTAATATATATACTGATTCATACACTAGGTTTTAATGTTAAACATTAGTGGCTACATTACCTAGGCCAGTAAACCTATAATCAATTTGTATAAATTCATTTAATTAAAATTAAATTAATATAATTAAATTGTGCTCTTTTTCTTTTTTTTTTTTACAAATAGGCCAATTTATATTTGCTAATAATATGTTGGATTTATGTTAATGTATTTTCTCAGATATATTTTACTTCCAAACATTATCAAACAATAATTTGGCGGGCCCCTGCAGTGACTCTGATTTAGACAACAGATTTTTAACTTGACACAACACAGCTCCCAATATAATTTGACAGTCTTTGGCATCAAAACGGAACCGTCTGCCCTTATACTTCTACAATGGCAGATTGCTGATGCATCATATCCGAGACTGCCTCCCTGAGCTGAAGACACGGATCAATGTCCTGGCAGCCCAGTACCAGTCCCTGCTGAGCAGCTACGGCGAACCCGTGGAAGACCAAAGTGCCACCTTGCTCCAGCTCATCACCAAGTTTGCCACAGAATACTGCAACACCATAGAGGGGACGGCCAAATACATTGAGACGGCAGAACTGTGAGTACCGGGGTGCCTCTCCTCCGCTCGGCCACAGGGTGATGCTGTTGATCCAGTGCAGTGGGGGAAAAGAAATTGAGCAAAACAACTGCATTGGTTTCATCATTTAATATGAGACAACTTGTGAGTTGAGGCACACACAGCCTCTGTGAAGGAAGGAGCTGACAGGAGAGTAGGCCACAGGGTATCTCTTCACAGCTAATATCCCCCTGCTGTGATTTTTCAGGTGTGGCGGAGCCAGAATTTGTTACATATTCCACGAGACTTTTGGCAGAACATTGGAGTCTGTGGATCCTTTGGGAGGACTCAGCACTATAGACATCCTAACAGCCATAAGGAACGCAACAGTGAGTTCTGCTGCATTATGTGACATCATTAGGGGGCACTGAAGTTTCTCCTGTCGTTAGTTCAGCGAGCTAAAGCAACAGAAACACATACAGACTATTCTGGGGCTTTTGTTGCTCGCTTGACACAAGTTGCTCTCTGTAATATTTCTAACCTGCGCTACCCCCAACATCAGGGCCCGCGTCCATCCCTGTTTGTGCCTGAGGTTTCCTTCGAGCTGTTGGTGAAGAAGCAGGTTAAACGCCTGGAGGAGCCCAGTTTGCGCTGCGTGGAGCTGGTCCACGAGGAGATGCAGAGGATCATCCAGCACTGCAGCAACTACAGCACACAGGTAATCAACTCTGCTCATTTCATCACAGGTATTGATGTTTCCCTCTTACACACACACACACACACACACACACACACACACACACACACACACACACACTCACAGACTCTCACTCACTCACTCACTCACTCACTCACTCACTCACTCACATACATTCACATATACATATACATATACATTCACATGTATTATTTTTTCGTCCCGCAGGAGCTGCAGAGATTCCCTAAGCTGCACGAGGCCATCGTGGAAGTGGTCACCTCCCTCCTGAGGAAGAGACTGCCGATCACCAATGAAATGGTACAGTCACGTTTATCTTTGTTTCAAGAAGCTGAATCACAACATTTGGCTAGATTAACTGAAATTGTCTCTCTTCTTGTCACAGGTGCATAACTTGGTTGCAATAGAGCTGGCCTATATCAACACTAAACACCCAGACTTTGCAGATGCCTGTGGGGTCATGAATAACAATATCGAGGTACTCACAACAAAGTACTCTAAAAGTCTTTTTCCCGGCAGAGTTAAGAGAGAAGAGGTGCAAACCTAGAAATGCTTGTTTGTAGGCGTAAGATTACATTTTTGGGGATACAGAAAATATTAAATGCTATTCAATCAGAAGATATGGAAGCAATTATGCTGTAATATTTTGAATTTTAAAAGCAGCAATGACTTACTAAAATTAAAGCAATTAATTATTTAACTTTAAAAACAATCCATTTGGATTAATGAGAACAAATTTTCCGGTGTTGTAAATAATATCAGGTTTTATAATAAAAAAAATACAAAAATTAGAGAAAATACAAGTGTTGACAGGCTTTATTGTAATTAATTATATATTTTTTATTGGTTTATATTATTTTGGTATTGTACTTGTCTACCTGTTTTTTTATTAATTATGCAAAACCACTAAGAAAATGTTCAATATAAACAAAAAATTGTAGTCGTTGCTTATTTTTAGTTGTTCCAGATCTGAAAAGTCAACTAAACTAACTTTGGTCATGTGACTGACAGAGTGTTACTTGGTTGGACAGAGGTTTGATCGATTTATTGTCCTTTTATAATTTGAACGGTTAAATTGGAATTTTGGGACCGATCCAGTTTGAGAAACCATTTCTTTTCAGCGGCCCTGAATTTTTTTTTATTTATTAGAAATCCACCAATTGAATTTGAGAAACAGTTCTTGAATTTTTTTTTAGAATGGGGAATTTTATTTGCATAAATGAGAGTAAAGTATATCAATACCAGAAATCAGTCAGGAGAGATTAAGGTTAATAATGAGCTATTCATATTGTAAGATTTAAATTACTACGACCTTTCTTTGCTTCCATAGGAATGCCACCATTTTTATTTTATTTATGGTACTACTAACTTGTTTCATTTTGAGTTTTTCAGTGAATTGTCCTAGGGTGTTTTGGATTGTATCTCATTTGATGAAACCATCATTTGTACCAACATGTGTTCTTGTGTATTTGTAGGAGCAAAGGAGAAACCGGATGAGAGAGCTGCCCTCTTCGGTGCCCAGGGATAAGGTAAAAGGAACAACCGCATTTTAAAATATAATAACAGCCGCTCATCTGTTCTAATATTTGGTTGCAGTCTGCAGCTCCCTGAGTATAAAGGGGACTTGTGCGGTGTTAATCACTCATAGCACCACAGGATGAGGATCTGTGAACAGAATGCCTCGGATAGTTTCCATTGAGGAATTTTATCCCACATCTCCTCTCCGAAAGTCTCCTCTCCTCCCTTCAAATGACTTTTGACTGCCAGCCTCCTTTCCCCTGTCTTTCCACATTTCTTCTCAGTTCTTTTTTTCTCTCTCCCTCCCCCTTCCTGCTCTCATATTCCTGCTAGTCTGTTGGCAAAGGCCCGGCTGGCCCAACTGGGGTTTCTGGTGAGCCTCCTGCGTCTGGAGCAGACATCAATGGTGCCAAGGTGGGCACGTACGCAGCTCGCTGGCTCTGTGCAGGGATGAGTGGATGGGTGGATGGGTGGATGGGTGGATGGGTGGATGGATGGATGGATGAGCGAGCATGGGCTGCTGGCATGCACTCTGATCTTTGTCTGCTGATGCCATGCTCTTGTTTTGACCTCCCTCAGCCTGTGTGTTCTAACAACCGTTGCTTTTCCTGCAGAGTCTGTGTCCGTTCACCTGTTCATCTTTACAGAAAAAGCTTTTCTCTCCCTCTGTTTCCTTTTCCAACCTCTTAACACTTTGGTGGCCCCGTTTTTTGTACTTAGTTTATAGGAATTATGTGATAGTGGAAGTTCTACCACCTCATTCGCATATTTAAGGCGAATGTCAGATGATTTTTTTAGGGATGACTATGTTGATCAGTTGGTCCCCCACTTTGGTCCAGACGGAAATATCTCAACAACCATTGAATGGATGGCTATGGAATATTTGTAGACAGACATTCATGATGGACCAAACCTACTTACTTTGGTGATCCCCTGACTTTTCATCTTGTTCCACCATTTGTTTGACATTTGTGTCTTTTTGTGACTTCTTAACAAGAATAGGATGGATTGCCATAATATTTGGTGTTGCGTTTGTTGATTGTTCACCTCAGGATGATTTGTAATTTTTTATTTAGCACCATTATCATGTGAAACTTTTGATTTATACAATAAGTTTAATGCCCAACTTCAACCATCTTGTGATACTTTTGCAGATCTTGGGTTAACATCTAGACCAAAAACACTTTGTGTTTAATGCTGAGTCTAAAATGTTAGCTTGGTAACATGCCAAGCAACGATTGTTAACTGTAAACACCATACCTTCTTCAGCATTTTAGCGTTGTCATTGTGAGAATGTAAGCATGCTGATGTTAGCATTTAGCTCAAAGCATTGTTGTGAAGTACAATGTCACAGAGCATGGCTGTACTCTAACCTATTTTTTTGTTTTACTGCATTGCTTATCATGTTTGGTCTTCAACTGTTGCCTTAATAGTTCACTTCCCCTCTCTGAGAGCAGTGGATGGGGTTTCTCAAGTTCCTCTCAAACACAAAAACTTTTAATCATGTCAGTGGCTGTATTATGTTTGATTTAATATATTTATCTTCAAGTTCTTCTCTCTTTTAGTGTTCATGCCTGTTTGACTTGTGTTGGCACTACTGCATATGAACAGGTGCATATACCTTAACCGTCCTCTCCCTGTGAATCCTAATGACTAGAGAAGGGTGATGTCAATCCGTTAGCTGTCTGGGGAAAAAATAATAATTCTTGTGTTCCTGGCTCCTCAGGCCCCAGCAGCAGGCCCCCAGGGTGAGCAGGACGGCACAGGGAACTGGAGGGGAATGCTGAAGAAAGGAGAAGAAGCCCCCGGGTCTGGACCTGGAAGTCCCCTTAAAGGAGTTGTCAACCTGCTGGATGTGGTAACTAAACACTAGCCAATCAGCATGCCCCATTATGAAGATCACATTATTTTTGCAATGAACTATTGATAAAAACAACTGATACTTTACGTTTTTGTAAGCTGCTGGAAACTCAGTTTCCTTGCGGGAGTCATCTCAAAGGGATCAATAAAGAGAAGTCTAAGTCTCTAAGTCTTCTCTCTCTTCCCTCAAGCCTGTGCCGGTTGCCAGAAAGCTGTCGTCACGTGAGCAGCGGGACTGCGAGGTCATCGAGCGCCTCATCAAGTCTTACTTTCTCATCGTTCGCAAGAACATCCAGGACAGGTAGACTAGCTAGCTTTTGAAACCAACAACAAATTGATGCAAATCAGGGAAAAATGTGGTGGTAAAATCGCCATAAATTCCACTGGCATTTGAAAATGAGTCTGTAATATCACGGATATGGTTGAGGTAGCTTCAGTAATAGATTGTCTCGCAACACCATGGTCGCTGAGGGTCGTTTCCACTGAGTTTGTGTTTTAGCAACAACTCATTTCATAAGCCTAAGTTTGTTTATTATGAATTAGACAAAATTACAGTGGAAACTTTCAGCCACGTTGAAAAGAACCTTCTCCAACGCCTGCAGGCTGCAATAACTACTAAAAAACAGCCCAAAAACTTGGCTAGCACGCACATCACCAAACATTGCCTACATTTTGTGCGCTGTAGTTTATTTTAACTCCACCACACACACCCTCCTGCTGCTGTAAACACTCATTGATGTTTTTAAGATACCATGGGCTTTATTTACAATAAGAAAAATATAGAATATCGCCAGCCTTGTCTTTTTAAAATGTCTCATCATCTTGAAATTGTTCTCACACAAGGGTTGTAACGTATAAAGCACTTTGACAAATACTCCTATTACCAACCTTTAACAACCATGGCTGAAAAGCAAGAATCTGTCCCTGCTGCAGTATAATAAATGTTGTTACATTTATCTTATGTAATTTGATCCTGTTTTGTATCATACCACATTAGATCTTTTGCCATATTGTTGGGAGTGTGGGACCCCATTGAGCTCAATAGGGGTGCGTTTATTGTATTTAACTAATAGCTCGTACTACGACAGGCACGGCCACCTGGTGGGTCAAACTCAAGCCCCTCCATCTGGGGGACAACACAATCATCGGGCCATCTTGCCTCCTTGTTCTCAACCATCTGTTCGGTCTATTTCCTCTCTCCCTCTCAGTGTGCCGAAGGCAGTGATGCACTTCCTGGTCAACCATGTGAAGGACAGCCTCCAGAGCGAGCTTGTTGGCCAGCTGTATAAATCTGGCCTCCTCAACGATCTGCTGACTGAATCGGAGGACATGGCCCAGCGACGCAAGGAGGCCGCCGACATGCTGCAGGTAACAGACTCCCACCTTGTGTTGTGTAGTTCGCTGTGACGAATTGAGATTCCTTTATCAGTCGTTTCATTGTTTGTTTGTTTGATCCACAGGCATTGCAAAAAGCCAGCCAGGTGATTGCTGAGATCAGGGAAACACATCTGTGGTGAAAAATCAACAAAGGGAGCTGAACCTGATCTGTTAACGCCTCATCATGCCTAAAGGACCGACCTTCCATGCACTTATCATGTCTGAACATGAAGTTTGGATTTGCAACCATGAAAATGCACTCTCTGATCCCTGCTCAGAGTAGGTATCACATTGGCTCACAAGCTACCTGAAAGAAATGTAAGTTAATTGTTGATTTAAAATGCTTGGTGTTGTCTAGAGTAAACAAAAATGCACTGCCTCTGTTCGCTTATGTTCAAGATGACATTTTAAAAAACTGCAGTTGCCACCCACGGCTCCTGGAGGAATCGAAAGTGCAGCCAAATGCAAAGTACTTTTCATTTTTTTGACACACTGTGGTTAACCAGTATGACTTTTGTGTGAAGTTGTAATGAAAGTTTTGATGCCATTCTGGCAGCGCCACAAAGCATTGTGCTAATGTTTGCGCTCTGGGTTATAAAAAGTCCAAGACATTATTCATTTCCTCATCTGTAACCGTTTCATTTAGGAGTAGCTGTCATGTGTCAGAAACCATGGAACCTCATAGAGCTCATAGTGTAACAATACAGCAGGGATTGGTTCACTAAATTTAAATAGAAGAGTTGCAGCAGACGCTAGTCCTTTTGCCTGTGTACATACTCCATGGCTATTTTTTTGCACTATTGTCTCCTCACTGTACTGTATAGAAAGTCCATCATAATGACACTATATTGCCATCAGAAAATGTATTTATTGTGTTATTCAAATGTGGCTAATTTAATTATGTTTACATATCACTGCGTACATGTGAAATTTACGGTGCACTGTGGTTCTTTGTGTATGGTTCCCAGACGAATAAATAAGGGTAATTTATTGGCAATTCAATTCACTTTTATTCATAGTGCCAAATCATAACAAAAGTTATCTCAGGACACTTTACAGAGTAGGTAAATACCACACTATATGACTTATTTATGATTTACATAGACCCAACAATTCCCCCGTAGAGTACGGTGGCAACGAAAACCTTCCCTATTACAGGCAGGAACGTCAGACAGACCCAGCTCTGTGGAGGATGGACATCTGTCTTGACAGGTTGGGGAGGAAGAAAAGGAGAGAGAAAGAGAGAAAAGATGGACAGATAGACAGAGAGAGACAAAGAAAGACACAAAGACAGAGACAGACACACTTCTAGTAACTATAATAATATCTATAGTATAATAATTTAATTCTTTGTATTCATTTATTGTAATTATTTATTTAAGCTGTTGAATTGACTGGTAGGTTTGGCATTAAGTTAGACAAAATACACAATTTCCAAACTTAAAGCGCAGAAATAGACACCCCATATCTCAAAAGCACAATTATTCTTTTATTGTTTAAGCGTACATTCATATCGTAGAAGATTTTCAGATGCTTGCTTGGAGAACTCCTGCTGATGTTTGGGTCTATCTCACCCTGCCCTTGGCCTTGCCTCTTCCTTTGGCACTGTGGAATCAAACACATCAGTATTTCTTTTTAAAAAGTAATGTATTAATGAATTACTTAGTTTGGACTGTTGCCGAGTTTTACAGTTTGATTTAAACAGTTCTTGTACAAAAGGGAAAACATTAACGTCTTTGACTTCTTCTTACAAATGTAGGTATACTTTTCTACAAAATGCGTTTTTCATTCAACAAAAAAGGGTAAAGTCCTTGAATGTCAACATGCTGCTGTATAAAATAGTCTACCAACTGGAACTAACTGATCAAAGAAATAGGATTCATTTAAAAGCTGACAACAGAAGAGAGTAAACTGGAGAGGACAAACACCAAAGCATCATGCAAACTCACACTTTCACACAGCTGGCAGATGATTGTCCACTAAGCAGCAGCCTTACCTTGGCCCATAGCATTGGTAACAGCGACACGTTAACCTACCACATATTTGACTTGAAGAGCAGGTTGTAAACTTTTACAAGCAGATTGAAGACACACATCTAGCTTTCGGCCTCAAAACGTTGACAGACTTTCAAAAGGGTTGGTTCAGATCGGTTTACATTTCACAAGGCCATGGCATAATTTCTTGAAAAAAAGTCAGGAAATGTCATAGAAAAGTGGGTCCAAAAATAAGCAAAAAAAAGTCATGGTATATAGTATGTCAAAAAAGTCAACATATAAAATGTCCATAAAATGCTTAAATCAGTCATATGATAGCCTGTATAAAGCAGTCATGGCATAATTTCTTTAAAAAACTTATTTTATTTCTACTAATTTTTTTCTTTAGCCTTTTTAACAGCGGTTTTACTCTATCCTTTGACTTATTCTGCATTTATTTCGACATACTCTGCTAGGATTTTTTTCGAACACACTATAATATGACTTCCCTCTATTTTATTTTTTCTATATATTTTCTTACGTTTTGGTATTTATACTATGGTAAAGTAAAGTTGAATTCACTGTTTGCATCCGTAGGAAGTTGAGAAACACCGCGACACACGTTCCCCCTTTTTATCAAGTAGCATGATTTTAGTTTAAAAGGCCTGGTGGAATATAATGCATTATATTTCAAATTTTAACATTTCCGGAGGCTCTTTAAATGAGGACGTAAACAGCCGCAAAACTACATTAGGAGCATTTAAGAAAACCAAAAGATACTCCCAGTGCTCGGGAGGTCAGAGTATGCTTCAAACGTGGCTACTACTTACCTTTGCTGGTTTTGAACACGAGCCTGGAGTTGATTGATCTGTGAGGGGGACAAACATGGAGGACTGACTAACCACAGGAGCAACAGCAGACACAGGTAGACACCAGCTGAGCCAAAGGGTGGACCATGTGATCCCAAAGAAGAGTTCAGCAGAGCAAGATACGTTCACCTGATGCCCAAAGAATTTCATCTGGGGACTCACCTCTGGTCTTCCCGATTGAGCTGATCATTTAAGTACAACTGTAGTAATAGATTACCTGACTTTTGGGACTTCTCTCACTGGATTAAACAACCACATAGGGGTTGCTTGCAGGCTTCATCATCAACACACACTACTAGTTTCACCTTGTGTTTGTGACTCAGTCACATAGTGGTGGCCCAGTTTTGTTCCTGCTCCACTGCCCGAGGCTCGGTTTGTGGCCCTTCAACACACGGACAGCAAAACTACACAACGACCAAGAGGCTCACACTCCTCATTAACAGTTACTCACAACTTCTGCTGCTCACTGATTCGGGACTGGAGTACATTGATCTGGAAGTCAAGCCACATTCATTTTAGGTAGGTGCCCTGAGGACAGCCTCGCACAGTACATACCCAATCAGCTTTCGAAAGCTGTGGCATTTTCAGGGCCGTAGGCTGTGTGCCATCAATTTGCAATGTTTATCATAATCATTTCATCCCTTGCTCTAAATTAACATGGTACATAAATTAAATAACTAATATATTTTAGATAACCTGTGACTTTTAAGCAAAATCATAGGATTTTCATTGTATTTTAAAAATCCCCTCTTTCGTAAGCAAATATTTTCAAGGAATAGTCAGACATTTTGTGAAATATTATTTTCTTTGCCAAGAGTAAGACAAGAAGATGCATACCATTGCTGGTACCAGCAGTTCAGCATAAAGACAGGAAACAGCTAACCTACCTCTGTTCAAAAGTAACAAAATCTGGTGAGCAGCACCTCTAAAAGTTTACAAGTTAACACGTTATTTTACACTGGACAGAGCCATGTTAGCAGTGTCCCTGTTTCCAGTCTTTGCTTCTTTGCAAAAAAGGAAATGGGGTTATTTCCAGAAATGTAAAAGTAATCATTAAAAACATTTCTTTACTGTTGTAATCAGATCAATTTCACTTTTACACAGACACTGTTGTTATAAAAGTAGGCAAGCTCTTCCAACAATTGGCACATGTACACCCCGAAGAAAAGTACTTACATCATATTTCTGTCTCTTCAGCTTATCACTGAGGTCAAACTTCTCAGCCTCCAGTGTCATCAGCCACTGCCACATCTCACTGGCCTTCTCCCTTTAGAGCAAAAACCAGAAGTATCTCACAAATAGAAAAGTAAAATTCCATATCTAAACTCTAAAACTGTGGTACAAAGAATGGGAAGTAGGTGGAAGTTTATTCACAGACAAATCACCTGCATCTGTAAATGTGGACATTAGCCTGTCTGCAGAACTGTGAACAATGACTACCAGTAAAAACAAAGTATCCTCACTTTAATTTGTCCTCATTGAGATGGTCGATATTGAGAGCCTTCCTCCTATCTGCCAGGATCTTCTTTTTTTTCTCTCTCTCTGTCTGCTTCTTCGCCCCTTTCTTTCCGTCTTGCTGGACAGGGACAACCAATCCAAGTGGATGTGTTGCAAAAATACAAGAAAGGAAACAATAAAAAAAATGGAGAGGCCAGAGAGTCAGAATCACCGCTCTATTTCCTATTAATTCAAGTGCAAACACACATACGTATGTTCATGTTCACAGTCTTTTTCCTTTATCTCAAATATGGTTGTTTACATGTCTACAATTCTGAGAAACACAGTTTCCTTGTGCATCTGTGAGTGATGACTGACCCTCTGTTGGACACCACCATACTGATGAGTCATGTTTGTCAGAGCCTTCTTCTTCTTGGCGTCCTCATCCTGCTTCTTACGTGCGTCCTCCTGCTCCTTCCTCTCTTTTTCTTCCTGTGGCACAGATTGCATATGATGAAGGAGAAACACACCACTCTGTTGGTACATCTCTGTGAGTGACCCCCTAACATTACACATAATCTTTTGATCCATTGTCCTAAAAATGTTGATTAAAGCAGCTTTAAAGAAAAGTATAATGCTGCATTATTTTCAATTGAAAGTCTCCCATGGCAAACACTTCAAGGGGATCAAGATGAGCTGAAGTTAAAGTTGAACAAGGGAACTGTGTAATATGACATGGGTAAACTACTGCAACGTAAACTCAGTACTGTGAATTACAACGCAGCAGTAATTGTAGATGTCAAAGCAGAAATGGGAACGCTATAGAAAAGATGAAGTATTTTAGGATTCTGTTGTTGGGAGTTTATATACATCAGGGCAGACACCCTAATTGTATTTAGGGAGCAGGGTGTATAGCTATTTTATTTTATAGTACACTATTTATTTATTTTATGTGGGGTCAAGTCCTGAAAAAGACTTGATTACAATTAGAAGGGACTCACAGCGACACGAGCCTGCCTCTCCTTCTCCTGCTCAGTACGGACCCTGAGCTGTTCAGCCCTCTCAGCACGACGCTTCTCCTGCTCAGCCATGCCCACACACACACACACAAACAGGCACGCAATGTAATTGTTAGCTAGGTGGTGCATCACTCCAGTGATCCAGTACCGCTTTTCCTGGAAGACTTACGATCCTGTTAACAAGAGCGATAAGCTCCTCCTCATCCTTCTTCCTCTGAATGAAGTGGGCCTCAATCAGAGACTGCAGCTCGGTCAGATCCTTCTCCTGACGCTTCCTGTGGATGTCCTGCAGTTACAGACATTTATCGTTTGTATTGACCTTCAGTGATTGCATTTACACTGAACAAAAGTCCTAAACAAAGGTGTTCACCCTAAACTACTGCAGCAGACGTTTGGTTCTTGTAATCTAGGGACTGGATTATGAGGACCAAACATCTAGATTAGATTAAGTCTAACACTCATGTACGCAGACACAGTTGCAGATACACATACAGTTGCTGATAAGCATACAGTATACCGACAGAAACACAAAATGGAATCAGTTACTTACATCAAAGTCGACTTTGTCTCCCTCTGGTATTTTTGGCACAGTTAGAGCCGGAGCAAATGCCCTGCAATAACATATCTGGGTTAGAATTAGAAGACCAGTTAATCACTACTTGGTTGATGTAGACAGATTAAAATTCACATGAAAAGAGACTTACTTTGCTTTGGGTTTGGAGTCATCTATTATAATAAAAAAAATAAAAGATAATCAGAGTTACTATAATACTCAGAATCTAAAAATTCACATATGATGTGTCAAACGGTTTACAGTTTCAGTAAATAAAACGACAGTTCCGCACACTCAAAAGTGTACATGTACTAGAATCAAATCTTGTGGAATTCTGTTCATATCACTGTATCTGTATCCATTTTATGACGGCAAACAAAAATGAGCAGCATGTGTACAAGAATGTAGAACAGCATTCTGAAAATGAAAATATCAATATGAAGGGGAGTTTATTAACCTCCCAAAATACAAGATAATGTTTATTTTGGCAGCCAGTGTGTGAGCATGTGTTGTACAGTGTAGTTCTCCAGAAGACAAGTGAAGACGATGTTCAGTAATGATCACAAACATAAACCTCATCGGTGAAACAGTACCTTCATCTGCAGCTGCAGATTCTATGGCAGAGGACACAAGGATGGGATGTGTTAGTGCATCAGCCGGCAGAATACAAAATGTTCTTTGCTTTTTGCAAATACTATTTCACTTAGGTCAGATATCTATTCTAATAGTTTCTGTATGCCTTGTTATACGTTATTGGTGTAAATACTAGAGGAGTATCAAGCCATGAAAGCGTAGTTTTACTTCCAGACAATGAAGGCAGTTCTTATGTAAAAGTATGTTATTAGAATACATATTACAGCATGAGAAGAAATATAACACTACATGTGAATTCATCGATCATCTGTGATCATAATAAATGCAAGAAAATGGAGAATAGCTCATCAGTAAATCTCCATGACATGACTGAGCTATGTCTGAGCTAAATGTATAACATGGTGGGATGCACAAACCAGAGTTATACAGTACAGTGTGTTTTTATTTTATTCACAACATGCATCCACGTTTAAACAGAGAGAATATGATTCACCTTCTTCTGCAGGCTCTTTATGAATGGAATGTGAACAGGCGGTTGATCATCGGTGGTCATAATAAATGCAAGAAAATGGAGAATTGCTCATCAATAAATGTTCATGACATGACTGAGAGACAATAAGTTAATGTTACACAGGAGAACGATTCAGCCAAACTAAACTAACGTTAAGGAATATTAGAAATGTCATATTGCAAAATGAAATTGTGCTTTGTTCACCTATGTATACATTATATAGGTGTTGAAGCCAGACCATTAACTCTTAAGGTATTTATTGTAATATGTATATGTAATATGGATATTAGATTAGAATAGACATAACAGTAGAAAAATGTAATCACCTTCTGCCGCAGGTTCTAAGGGGATGTGAAAAAATTAAAATATGATTAGATGCATCACACTGTCAAGCCACAATGTTTACAATTGTCCAGTGAAATGCTGTACATTATACTGTATATGAACACTTTTATTTGTAATCATGAAATAAACAAGATATGCAGCATCTACAATGTGATGAAAAACATTGTCATATTAAAATAAATGAAATGTGTCAAACTCTAAAATGTCAAGCTCCTATCGGTCAATACATGAAAAGTGATCTCAACTCAACATTAATCATTGCTCAGTTTGACTTGCATGCAAGCAATAATGCTGTTTGAGTAACTGTCCCCATTTTCACAAATTCATTTTGAAATGAATTCATTAAATATTAACTCAGCAGGCGGCTCCTCGGCAGCCTAACAGCAGTGATAAGTGAATACTGAACACAAAAAAACTTGGAAATATAGTGGTGCAGAAGGAAATGGGAGGCGAAACACTGTGCAGATGGAAAGCATAAAGGAGTCGGCGTGTTATTAATATAAAATAGGTATGTATGTAATATTTATGATGGTATGAGCAGTACTTCTCATAAAACTATTATGATATCAAGTGAAACATTAAATCTTAACCTTTCTACATTTTAGATGTTCTATAAAAGCAAATGGGATATTAATGCAGCATCATATTTAAAAAGGAGAATTACCTTCTACTTCAGCTGCAGCTTCGTCTACTTCGACTTCAACTTCTATGCAATAAAAAATGATTGAAGAAAAATTCTGTAATTTTTGGCCAAAATATGACATAAGAAGACATGGAACCACCCACACACAATAATAATATGTCAGAAGTGGGCAAGTGAAGAAAGAAACATCCTGACAAAAATAAGTCATACAAACCTTCTTTCAGTGCCTCCATGACTCAGTGAGCACACTATTGATTAGTGGATCATTGAGACTCTGGTAAATAGCTTGAGGCTGGGATTTGGTCAAACTCTGAGTGCTGTGATATTGTCTCTTGAGTTGAACTGAAACCGATGCTGGTGTCTGACATTTGGACCAAGTTAAAGAAGGACCTGGGATCCCAACCTGCACCTTTGAGCTTTGTAAGAAATCAGATAACGTTCACATAATTGAACAACAGTGACAATGTATTTGTCAATGCATTTCTGATCACTTTGTGTCCAGTGCTAATCAGTGGTGGAAGAAGTACTCTTAAAGTATCAATCCATGAGTAGTAAAAGTCAAAATGAGGCTTGTCCAGAAGTAGTATCAGCCAAATATCCCAGGATAATCTGAGGGGTCAGGAGATCATCAATGGGGTCATTAAAAAACTAAACTTAGTCTGCGACTCATTTGTACTTTAACATTTGTTTTTTATTGCGTGAAACTATTTTTGTAGAAATTTTGAAGATGGTCAAATTTTTACCCTGACAAATGCGCACTGCTCATAGTGTCCAGAACGTTTTCCCTGTCTCAAAAAATACATGGTAACTTTTAAGAGACTGGTATGGGTCCCTAAAACTTTCTGTGGAAATCGGTCATACGCACACTTTCTAGCAACACACAAGGGAATACTTAAGCAGCAACACTTAGAGATAAAGTGTTTCTCTTAGAGGAAATCCTCCTGGTGATTATATCCAACAGTGTTTTTTCCAAAAGCATCTTTAGATTAAATATTTAAGCGCAACCTAAGTCTAAGTTGCTTTATACAACTGCGCACTGACCCTGGGTGCATACCACACACTACACCACCACAATGCATCTTACCTTTGATGAACTTGATAAACTTAGCCTCCCACACCTTCACTGTAACCATATCGTTCAATGTCATAAGCGGTTTTTCTGCCCTGTCTTAATGTCTGTATGTTCTTACACGTCTACCATAGTTTGAAGGCTCTCTGATCGAAATACTGAAAAAAATATGGGCTGGGATTACCTCCACATAGCTCTCACCCAAATAGAAATAACCCTTTTTTACAGCCACATGCACTTATGCATTGCGCGATGCATCTATCACAAGAAACAACAGGAAAACTCAAATTAAAACACACAGGGGGAGAGTGTCTCATTCTCTGCTCAGGTCGCCATTACTCCACTATATCTCTACAAAGAAAATAGTTGTTTGCTGCAATATTAATGTTCTGAATATCGAGTAAAGTATCTTGAACTCTTTTTGTTTTGTAATATTACACCAGTGAAAAAAAAAAAAGACAACACACCCAGCCAGCTTGCAATGGCTTTTATCACTGACAGCAGACACTTAGCAGCAGACAGAACGGAAACAAGAAGATACACACATGAAACCGTGCAGAAGCCTTTACCTTCCTCTGGCTGGGTTTCTTCCTCTGAGCAGACATAATAAGGTCAGCTACTTTAAGCGACAGAAGCTTGAAAGTACCATTTTGCTTTCGACAACACAGTGAACGCTCTCAAACCTTTACTTACCTTCCTCCCTTAAAAAGAAAAGAAAAGAAGCGAAGAAGTGAACCTTTGGAGGAATCGATCGACATTAGCTCAGATCTGTCTGTTGATTTCACCTAATACACTTGAGATGCAATTAAAATGCAACAAAAGGTACTCACAGCATCTCCTCAACGACTTCTTCTTCTCCGGACATCTTGGATTGCAATTACCTGCATTGAAAAGGAAAGCAGACACCAGACGATGCATCAAAACATCAAGAATCACCACTTCAACTTACCATTCAGAATACAAGATGCATTTTTAATGAACTTCCTCGTTTGGAGATAATAAAGGAGTTATATTTGCAGTTGTCAAACTGACACAGACTCAATTCTCTTGGGCTCATTATAAATAGAGCTGGTTATATTTCTCTTCTTTAATGATTTTCTTGCTGTGATTTGTTTTGTTTGTCTTCTTGATATTTGCCTCTTTGTCTTATTGACTGTAATGTTTGTACAAGCCCTTGAGATTTCTTTCCCTCAGACAGATGGTTTGTATCCCTTGTCTTTTCTTCTCCTTTCAATGCTTTTATCATTTGTGCAAACAACGAAACCAAAACCTACTACTACAAAAAAACAAAAAAAACTTGGCTTCATGCTGAGAGATGGGAGCAATTGTATAATTTGAAATGATTCCACCATGGGCACTGGAAAGCAGAGGCGCAGGGCTTTAAACAGCTCCAGGCCTAATCCTTAGCCATTTCCTCTTGGCAGTGATCAAGGCTGCAGCCTGCCGACTGGAGTCTGAAAAGCAGTGAAACTACCAGGACTACACGAGTCCTTAAGGGTCCAACTGAAGCTACGCATACCGTATTGGCTCAGATATGTATACTCGTAAACAATTCTCCAGGTGCTCAAAAGGCTTTGAAGTGGTACTCTGCAAGACATGTCCATCATAACAACTGTGATTTAGGCTGATATTCATGTCTAACAGCTTATTATTCTTTTAAAGGCGAGACATTCTATCTGATTACATTTTCAAAAACACTCAAGACACATATCTACATTTACTTAAAGGGCATTCCACCAATTTAACACATGAAGATCAGTTTACGGAGCCTGATTTGACCTGGGAAAACAGTTGAATAATGTCCTCTATGTAACTGTGGAGGAGCTTTCTATAGTTGGAAATAACCCTGATGATGTTTAATAAAAGAACCTATTGACTGGGGAATGCAGGAACTAACGTCTTTGAAGCTTGAGCTATGCTCTGTTAAAAACGTCATGATATCTCTGTTGTGGAAAATTTACAGGAAGTGACTGTTCCTACACATAAACCCCTGTAATTTTTACACTTTGACTTTTACGCGGATTAAACAAGCAAGACATAAACATGTTAATTAATGAGCTTGTTAATTAATGTGCTGGTGGGTGGTTTTATTCCTTTCCTCGCTGTTTCTGCCTGCTTTCAGTTTTTATGCTTATGTAACCACTACACAGAGTTGTATCAATCTTCTCATCAAACTATCAAATAAACAGAATTAGAATTTATTCCAAAAGTGTCACACTATTCTTTTAATGTGCTTCCCACAAATCTGTCTGAGTGCAGAGCTTTGGCAGTAAGAGTGGGGAGGTGCAGTGGGATTCAAAATAACGCTGTGTCCCTATGGTCTTGCTCCCCTTACTGCCTGTCAAGGTATAATACAGGTAGACTGACATACTGTGTAACCACCAGACAGCCAGATTAAGAAGCTTCGCTGTGAAGAGATGTAAGTGAGTGAGCGAGGTTGGTTGACTGCACTCCATGTACCGTTCATGTAACAACGTTGCACAAATAAACTGTATAGAAATCCTTCTGGTGCGCTAGTGCCACCAAAAGTCCCCACAGACAACACAACTCCGGTACTATACTGAGAAAAACAGAGAGCTTTCCCTGGCTATGATGGGCTTAATCAGCATTGTTTGGCAAGGGCTTGAATCATAACAGACGTTAATTTACATATATGCAAGTTCTGCACTCTAGCTTTAATGAAAGTCACTCGAGCACCCGCTAAATACCAGAAAGTGACATATGAATATAGAAAATGAAGGAAGTACTGTAAGTTCATATGCTTTCATATCTTTCTGAGAAAACATATCTTTATTTATTATTTATCATTATTTTAAATTATTATTTATTTTTTTTAAATCCTCCTTAACAAAGCAACAGCATTGGGGTCAAGGTCAGTGTTACAGGGATGGATTCAATAAGCCTTTGATATATATATCAGTTACATGTCAGTACAACCCTTGGACCAGGTTATTTTCCACAGACACATAAATCACCAGATCATAAAAACCTGTGTCGCTGTGGGCTGAACAGTGGGGGGTGGGTCTATTTTTAAGAATAATAAAGTGTGCTTTTGAACAGGTGTGGAGCTACTCCTCCACACAATGGCTTTGGCTCACCTTACCGTACTTACAGTAAATCAATGAGCTGGGACCCACATTCAGACGGGCTATATTTGTCGTTGCGGTTTTGGTCAGCTGCTGGTTAGGGAACATTTTTACAACAATGGGTTTCAGGAGCCTGTCTTGCTTCTTAAACATATTTCTTTTCATAAAAAAAGCTTATTCCAGATTTTTGGGAATGATTAGATGTTGAATAGGTGATGTCGGGAAGAAGAAAATTAGCTCCACTTCCCCTCCCCCCTTTGCCTGGTTACGGTCCTGTTATTTCTTTCCAAGTCGTATCAAAAGGACCAGCTGCACATTCAATCTCAGCATGCCATATCTACACCTTCACTGTATATGGTTACTGGCTAAATGTCATGCTTCTGTTTAAATTCTGTTACATATATGCTCAAATTCAAACACTGCGGTGCCGGGAGTCCCCTGTGTGGTTGTTACTTGTGTCATCAGATTGTGCGGTTGACGTCAAAAGGATGAGGAAAGAGTAAAGTAAGGAGAAAGACTGAGAAACAAGAGAAATAAAAGAATACCATCTGGTTGAAGAAAACCTGACTGGAAACCCAGAAAGAATTCACAGTGTATGAGGGTTGTCATGGCTGGGGTATTAAACATGTATTTGCTTTAATGCATGCGGTCAGTCACTGTCTGGCTGGAACTGTGAAATAACACACAGTTCAACAGGGGCAGGAATGTTGCGGGTGCTGGTTTCAGCATTAGGCAGCATTAAGTTGAAGCCTGAAGCATGCTACCAACACGGCAGTCTCAGGGGCCAGCTTAGCACCTTCTTCCCCAGCATATGCACTGCTCAGATCAGATCAAAGGGAAAAAAAAGTCATAAAATCTTTAAGAGGCTACTTAGGCAAAGTCTGAGCCAATTTAATTCAGCATTCAAGACTTTGTATGAGTAACAGCTAGCTGTTAAATCGGGCTGAGCAGGTTTTTATGTATTTCAATGAGCAGAATTCACTTTGAATGTATCAACTTTTCAGTTTCATTAAAAACTGCGAAATATGAACTGTACTACATCAGTGACAATTCAAACACATTTTTTTGCTGTCATGCTCTGCTCTTACCTCCTGAGGAAGAGATGGGTATTAGCAGCGAAATTCAGGTCTGATTCGTTCACATCCAGACAAGTTCAATCATCCTCCCCCCCAACCAAAAAGCACACTTAATACAACCCTGTCCATCATGTGACCACATATCTTCTCTCTGACGGGCTAGGGTTGTCAGTTCTATTGTTGGAGGCAGAAGATGAGTTACACCTGGGGAGGAATGCTGCCTGTAAGTGCTCCTCACTATGTTCAAGGCCAGAAATTGAGTGAGATAAAACAGATAGATCATTTCTTTTTAATTGTCATTTCTAAAAACGTTCTGAGAAAAATAAGTCATACAAACCTTCTTTCAGTGCCTCCACGAGCACACTATTGATTAGTTACAATGTAAAATCATTCCAGGGTCTTTTTTTGGCCAAAACACTCATCAAATAAGCCATCGAGACAATTTTTTTTGTGTAACAACTATTAACAGAAATATCCGGTAGAGTCGCTAACAGCCAGATGTGGCTAAGACTGATTAGCTCGGGGCAGTATGGTGAACGCATTAAAATGGCTTTTCAAACCACCACCACAACACCAAACCTTTGCAGTAGCAAGATAAGAGTCCCTACACATAAACCGAAGAATCGATGGGCTCCTTCCTTTTGTATTGCATTTGGTAATTTGGTAATTGACTTGAATGGACTTTACTATGAGAGGAGCTGGTACCATGGCCAGTTGGTAAGTCTTTCAAAACACTCTTGAAATAAACTCTGGGTTACTAACTACATTGTCGGTGCTTTGTTTTACGTGTAAAGACTCTTCTCATGCTACTGCAGAGGTTTGGTGTTATTTTGAGCAGTATTAGTGGTTAAAAAAGCCGTTTTAATGCCTTCACTGTGCTGCCCTGAGCTAATCAGCCGCATTCGGCTGTTAGCGACTCTCTGGGATAGCGCCGTTAATACACAAAAAAAATTGTCTCCATGGCTTATTTGATGAGTGTATTTGCCGAAAAAAAACCATGTGATGATTTTTTTTACATCAGAATTTCACTTTTCAAGTCTGAAATTATTTCAGAAGGCTAAGATAAGTTCAAAAGGTAGACATTCACATTTGTGCTGTAGAAAATAACCCACCCTGTTCAGTTTTTTGACCATGGTTACTATCTTCTTTAAAAGAAACACTAACTTCTGAGAGCTAGCTAACCCTACATCAAATGACAACAGTAGGCTGCCTGCTAATTACAGCCAATCAGTCGCACCTGGCGTTTGTGCATGCTATTGTTTTCCTACACTTGCTATTGGAGCATTAGGCCCTGTGGCCTCTCCAGGCAAGTTCAGTTAAAACCCCTTAAAACCCCATTTTAAAACCATTTAATAACAGTCACAGACCATAAGTTGTAGGGTAAAGATGAATAACAGCAGAATTATATTTATTTGTTTTTTTTAGTAATGGAATGTAGGTAAGCCGTCTTTACTCTCAAATAGCCTACTGCACTTAAGTACAAATTGACTTTACTTCAGCATTTCCATTTTATATTCCGAACACTTCTACTCCAAAACATCGCATCACTTAATATTCTACTTTTACTCCACTACAATTGTGGCAGCTACTTTTCAGAGTTTTTCATCCCCTTCATGTCCAGTGAAAACCATGTATTTCCATATGTGTTGGTTTTTTTATGTAAATGTTGGTGCTCCCTTATGGTTTTAGAAAACTCTCCTACGTCTAAAGATAAATAATAAACTAAAAAGCCTCTTTGATCAGCTGGAAAGCTGTCTTTCTGAGTTCATGAGAAATGGACTTTTTTTCGAGATGCGTGGTTCTCACAGGTCACTGACCCTAAAAACATGATCTTATAGAATATGATGCATTTACAACCCAACTGCATTCATAAGAGTTAAAATTAGCTCAACCTTAAACATCTACAGCAGTAAAATGCAACAAATGAATGCCTGAATAATGGTCAGAAGAGCGTTTCTGCAGAACATTATGTCACATTGAAGTTGACCTTTGACCTCCAGGATCTACTCAGTTCATCCTTGAGTCCAAGTAGACATTTGTGCCTAATTTAAAGACATTTCCTTACTGAGATATCACGTTCACAAGAATGAGAGGGATGCATGGACAACCCTAAAAAAAAGTTGCCTAGTGAAAAACAGATAGAATAGAGAAATGCATTAATGCATAATTTATTCCATCAAAATGATTGGTGGTAAGGGAATAAAGTGTAGGATGTTAAAGGAAAATAAAAACTTTAAAATTTCATTTTGTCAGTATCATGGCTCCATAAAAAATACAATTGTCTCAACACCCTGAGCTATAATGGGTACAGAAATGGGGTCTAAAGTAGAATAATAAGAGTTATGGAAGGAAACTTAACAATGTGGAATACGTCAATGTCTTTATTGCTGTTGTTGAGTGAAGCGTACAATGTTTAAAACATTCATCCAGTTGGAAACTGCCAACTTGTATGACACTGGGAATGTTAGAGAGGCTACAGATAGTGTGTTTTGCATAGGCTCCGCGCTACACAAACAAGTGTCGGGTTAAACATGGAAGAACTTAAAAAAACATAAAATGGACACAAGGTTGTATAAAACAAAAAATAACAACACGGCATAATGAAAACAAAAAGACATAAATGTCACATTAAATCACGCTTAACAATATTTTGGTCAAGCTCCCCTGCTCTTTTCAGGAGCCCTGGAATGTGATTGTCAGAATTTTGAGCAGTAGCATTGATCAATTTAATGCCCCGGCAAACCGTTAATATTATCATAGCTTGCAAAAACTATGAAAGGGAATGTTCTACTTAAGACCTTGTCTGTAAAAAATAAACATGAAAATCACATCATATCATACTAAGTTGCTTTGAGGCTATCATGTACTGTACCTCAGCTGTCATAAATGTTTTCATTGCAATCATAAGGCCTGAAGACTTACATAGTGGTAAATATCCTTGTATTATACTAGCATCTTGCTATATGCTTAGGCACCCTGATTTTACTTTGTATGCCCTCAATTAGAAAATAATTGCTGAGCATAAGAGTGTGCATAGAGGCAAAAAAGAAATGAGTAGAAGTTAAGGTAGATTTAAAAAAGAGGGTTGATTTGACGATTTCATACATTGTAAAACCTACAGCGAAGGCACCTTGTGCCCCTGCTTTTTAAGAGGAATGTCTGAAGATTTTAAAGTGATCAAACACATACACAAAAGCTACAAAAACAGCTAGAAATAGAAAAGGACAAAACACATTAAAACATAAATAAAATGACATAAAGGATAATAAAAGTCATAATGGCCTTCTGAATATTCAACACTCTATCACCATGGAAATTAACTGCCTGTTGGTGAAAAGTTTCTGGATACAAAAAAAAAAGCAAAAATACCTTTTGTTATGAGTATAAAGATGTTATATAAGATACAGTATGATAGGTCATATTCAAAACATCACATGTGCTAACATATATTACTCAGACCATTGCTGCACTATTGGTAAGACATAATAAAAGTGAAATCAGCTAAATTCTAGAAGTGCTTATATTTCTATCCTGAACTGGTGAACGTTGAATAAAATAGCAATGTGTGAAGCTTTTGCTTTAAATATAAATTAAAAAAAAGAGATGGAAAATGTACTGTATGAGGGAGGGAACTGATTTCACCCATCTCTTGGAATGTGGAAACTTTTTACTCCGTCTCTATCAAAACTGTCGGCATGGAGTACAACAGATAAATCTAAATTGAATTTGTTTTTTTTCCTTCCTGGCAGGATTGTATAAAGTAATTAGTAATAGTAATTACAAATGTCCAAATTTCACAGCATTTTGTCTCTTTTAGAAAGCAAAATTCATTGTGCAAAGGCACTATACGAGGCAACCGTACAAAAATATGATGCTGTTTTTGGTACAGTGCTTGGACAGCGTCTCTCCTGTCCCTCCATTTTCTTGGGGTCCCTCTTGGGAGTGTGATCATTATTTGGTTCTTAAGACAAAGTCAAAGGAAGAGTCTTGGATTGTCGTGGTCCCCAGCTTCAGTGGCTCCTTCAAGACATTAGTGTCCCATACCTGGTGAGAGACACAAGACAAGTTCATCAGCGGCTTTATAAGTCTGCAGACAGCTGTGGGTTAGTAACTCTGACCTTATGGCACAGTGGGTCAAACCAGGCAACAAACACCACATGCAGTTAACTGCAGCCTTCATGCAGTTCAAAGGCCACTTGATGTTTACTTTATAGGGATTATACTGAAAGTTCATGCCTTACCTAATATCAGACAGCTTTGGGGCTGCTGTCAGATGGCAAAGTAAAGCAGTGAAAATATTCTAAATACAGTGTAAACCTAAACTGGTACATTTTTTTTAGCTCCTGCCCCTGTCCACATCAGTACATTGTTTAGCTTTCATGCCTGTCATCCTGCCTGCTTCTTCAAACAGCAGGCCTATCGACCACCATCTACTGTAGATAATAACCTGACTATGGCTAAGTACCTCATACAACCCCACTTCAAAAAAATCCAAGCCATCTCTTTAATGAAATTTTGTATCAAATGTAATAGAAAAGACCTTCAGCGCATCCAGTTATTTATGTTTTTAAACAAGAAATAAAAATAATTTTACTGCTTTTGTTTCTGGGTCAAAATTCTTAAAATTCTTATTTCATTAACACAACAACAACATCAACGTTGAGATGGATATATTTCGGGGTGTTTGCTTGATTGACAGATCTACAAGACTTGTGTTGGCTGCTGCTTGCTTTACCCACTTTAGATTCACCCAGACTCCACTCAAAATGTGCTCAAATTTAGATTTGCTGACTCCAAGAGACTGACAAAATGACGGTAAACATAAAGCCAATAATCGACTTGTAAATACCCATTCTGAAAACTTGGGGTGACATCACACACACACACACACACACAGTATCTGTATATGCCTTTAAGACGTGCAGGCAGCCTGGTGATGTCCCGTGTGTGTTGGTTATTTTCCAAACTGCTAAAATTAATTTTGAATCAAGAGGCCAAACAACTCTCACTTGAAAGATATCGCTCTAAATTCAATACAGCCAGACATTTCCGAAATGGTGAACATTATTTTTGAAGTTCTCTATTAGAGCCAAGCATGTGGAGAGCTGCTAACTCACATGTGGTCCAGTGTGGTGTCAAATGTCTCTAAGGTCCTGCAGCCAACTACTAGGAAGAAATACAGAATCTATACAAAGCCTCTGTCATCCTC
The DNA here is from genome assembly GCF_963691815.1 of Echiichthys vipera. Classification (NCBI taxonomy): domain Eukaryota; kingdom Metazoa; phylum Chordata; class Actinopteri; order Perciformes; family Trachinidae; genus Echiichthys; species Echiichthys vipera. Next base: position 13,915,996 of record NC_139845.1, on the reverse strand, counting down.
TGAGTCAGGCTGCGATGGTGTGATAATCTCCAGCATACCAGCTATTAATGTGACAAACTAGCCTGGCAGGAAAAAATATGTCTGAGCAGCACCAGTGGACCTGCACATGAGTGGAAAAGCTGAAAGGTTTGAGGGGCGTCAAGACGGCTGTTGAGTGGGTTTACAGAGGTGAAATTGGTGCGATGCTGTGCGCTGAACAAGCAACACATTACGCAGACATGTACAGAATCCCTCAAGGCCAAAACCCCTCCTCTAACTGCTGGGAGAACAAAGGGGGGCTGCACTCTAAATTTAAAATAGCATGCAACATTTAAGTGGCATCCTAAAATGCTGTGGTCCAAAAGGCCAAGCAGCAAACAAAAAAAGACTGCAGGGTAGGCTATGATAGGGTCTGTTATTGGTTTGTGAAACATGGTGTGGTATAAATAAATAAAAAAGGGCCAATGACAAGACGACATGCTAAAGACAAGGTCACACCTACAATATCTGAAAAGAAAATACCACAATTGGGACACAATTAAAAATATTTGTTGGTAGGAAGCCAGTGAGGGATCATGTGCTTTTCGCTGTTCCACTGAGCCAGGGAAATTTGTGTAAGAAAAATCCAGCCCTGCCTGAACCCAGTGGGTTGGATCAGATCCAATCGGGTTTGGGCTGGAGGTCAAAGCTCTAGTTTATTGTACACAAGTAGTCTGCCTACATGCCTATAAAAGCATATTGTTATTTTTTATTTAAAAACTAATTTTAATAATTTTCATGTTTTTACTAAAATCAACTAGAACAAAGAAAAAATGCACTGTGGCCAAACACAGAACAAGATGGTATTTGCAGTATGATTCAATTTTCTGCAGTATGCATGCCCACATGGCTGCCCACCCATTTGTGTTTTTTTTTGCGTACACATTCACAAGATCTAAACCCCATAGAGAATCTCTGGAAAATCCTTGGCAACAAAGTAATGTCTAAGAAACCCACTACAGTTACTGAACTGTGGAAGAGACTGAAGAAGAATGGACCAAAATTAAACCAGAGCAGTGTGAGAAATTAATGATGTCCTGTGGCCGCAGATGTGCTGAAGTCATTCAAAGCAAGGGCCTCTACACTTCTATATTCACTTCTATACTATATATCTATATATCTATATATAGATAGATGTATAGATATATCTATATATATACTCAGTCTTTTTTTTTACCGTCACTGGGTTTAACCTGAGCCAAGTCATATATATGAATATATATATATATATTCATATATATGGCTTGGCTCAGGTTAAACCCAGTGACTGAGTATATATATAGATATATCTATATATCTATCTATATATATATATATCTATATATATATATATAGATAGATATATAGATATATCTATATATATATACTCAGTCTTTTTTTTTAACCGTCACTGGGTTTAACCTGAGCCAAGCCATATATATGAATATATATATATATTCATATATATGACTTGGCTCAGGTTAAACCCAGTGAAGGTAAAATAGAAGACATTTAAATTTTGAAAGTGCATTAACAGTATAAAACAGTAGTGCAGCAGCAACTGAAATTGGCGACACTAGTGCCACCCTTTGGAACTGAAGCCTTGCATACTGTACTCATGCTGATGGATTTGCCAGTGTAAAATGGTGCCAAATTGCTGGCATTTTGCGAATATGAGGCTCTGACTAACATTACACTCTCTGGCAAACTGGAAATCAATTGTTCTTTGGGGCTCTACAAACAGTAGACAGCACAGCGCAACTTGCTTTGTCAGCTATATATATATTTTTTTTTCTGGAACTTTTTTTTTTTAAATTACAAGCTATTGGATCGATGCCCAGCGGAAACCTGATCCAGCCTTTTAGGCAGTATCAGAGGAATGTCTGATCTGGTGCCTTATAAAAACTCACCGTTGGCGACTGATTTGGTCTCTTCTCTGCCTGCCACCTGGAAAAAAAAGACAGGAAGGTAACAAGGCCGCAAAGAAGAAGACAGATGTCTAAATTAGGCAAAGCATACCAGCAAAGCCTCCAGACATAGCTGCGACTGCTTCAAACCACTTCTGATCTGACACTTCCAACTATACAGACTCTTGAACCTATCCATATCTCCCTCACTGATCATTACCCTGCTCATCTGGCCATCCCTGACATCACAGCATAACATGGTTAGCTAATGACAAGGTCGCTAACTGCTACCTTTCCTGTCCAGGGCCCTTTTTACGTCAGTGCAGACCACCGCCTGGGGCCCTCCAACTCAGCTACTCACTGTGGCGGACCACAACGTCTGCTCTACACAGCAGCTGTTGGCTGCAGGAACACACTACTACCAGGCTAGGATGGAAGGTAGAAAGGTTTATACTAAAGTTAGTGGGTAGGTACAACATTTAGTCTTTTTTAAATGTGTGGTTTCAGTTGTACTAAACAGCTCTACAAACACAGATTTATCTATGTATGGTAATACATGGATAAGACATTTTATTCAACTCAGGTTTAGTCATTTAGTAATGTCAAAGTGCCACTGTGCCACTCAGCAAGGCATTTTACTTGCTGTAAACAATTTCGCCATTAGGGCAATATACTGTAAAGCCAAGTGAAGCGGGACTAAGAGTAGCGATTTGTGGTCATCAGAAGAAGGAGCCTTGATGTGATACAGCCATGTGGGAAAAGCATACAGCCCGCAGTGGGACAACAGGCACACTGTTTAAAGGTTTTTTACGCCACAAAATTTATACTGATAATGGAATCAACAGCCTAATGCTTTAAAATTGGCTTTACTGCGGATTTGTTGATATATTCTTTGTTCATTTTTATCTTTCAGCACTTTCAACATTTGGCACACATGCTTTACAAGTTTCATTCCTAAATGCACTTTGAAAAGCAGTTGGTGTTTTATGCTCAATATTTAGAAAATGCGTACAATTACATCCTCTAAAGCAGAGATTTTCAAAGTGGGAGGCAGGCCTCCCCATGGGCGCTCCGATCAATTTTAGGGCAGGCTCAGAAAGAATATTACATTAGTTTTTAAGATTATCAAAAAGAAGATCACATAGAATAGCCTTAATGTGTGTGTTTTGGTTAAAGAGATAGTTGAGATATACAGTAGTTTTGGAGAATGTTAATGGTGTACAACATATTTGTCAAATTATGAATATTGAACTGTGGGCCAAAGCTCTTAGATATTACCATTAGGATTAATATAAGCAGTAGCGTCCAACAACAGCAGAACAGAGCACAGCTTAGCAACAACAGAGCAAAACGTTGACAGAGTGACAGCAGAGTGTGAGGTCATTCTGTGACAAGCGCTTTGAAGAAATGTGGAACTATTACACCTTTACCTCTCCAGGTTTATTCCAGATTTAAAGGTGAGGTCAACTAGCTATCAGAGTTCTTTAAAACAAAAGCAAACAAAAGTAATTGTTATTCCCTTTGCTGTGACACCAGGGTCAGAATCGTGATATTATTTAATTTTCCCACACCACATCTTTAAAGGTCCCATATTGTAAAAAGTGAGTTACCATGTCTTTTTTTTTTAGTACAAAAAGAAGGGTCAAGGTGCTATGTAAATACTGTGAAAGTATCAAATGCTGAAATCAAGTGCTGCTACTGTGCAGGTGGTCTTAAAGAGACAGGCGCTAAAACGGAGCTCTTCAGACAAAGTGTGAATACAGGTTTATTCAGACGGATAGTATGAGCATGATATAGGACCTTTAACAAAATGTTTTCTTGATTGACATCTGGAAAACTACGAAAACCCACGGGAAATCCTTTCAAGACCACAAACCAAACTGGCATAGTTAGAACTTCATCTGGATGATCACTTGGTTTTTTCCCCCTGATGGTTGAGACTGGTATTCTGATCACCGTGCAAATTCCTCATTACGACACCAGTCAATAGTTTGAAATGAATAACAGCTACCTTGGTTGGAGAGGCACCTTTGTTTTCCCATAGACTTCTCTTGTTGGTGACATCAACAGGCTTCAGGTCCTGTCAGAGAGAGACAGAAAACATGAGGCAAAGACAAAGACAAAGCATCATATCAGCGGTGCTCAGACTGCCCAGCATTTGTAGGTCAATTTGAAAAATAGTTGTCAGTCTGCGGTAAATGGCAGAGTATCTGAGATGTAATAGAGAAGGAATTATAGAGGACAGAGCGGTTGATGAAAGAGGGTGAAGGTTGACAGACGCTGTCAAGCAGAGAGGTGCTTGTTGCGAGAAAGTGGAAAAAAGCATTCTCGCTAGAGGCTATTCTCTTTCAAGACACTCCATTATTATGAAAAATAAAATTCAGAGACAGGAATATTCAGAAAGGAAACATTCCCGTGTTGGACACTCTTTTGGAAATACTTTTCTGCAAATTTTCCTCTCATATCCTCATTCTCTACTGCTGTGTGTTACTTATTTAAGCAAAAAGCCTAGAGATGGAAACTCTAAACATAAATATTTGGGTGAAATACGGTTAAGAGCGAAGAGAGGCATGATACTCTGGCATGGCGCCATACACATAAGCAGGACTGAAAAGCACCACTCTGCACGAAAAGCTTATGATAAGCTTAAGATGAAATGCTGAAATGACACTGTAAACCAAACCGATGCCAAATCTTCAATACCCACATGTTCTGCATATGTATATTATGACAGATGGAAGAGTGGACTATAGCAAGCTCAGACAATTTAGACAGCTTTTTTTCCTTTTGGCCACCAGGTGGTGCCAGACGGATGGTACCTCAACCTGACTTTCTCACCTCGTTTAAAATAACATATACATATAATGTATAGAACATGACCAGCAGAGTGACATAGTAATAATAATAGTAATAATAATAATAATAATGATGCAGGGCTGATACAAGTGTGAGAGTACTGCAGAGGGTTTTCTGCAGTGACTATATCTCAGATGTTACAGGATCACTGTTTGCACACACAACTGGCTGACTGAATCTTTAAAACAAAATCCCTTTAGAAACACATCACTTAAAATTCCTAATATAAATGATATGTAAACAATACCATAATAAGCTAATACAAATTAAAACTTAAAACTTATTCACTACGTTTTTATGTGATTTGACTGGATTTGATTGACAGATGGGCAAACAACTCATCACTTGTCACCAGATTCTGATTAAAATGTTGGTACATCCTGATAGTGCTGCAGGAATGAGTCCTATGAACATCCGGTAACCTCATCTCAAAGTCAATTTAATGTTTTTTTAGTCAGATGCCGGAAATACGGTCTATTGTTAACACAAGCTTAAGAGATTTTCATGTTTAGCTTGACAACATAAATTACGCCTGTAAAAACCCCAATTGTGAATTTTGAAGCCCTCACACCAGGGGCGTCCAATCCTGCTCCTGGAGGGCCCCTGTCCTGCATGTTTTAGGTTTCTCTCATTATCAAGCAGCTGAAGCTTGTCACAGTTGTTTGACGATCTGAGACTCAGGGCCTCACACGGTTTGCTAACAGCCTAATGAGACTACAGAGGTTGTCAAATGTCATAAAGCAAAACACCGGAGATCAGTTGGAAGCTTATGCATCAGAAATCATCAAAGTGTTCATTTGTGAAGATTATCTTGCTGAACAAAATGTGCAAGCATCATAAACTTGTTCGCCACAGAGCTTATTTTCTGCAATAATCAAAAAATCCAGTGGAATAATCCTATTGGTTTTTTGTTGAGGGAACCAGGGGAGATGCTAATTTCTGGGTTGGACTACAAAAAAATTGTCATCTCTGCAGCCCTCTATTGGTGCATTGATATATGTGACATGCCCACTTCAAACCAGTGAGAAGAGCACATGAATAAATAAATACATTTATCCCTCATGAAATAACCGAACCTGGTCTAAGTTGGGCAGAAAATTGTGTGTTCATGTAAGACTGCTTCGCTCATTGCAAAAAGGTTATTAAGATTTATTTTTTAGTGCCTTTAAAGTAAATGTGTAGATCTGAGTTTTATAGAAAAACATCTTTGATAAGTCCATACATTTTGATACAAATCTATGATAGTGGTTGCTACGGGGACCACCTACCGTTGGCCTTCCTCCTGGCGTTTTGCCGCTCTCCGGGGTTTTATTCAGCCAGTCGTTAATGCGACCTGCCACGCCTGTCTTCATCACAGCTGCTTCCTGTTTGGATAGGGTCAGAGGTCAGCTAAGCCTGGTCGTCATCAGCAACAAGGCTGAGCAGGAAGTGCCTGTGAATTGAATTCTCTCTCTCTCTCTCTCTCTGCTCCAGTCACGCACAAAGTTTTATCACCTCCACCACTTTGTCTTTTACCTTGAACGGGCTACCGCCAACTCCAGGTGAGCCGAACACGTTGCCTTTCTCCCACATGCTCTTGATGTTTCGGATGCTGTCGGTAACCATGGGAAGATCCACCGCTCCAGAGCGAGGGGATCGAGACTCCTTGTTCTCTCTCTGCTGAGACAAAGTAGTGGGTTTAAATTGGTAAAAAGAGGGGATGGCTGTTCCTGATCACAGCTCAGATACTCGTCTTTTTTGAAAACAAACACATGAGCTTGTTAATAATAATGATGACAGATTCGGAGTGGCCTCTAGCTCACTGGGTAGGGTGCGCCTCCCATATAGGCCCAGTCCTTGGCAGCGACTGCGTTCAAATCTGCCCTGCAGCCCTTTGCTGCATGTCATCCCCTCTCACTGTCTCCCCCCTTTCCTGTCACTCTTCAGCTGTACTTGGAAGTAAAGTCAAAACAGTCCAAAAAATGAATCTAAAGACAGTGACAGATTCCCAAATTGGAATAGATGAGTACTTCCGGGCAATGTTTACTCCAAGAATAGCAGATTTTGTGAGTTGTAAATGTAATTTTATTCAGGATTCTATAGATATGTGTCAGTATTGTTGCTCAAATCTGATTTCAAATAGTCTTTTACATTAACAACATGATTTGATGAGCTTTGGCCTTTTATCTGGATGTGAGAGCGAGGTTTTTATTTTGTTTACTATTGTCTTTGAAACTGGGAACCTCACTGTACATTTCTTTAAATAACAAAAGAAGAACATTTTCTAATCATGTAAGATGTAAAAGACTGAGTTTACGATTCACATGTGAAATATTTAAGTTAGCCACTTCCTTGGATAAAGCATGGGAGATGATGTTTACCATGAGGATAAACGTAAACTTAATTCATAATCTTTCTTATTTAGCTTCTGGTATACAATATATTTCAAATGTGCACATAAATGAATGTCATTTTAAAGTATAAAGGAGTACATATAATGCTAACTGATGTTTTTTGTTGTTGTTGTTGTTTATGTATTCCTGTAAGAAGTCTTTTTATATTTGTGAAGTTCAATATATAACTGTCTTTTAATCCTAAGTGGGATAGGGCAAATGCTTTGCAAGACACAGAGAAAAAAACATTTAGTGACTACATTGTCATGTGTCACCCATGTTGATTACAGTTGCAGAAATTCTGACCTGAGCAGCTGATGTGTACTGCTCCAGCCTGTTGTCAATCTTGGACACCACAGGAGAATGAGACGCCTTCATTGTGCTGCTGGGCAGAAGCAAAATACTTAGCAAACACAGTATGAGACCACTTTGGATATTATACACAGTGTGGTCAACCCTCTTTAGTGCCTTGAGAAGAGAAGACTTACAACCCAGAGTGGGAATTTAACTCTGGATTACATTCTTTGTATTCAGCAAAACAGGACTGCAAGGCTCACATGCTCCACTGAAAGCTTTGTCAGTAGGAAAATAACAAACATGATCTGTCAGATGATGCTCAAGTATGTTTTTACCTCTTCTGTGCAGACTTGTTCAGGAACTCTGCTCTCTCTCCAATCTGTTGAGGAAGGTTATTAAAGCTTAGGTTAATAAATGTCGCAGACATCGCTGCAACACATTTTCCTAAACCTAAACTTCCTTTCAATTCCATTGCTTCTGTTGTGTCTTTAATTATTTGATGTACGAGTAGTTTCAGTGTAAAAACCCATTCCTGACTTGAGTCAGATGGTTCATAAACTTAGATATTTCATGACATAATTGCCAATAATCTCAAATATCTAATTTGGTCTCTTCTCCTGACCAGCAACACACAATGTACCTGATTGTTCCCTGTGTGCATAATGCTCTGAAAGACACACGCACACACCCACACACCCACACAGAAAAAACACAGCAAGTCTCTTCCTATCAGCTGTTGGACTGTGGGAATGTTGAGGATTGTTTATGATAGACGAAAAAAAGACTAAAAGAGGGAGCAATGCATGCGTTCCTTAGGCGCTCACAAAAAACCTTTAAACGGACAAAAGAAGAAAGTACAGAAACAGCTCTCTCCCCCTCTCCCTGTGAAAAAGGACCTTGCGCTGGGCTGCTACCGAATGTGGGAGTTCCCAAAATACTCTCAGACAGGAAATTCCCCATTCTCAGATGCGTTTTAAAGAGCCATGGCCATCCGAACGCAGTTACAGTAATCCTGTTAACCCTAATCGCTTTCCTGCATCCCAGCAGCCTGTCCTTCATTCTGTCGCTCTGTCCTTCTCTCACAGAGAACGCTGTACTTTATCAACAGTACTGAGCAGGGTTATGCTGGTTTACTGCTGATAACGTGTGGGCGAGCTCTTGGGACTGTGTGTTCCACTGGGAAGTGATTGCTGATAGCGAGGCAAATTTCTGTAGTGTAACAGGAGCCAAAATATGGCAGTTGTTCTGCAAAAAAAACGCATAACGACAAAAGACAATGATGAAAACAATGTATTTTCTCAACGGTATGCATGCCATTTTGAAATCTTTCTGTTTCCAACTGCAGTAGGCAGCTGTTTGCAATAAGAAAGCTCTGATAAATCGACTGTAAACTACCTGCCCAGCACCAAACCACAGGCAGACTGAGCGAATAGCTTGCTGGTGAACATAGTGGAGTATTTAAGAGCTAAAGAGCCAGAACTCAGAAGTTGGTGAAGACCAAAGCAGAGCTAGAAGAGTGAAAATTGGATTTACATTCAACAAGTGACTAGAAACACCAAATGTTGCTCTGCAACTGCTGGGTGTGCAAATAAATTAGCCATATCAACTTTATCAGTTGAATATTTTAAGACATGCATCAAAACTGACAACTTTTAACTTGTTGTCTATACGTTTTGGTTGTCTATACGTGGCATTCAACTTAAAGCAATTATAGTGAAAAACTTTCCCCAATCAAGTAATAGAAAAAAATCCACAGTTGTAAGACAATATACAGTGCAACACACACAAACACACCAACAAAAACAGCTGTACCTACAGTGAACATTACCACAAAGTAAAGCTGTGTCTGTGAGGTGAATGCAGCAGGATGGAGAATAACAGTTCAACATTATTTACAAAACTGACCACAAGCAAACAATGTACTCAATTACAGTCCGATCAGACCTCACACACCATTAGAGCCAAGTCTGGAGTCTCACCGGGACGAACAGATGGATATTACAGCTAACTGTCACTAATTAGATTTTCTCCACTGGCTGAAAATCCCCCTCGATTTTCAGCATGTGGGAGTTGGCTTTTGGCAACACTGGAAACATTTATTCACTTTTGAGTTGATTAAACGTTCCTTCGCCGTGACAAACATATATCTTTGGATGAGGTGGGGAGGGGGCATACACTGGGTTGATGTTTCTTTTCCGGGTGCCGTATTTCTTGTGACAAACAGGTCAAAAGGTCAACAAAATTTCAAAGTGAAATATCGAAAAACTTGCAAGCAACTGACTTTCCCCCCCACATTTTCCCACTAGTTCATCAAGGCTCTTGCTATTTTTGACCACCTTCATCTCAGTCAGATACCACCTCATGCAGAGAGCTAAAAGAGGTGAGAAGTGCAGATGGAGGGTCATCTGGCACTTAATCTCTCCAAATATTTTGAATGTTTAGCTTGAGCTTTGCTGCACTGCCGGATGAGTGGGATTTGCAGGTTTTGGAGAACCATTATATTAGCTCCATTACGCTGACAACTGTACTGGACGGGATGCGAATACAGACAGAAACATACAACACAGGCAAAGTCTTTCATAGTTAGAATTGTTTAAACTACTGGAATGAAACATCCGTGTTTATGAAGAACTGTCGGATTAATGACCACTCGCTTAAGCCCTCCCTCGAGCAGCAATTGTCTAATCATAGTTTAGTAACCGTGACTAGGCATGGCAGGCCTGTCAAGCTTTAACACATGTTGAAGCTTTGAAAAAGGCTGTACAGAGTAGTGAGAGAATTATTCTGCATCTAAATAGTTTGAAGGGTCATATTCTTTTTGCTTCAACATGAACTGCAATCATTAGCATTTCTGTCCATCTATCTTAAATCCCACAGTAGTAACATAATGCTTCTTCCAAAGACGCATATAAAAAGGAGAGTTCACCCCAAACTCACGCAAAAATGTGCAGAAGGAAGCATGCTTATTGACAAGAAGCCCATGCTTGTGAGAATGCGAGATGCAAACAATAATGGCTCCCACAGCAAGGTCGTACATGGACGGACCACTAACACCTCTGCGGTTGTAGTTTGGTAGCTTTGAGCACCACAGGCTGAGTACCATCTAGTTCCATTATATTCAAGAGAAGGTGGACTTTACAGCCAATATCTCCAACAATGGGCAACTCACACCAAAACAGTCCAGATTGGTAAATAGCACTACAGGTAAAATCAAAAATATGTATTTTTGATACTGGGGTGAACTGTGCCTTTAATTAGTTGATTATATCAGCTTTTTAGGATGATCGAACGCTCTGTCTGGATCTTTATTGTATGAGGGGAAGTTAAGCAGCAAAACAGGGTTACATTAAAACAAAAGAACAGTCTTAACAGAGCTTTTTCCTTATCAAACTTATAGTACTAGGATTAACTATTTCTGATATTCAATACAAAACAAGGCTGTTCCTTTATTTCCATGTCTTCTACACAGATCATCAACTTGTGAGGATGTTCACTTTTTGTCTGAAACATGTCTTAAGCATGATATCATGTATGTTGCCATCAAGACTGATTTGTTTAAACTCAAGGACCCAAAAGAATAACTAAGAATTTTGAGTGCAAGGACTATATATATATATATATATATATATATATATATATATATATATATATATATACAGGTTTATACAGTAATAATAGCTATGAGACATGGGGGTTAGTGAAAGGTCAAGTGGCCAATGAAATTGCACTGACACTGTTGGACGCGGGGGTTAAAAATGGCGCACCAACCTTCAGAGAGGAGCCTCTGGGACTGACACACTTGAAGGGTCTTCCCTCCCCGTCCATAGTGTCTTCCACCTTCTGTCTCTTCTCAGCTGCCTCTGCTCTCCTCCTTTCAATCTCCTCCTTCATCTTCCTCTTCTCCTCCTGAGAAAAGACAGATGTGTTTTAGAGTTGAGGCGGTTTAGCAGATGCACATTTGAGCACAATATTGGAAAGTCATTTTTTTTTTACTTTGCAGCATCTTTGGATTTGACAGGGAGCTTTCTGTTAATTTCATTGGAGCACAATGTAGGTGGCGCTCTGTTCTTTGCCAGCCCAGCCATGCAGGATATTGCTGCTCATGCTTCTCTTGTATTTACTCTAAACAAACCACTGTTTGCTGCTGGAAACCTTAAGTACGCTTCCTGTGCACGAGTGGATTTTTCCTGGGAACTAACTAACAGAGCCAGAGCGTTTGGAGCAGCAAATACAAAGTCCTTACACAAGACTGGGTATAAAGTGAATGACTTGAAAGTGATTTATGAGTTATTGTATTGAATAGCATAAGCCACCAACATGATAGACAACCAGGATTTCACTAATCAGGAATGTGGCCAACTCAGACGATAGATGTGCCACTTTCTAATTGATTTACTTACTTTATCTAATGAAGCAGGTCAGGAACAAATTCAATTACTCAGAACAAATTCTTATTTACAGTGATCGCCTGCCTCGGGAAAAAAAAGCCATTTTGGGAAGCTTGGGACATGCACACTATCAACAGCTTTTTTACAATCAATGTATAAACCATTTGTACTGTATTCATAAGAGGGCTGGTGCTTGGCAATATATCAGCCCTCTCCAGAAGCCTTGTCTTGGTTAATTAGACTCTCTGTATCTCTGGGCCATCTTTTAATTACAAACCAAAAGGCCTCATTAACATCACACAAGAGGAGAAGAACAGGGGCCGATAGCGAGAGATGGGCGGCCACATTCGGAGCCAAGATCAACAAAAAAGACCAGACAGTAATAGTGAGAATGCAGAGGCCTCAGAGCGAGCGGATGAAAAAATGGACGACATCGCGTGGTGGTTGAATACAGATGTAAACACAGGTTATCATATTTGAGATACATAAGGATGGAGGTCGTTATTAAAGGAGGAAGAAGGAATGACAATCATGAGTTACGAGTCCGGGGCACCAAATAGCTTGAGTCATGATAACAGTGAAGTATGGCGAGATAACGTCACCGCCGCGCTAGTATGAGTGTGATGCATGGGTTTCAGCTCACACTGGTGTAAATGCTAAATCAACATGGAAGTGGTGGTGTGGAAAAACAAGGAGAGGACACATGTTTTGAAATTAAGTGATATTACTGGAAGATATTAAAGTAATAAAAGAGACAAATGCACCTAAAATTAGGGGTGTGCGGTAAATATCGTTGTCTATCTAAATTATTGTTTTAACGATGAGTGAAATCACTATATAGAGTATGTTCCTCATTTTGCAAAAAACTATCAAAACAAAAATTTTTGAGAGGCCACATATTCACGACCTGATCAAGCCTAGTGGGGCAGACTACTGTCGGCGCTGCCAGATTGGGCTGTTTTCAGCCAAAATATTTGGCCTGTTTTGTCTGGATTTTGTGTGTGTCTGTAATCTCAATTGCGAAACCCTGACTGTGGCTTCAGAACGCATGGTGGTTCACGCTTCACAACAACAACAAACCAGGCTAACGTTGCTGCGTGTAGTTAAGTCAAAAATGAGTGAACAAACAGCGGCAGGAGACAAAACACAAACGAAAAGACGGCAATCAGCAAACCATGCTGGAAAGCGGTTGCTGTCAAAGACAGTGCAACAACAAACTTGTCTCACCGCCATTGTAGTCGGGGAATGACTGTAACAGCACTGTAGCACACTTTCTACCTATAGTATAGTTGTGACATCATAACTATACAGAAGTCCTGATGGCTCGATTAAAGTCACAGTTTCTGAATATGGACAGTGTGCATTTCTCTGTGGATCGAGTGTTTTGTGATAACATTGACGTAGTTAGCTTAGCCTGCGAGCTTCCACTTACAAACTTAACAGCACGATGTAGTGTTAAATTGTAAATGGATGTACTGTATGTCTTAAATCAATAATTGTACAAAATATTATATTAATATTATTACAATTTGTATACTAGGTTGTTTGCCACCCGGAGCTTGATGTTGGTGTTCCAAAAATGTTTTTTTTCCTCTTTTGAAAAATGTGAAACTGTACAATACCTGCAGTATTTCAGTTTATATTTCCTCACAAAAAAGAAGTGAGGAGAATACAAATTTCAGTTTGACTTTAACAAATCATCAAGAAGAAACTGGATAAAAGGGAGAACAGAAACACAGACAGACAGAGCCGAACCGATCAAACAGCATCAATAAAGTGACATCCCTCTCTCTTCCCTACCTCCTCTCTGGCTTTTCTCTCTGCCTCCTCCTGCTTCTTCTGCCTCTCCTCCTCCTCCAGCACCTTCTTCCTCTCCTCCCTCTTCCTTTTCAGCTCCTCCAGCTCGACTTCTGCCTCCTGCTGCTTCTGCCTCATTCGTTCGAACTCCTCGCTCTCCGCGTCATCGCGGCGGCGCTTCAGCTCCTCCAGCTTGCGCTCTGCCTCCAGGCGGGCAGCGTCGTCCTGCTCTTCACCCGCGGACACCTCGGGGGAACGCACACTGCCGCGACTAGGACAGAAACGGGTCAGAGCACACATGCAGGTCAAAACAGAAACAAAAACCGTGGAAGTAGGATGACGACATTCAGGTTAACGCTTGACATTTGATACGACCTGAATAATTAAACGTACAACATAACAAGGATTTGTCTCTTTCATGGAAAAGCAAACACACGCTGACAAAAACAAATGTGCACACGTACAAACACCAACAATCACCTTCGCAAAGATAGTGTTACAGCACAGCTCAAGTTTCATCCAGTGTTTCCCGATGGGGACTGACTGTAGGTGACCCATGTCTAAAACACACTTCTTCTCTGCTACGGCTGACTGCTCAACACAAACAGTTTGTTTGCTTGAAAACTGATTCAGACAGCTTTTTCAATTATTTTGCAGATGCCCGAGGCAATAGTTTTTTGTTTTTTTTATATCTTGTTTCTGTTTGTATGTTGTGGAGTTTTTTTTCCCTTTCATTTTGTATAGTAATGTGATTCTGTCTTATGTGCTGCAGAACAGGAACCTGCTGTAAACCAGATTTGACTGAATCAGGCCAGTTTAATCATTAATGTTTAGTGTTACTTTGAATCTTTTTACTTCTTCCTGTAAAACAGTGGCATTGAAAAATTAATGAAATACTTCCACGCATTTATTCCAGCCTGAGCGACAAAAAATAAATGTCAGGCAGCACATGCAAACGCTGACTTCTTCTCCATCATTTTCACAATGAGGCATTAGTATAATTCTGTATATGAAGGACATATTTAGTATCTGTTAAAATGTACTGCATTTTATTTTAATGTCAAAATATTTTTTTTTTCTCATAGGAATGTGTCTTTTCCTCACACTTCTGGATATCTGTTTTTGGAAAAGCAACAGGTTGTGGTGGTTGTGTACCATGATCTTCTTAAGTGACCTGCGTGTCAGGAATATTAGATCACTGCAGTCAGTTTACACAACTGGTCAAGTGTAGCCAGGCACTGATATATTATCATGCCGTCATAATTGCTGATTTTTCTTCATTTTAATGTTTTACTGACAATATCGGGACAATTGGGGGAATTGAAATTTCTAAGTCACATTTCATTGCCAAATTAGCTTCAAAATAAAAGCACCATGCCTAGTTTTAGATTAAAAGAAAATCATTATTTAAAACATGACTAAAAAAGGCAATTTGTTTTGCCCCATTTCGTGTCATTTCATCTGATCTATAACGACCCTAAAAGTCCTCGAAATCCTCTAAAAAACAAACAAACAAAGCATACATATTGGTGCATCCCAAGTAATTAGGATAGCATATGTGAGAATGGATTAAATATACAATTTTAGTAATATTTTAGCAATAATGCACATTCAGGTAATACTTTTAGATTTTTCAGGCATGCACTCTTAACTGGTAACAAATTGGGACGTTGAATAGAATTGAGTTCCTTGAATGATTCATCAGACCAGGCTTGCCCAAATTTGGCCTCGCTGGAAACCAGGACGTCCTGGATGTGTGCACTGTTGTGTCTGCGTACCTGAGGGTCCTCTCAGGTTTCCTGTGCTGTTTGGGAGCCTCCTCCTCCTCTTCCTCCTCGTGCAGCCCTCCGTTCTGCTTCCGCTGTTCCTCCCTCTCCTCCCTGGCCCAGTCTCTCTCATTCACCTGCACAGAAACATCCACAGGGACAGTAAGCATAGATGCGAACGGTGTGTAGCCTGAATGGGCAGAGTCAGTCATGTGACATCACAGGATGTCGAATGACAAAGGGAAGTAGAGGCCACCCCAAACAAAGAAACGCAGAACATCACGTAACACAGCGTCCACTCCAGTATTACTACGGAGACAGGATTATCTAACATGTGATCACCATGGGACAAGTGTCTCCAGCCCTGTATTTTATCTTGGACTATTATCAAAAACAAGTTTTATAAATTATAATCATTATGTGTCTGAGCCGAATAAGTACACTACCAGTCAAGCTTTTAAAGCACCATATATTATTAACCTGTAGCACAGAGGGTATATTTGTCCTAGTGTTGATGCCATAGTCTATGCATTTTCTTTTACCATAATATAGGCTGGTGGGCCTTTTCAGCACACCTGTCTTTAATAAAGCACTCGTTGAGACTCTCTTTATGACAGGAAGGCTTGCTCAATAATACAGTATATACTCTCTGTAATTAGGTATTTGCAATAGTCTGAGATGTAGAGGGTTCACATCAGCTTAAAACAGAGGGAAAAAAATCCCTCTATTATTACAAAGAGGAATAAGAAATGTCAAAAGAAATGTACCTCAACAGGGAAAGTGCCAAGAAACATGAAGGGTCTTACAGCACCGTTGTTTACACTATCAAAGGCATGATAGGAAGGAGCTCACATCAAGGGCGTTTTGTTTGCCTGCTTTGTTTGTAAGAGAAGCTACACAAGAAATCCAGGTGTAAAGAATTCACTTCAACTGTAGAGAAGAGTTTGGGAGGCTCGGCTTACGCCTGGGTCCCACACTGTTTAGTGTCCATAATTCCATATATTATAAAGAGTACGCCCCCTATTTTTCAGAACAAGGAAATGCATCTTTGAACCGAAGAACAGAAATTGCGCCGAAGAGATGGGAGGAAAGTTCATTTTGTGTGTTTTTCACCGCCCAGTGTTACGGAATATGCATGACATACCAAGACAAACACAGGACAGAATGTAATAATGAACTCTCAAAATCTCAAACCCTTTTATTTAGCTTTGATTTATGTTGTATCTGCTTACCATATATTTTTGCAAAATAACATTACTCAAATTTACAACAGTTACAATAGCTGAACGAGTTGCTTTTTAATTATACAAATAAACATTTTCACTATCATTATTGTCAAGCAACTGAATTGAATGAAATAGCCTAAATAAATAAAACATTTCAGCGAATTCTGGACAAATTCTAGATCAAAAACGGAAACAAGGCATTATGGGTTACTGGATGAATTGAAAGCCTATATTGACGCATTCAATTAGTTGAATAATGTTCATAGGATTGCCTGGATGTTACTAAACCTACTAAACTGCTGAAAATGAAAAATGTAAGTTTGGGATTCGTACATTTATTCCTATGTCATTTGGACATTTTCATTATTTATTTTTTCTAATTTATGGGGTTCTAAAATGAAAAACTCATAGTCTGGTGTCAAACATTTGACTGGAAGAATACACATGATATGATGGCTCAATGATCTCCTTATAATGTCCCCTTGCCGTAAACACCCTTATTATTTTAAATTACATTATGTTCCTCTGCTGCATTGAGGTTTTTGGAGTGGAGTTAGTGTAAGAAGTGTTGCTGCTCTCATAGCTGAGGTGGAAGACATGCAGAAAAACATTGTGACCAATAACATGTATGCCGAGTTTGCAAACCGTGCAAGCCAAACTGTGACGACACGGGGTGTCTGGGTAATTTCAGTGTCTGGCTCCAACGTAAATCACAAAGTCAAGACTTATTAAGAGATATTTTTGTGGTTTAATCTGGAAAGATTTCTGAGTACATATCTTCTTGAAGATGCTTAAAGACACTGAAGTTACCCAGAGAGATTTTCTGTGCTGTGCATCACACCTATACTGAAAATCTTACCACTTGCATAATACCTCATTATCCTCTGACTGTAGTATGTCAGATACCTCATTGTCCTCTTCAGTGTAATTTCTGAGACTCATAGACTTATTTTCTGATGAATAATGTACATTATCATCCTCAGGTACCTCCTCAGTCTCCTCGGATGCTACTGCATCCTCCTCAGCCTCTGAGTTTGTTGACCTGGCCTGGTTTGAAACCTTACTGACTACTGAATGTGTTTCTTCTTCAGCGAGTTCCTATGAAAAAAGGTTTATAGCAGTTCTTTGAAAGAAAGACCAGTGATTGCCTCAAGGATTTGCATTAAGAAGTCAATAAATTGTTGACCATACCTTGTTTTCAATTTTAGATTCTTCAGTTGATTCCTACAGAAACAAGCATCACATTTGCAGGGAATGTCAGCTCCAAACACCCAATAAATTAGTGAAATAAATGAAAGAACAGGTGGCTCACCTGTTCTCTTAAGTAAGACTTTCTCGGTTTTTCCTCCACTACTTCCACATTCGGCTCCTCCTCTTCATCTACACCCTCGTCTGCTTCCTCTCCACCCTCAGGAGCAGCCTCATCTTCCTCTTGCTCCTTCTCCTCTCTCCTTGAGCTATACGTCTCTGTCTTCTCCTCTGCATCCTCGTTGTCACGGTAACGACCCCGACGCCAAGAGGATGGCCTTTCCTCTTCTGCATTGTTTTTCTCCATGGTAACGCTGTCGTTGCTCTCTGTCACGGTTGGGTCCAGCTCCTTTTGTCTATCCAGCGCCTCCTGCATGCGTCTCTGCCGTCTCTCCTCTCGTTTGGCCATGCGATCCAGCAGGGCTTGGTCCTCGTCTTCCCCGCCACCTCCTCCATAAGAGCTGCTCACAGACACTGTCTCTGTCACACTAGGAGGAGAGAGGAGAAAACAGACATTTCACTGTGTGTGTCACTTATGTAAATGAGGAAGAAGCCTTGAGGTCAGAGAAGCAGACGTCAGCCGTTAAAACTGAATGCATTATATCTACTTTTATGAGATGCCCTTGATGGAGGCCTATTGGATAACCTCTAAGAGTTTCATAGTTGTTTAGTGCAGAAGGCTTTTTAATTTAAGCATTTTTCAGGTTTGGGTTTCACTTGGGACTTGATCTCTGACATGGCACAAAATGGAAATTAAAGACCATTGGAGACCCGATCAGCGTGCCTATGCTGTTGTAACAGTCAATGATGAAAAAAGAGATGTGCTAAAAGAGCATGAAAGCTCAAGTTAGCCATCTCTGGATTGCAAAAAAAAAGAATGAATTCTGTAAGGAAACCAAAGTTTACAGAGAGTGGCTGCCACATCAGTTTGCCCTTTAGCCAGTATTTGGAGAATGCTGACAACTGGCTGTATTGTCAGGTCTTCACCACAGATATTCTTAAAAAATAAACTATTGGTCAGGTTTTAAGATAAACAGAAAATCAGTGAATTTCTCTTGGATTCCAGGTCTGGAGTTAAATTTCTATCCTTGACTCAATAGGTCTTTTGTTTATGTAAGAGGAAAAATCAGGGAATTACCAAAATCAGTATGATTGATCCTTTTGGAAAAAAAGGAAAGTCTGTACAAAATGTAATATATCAAATAGTTGTTGTATTTAAGTCTGGACCAAAGTGGTGGACCGACAGTCCAACTGACTGACTGTATAGTTAAAAACAATGTATTTAATACCAACTGTACATCCATCCACGCTACTCCAATTAGCATGACTCATAATTTTCTGACCTAAAAGTCTGGCAAACATTATCCTTGCATCTACACAATTGACAATTGTTAGTTAACACAAGGTCCGGCCATAGCATCCTCCTGCACAATCCTCTAGCTGTTTGACTAGCCCAGGATGTATCTCTGAGCTCATAGAGAGGAAACATTCATGTCCACAAAGAGGTGTCTGTGTTGCTAGATGTCAGAGCAGCCCACCGCTTCCACCGCAGCCAAGACAATTGATCTCATAGCCTCAAAAAACGGCATAGAAACGGGAATGTAGCCCCTATTGTTCCTATGACAGTCTTTCTGATGGATACGTATGAGATCATGAGTTGGTTGTCATATTGACAGCGGGAAAGTGAATTTCACATTGGTTGACTTAAATGTATTCAAGGATGCAAAAATAATTAATGGTTGGGGAAAGCCACTACACAAAGTTCCATCATACAACACCTGACAATGTTACAATTTGTCAGCTTAGCCGCCACCATAACTAGGCACAGCAGGTTTGTCAAGTTTTGGATTACTCCACATCTTGGAGTGGTGTGCATGGGGTTCTAGTTAAATGTGACAGCCTGTCCCAAAAGATTTTTCAAGTCTTTCCAAAAACCAAAAGCAAATGTGTAAGGCTTGGATTAAACTGTGCTTACCCGCTCTAATGTAAGCCATAAATGTTAGCATGTCTGGCTGACTAGCTTACTGTCTACAGTACGTGACTGACTGTTAACTTCCAATGCTTCTAGGTTTAAAGAAGGCCAGTTCAGGACTACTACATTCAATGTGCAGCTGTTCCCTGATGCTATCAGATCCCAGTTAATGTTACCTGGGATACCTGGCATATTTTCTTTGCTAAATACACTAGTAAGTCTTTTCCCTGAGCTTTGAGCGTTTTCATTTGTAGTTTTTAAAGTGGAAACACACTGAAAATACAAACTAGTCACTTAGGCAAGCAGCCAAACAGGGTTATGTAGAACAAAATAACAGCCTGACCTCTTAGCACAATACCAAACACAAATAGCCATAGTGCATAGTGCAAAGAAACATTAAAAAGTCAGATGGAGAGTTTACAACCATCTTACGGAGCGTATGTAAGCTAGCTAGCTACAGTGAATAAGATTATCCAGAAACAGTCGTTATATCAGCCAGCAAAATTGACAGCTGCCAGTTAGAAATTACAAAGCTAGTTTTGACAGATTCTATCTGAAAACAGGGACCCGATGTTTCAAAAATGAGCATTCATTTTGAATAGTTTACTATTGTAAACTACAGAAAGTTAGTTGGCAGCAGAGCGCTTTGCAAACGGTCCATAGTTTTATGAGAGAATAAAAAAAAGACAGTTCCCAGATGTCTTCAAATAATCTCTAACCCAACAGTATGCTAAGTTCTTTTTAACAGCAAAGGTTGTGAAATATTTTTTGGTGACATTCATTTGAGTTGTCTTGGGGTTGATATCAGGCGGGATGATATTACACTGACATTTTTCCTCCCTCTTTCTTGTTGCTCTTTTGCCTCTTTAGCTGGATGAAAAATTGAGCTAAGTAGTCGGCTGCTGACTAAGTTTGTCACAGACAGAACCTGTGTTGCTGTGTGCGTCACCTGTGGCTGTTGGTCATGACCAGACTGTCTGGCTGTAGGCCGGGCTCCTCACTGCCCTTCATTCTCTCCTGGCGCGCCCTGCGCCTCCTCTCGCGGGCCGCTTCCTCCTCATCATCATCATTTCTTGCCAAGCTGAAGGAGACAAAAGAAGAGAGAGAGAAAGGGTGAGGGCACATAGAGAGACTCTTTTTTCCCCCCAACTTTCAAGCCTTCACCTTCTTGTCTCCTTCCTCAAATTAGCTTCATGGTTCAAAACTTCAAAGTGAACGATTCTTTAAATTGGACTTTAATCATCACAGTGACCAAACCTGCTGGATTTGTCCAGAGCTTTTTTTCTTCTTCCCTCCTATCAAGCTGACCTGTCAGCTGTGCAACAACCAATACTTCTTATCGTGGCTGCAGTTTTCACGAGCCGATAAAAGCTCAGTCTGGAGACATGGCTTGGCTGAGGATAAGAGAGAGCCAGAGAAACATTGCTTCTGGGCCCACAGCTTGTACTGGTCTGGTCAGTGTTGGAACAGAGAAAACTACAGAGGTGTGGGTATGAGCGTTTTAATGCACTGCAAAACAGCCACTAGCAGTAAAAGTTTATATTTTTACAAGGAATTTAATACCACATTAAACGTTGAAATCACATTTTTCCTGGGTTAACGAAATGAAATAGAATAAATCTCCTGTCAAAACAATTTAGACAAAGCTGGAGTGAGCTTTGTTTTAAAGATATTGCCTCTTGTTTTAATAAAATTTGAGACACAAACTCAGTTTTGCTGAGACACCCATTTCAGCACCTTCCCAGTTAAAAGGAATAGTTGGACATTTATGTGTTCACTTTCTTGCGGACAGCTAGACGATCGACACTGCTCATATCTGTACAGTAAAGATGAAGCTACAGAGGGTTAGCTTTGCTTGGCACAAATATTGGAAACAGGGGGAAACAGCCAGCCAAGTACAGCTGTTTCACTCTGTTACAAGCATTCTTGCTAAGCTAAGCTAACTGGCTGCCGACTTTAGCTGTGTATTTAACGGAGAGATACCAAAGTGGTATCAATCTTCTCATCTCATTTTCAGCACAAGAGTGAAACAGTTAACTTTCTTAAAGAGAAGTTAACAAACTGAGGTTAAAAAAATATATCGTTATGCTAAAAATAGGCAAAACGCAAACATCACTTTCACAGTTTCTTTCAAAATCTAAGAATGCATGCATGTTTATAATTAGAAGAAATTTTCACCCTTTAATATGTTAACAGTATAAAACACTATTCCCCATTTGGCGGTTTTGGTTTCTTAATACTATGAATACCTAATCATGTCTAAAATATCATAGGTAAAAACATTTTTTTGCATTAGATACTAAGAATTTGAGAACTGCTTCTTTTTAGTTTCTCCATCTTGCCCTGCCATTAACAGCGATAAATCCAATGTAAAAACAAACCACCCATATTCTCATATGCATGTCTTTATTAATCGCAGTGGTTTAAGTAAAGGGTTTGACTGCATACAATCAACACAACTCCATTGTTCACAGTCTAGTTAGCTAGTGAGCTACTGTATATTTTTTTTCCTAAATTTGATAGAAAGCAGCAAGTTGACACCTTTCTCTGGAGCCAGTCCAAAGTCACTCATGGGAATTGTTTATATCTAACTGAAATAAACGTAGACAGGTAGGGCAAAGACGTTACACCCGAAAAGTCAAGTATATCTGGTTTTGTATTATACATTAAAGTATTAGAAACTGAGAATACCTAACAACAGTTAGACAGTGCAATACTACCAGAGACAGAATTTTCCTTTTATTCCAACGTACTAAATCAGTTACAAAACTGCTGTATTTCTGCACCTGACATCTATGAACTTAGCTCCATGCTTGATCTGTGTTGCCCTGACTGACCTTTACACTCCCACTGCTAACCACATGCCTTGCTACCTGACATCATAGCGCCGCCTTTGAGGTCAGTCAGCGAAGCATGCTATTGCATGTTAATTGCAACATGTGTGGTGAGCCGAGCTAAAGCTGCTTGGGTTTATTTGAGGTTTTACAGCTTGTGAACAACAGTTTCCTTCTTCCTTTCTTTCCCTTCTGCTGTTCATTCTGCCTCCCGTTTCTTTCTCCGAGATGAGGAATGTTGTCATAACAGAACAGATTAATCTGTTAACGCCCAACCTAGACCTATGGGACGTTAACATCGGTGATGTCAGGCAATGATTTACACATGTGCATGTGTGTGCGCTTAGTTTGGACAATTCAGCATATTTAACTGGTCTAATCCAGATGAGTTAGACTCTTTTTAAAAAAAATTAAAACTAGACTATGTAACACCAGCCACTGTCGCCACAATGTTACAATGATAATATACTGTATAAGGGTAAATGCTAAAATGTAGCATAGCAGTCCACATGTAAAGGAGAGTCAGAGAGTCAGTAAACTTACTCTGTCATAATATCCACCTTGAAGGGATGGTTCAGATTTTTTGAAAAGGGGTTGTATGAGGCACTTATCCATAGTCAATTTATTATCTACAGTAGATTGTGGTCGGCAGGTCCACAGTTTGGAGAAGTAGACCAGGAGACAGGCATGGAAGCTAAGCAATGCACTCCTGTCAATGGGGGCAGCAAATCACATTTTAACCATATGAGGAAATCAATGTCAGTTTAGCCTTAGTCTAAATTTAGAATATTTTCACAGCTTTGCCATCAGACACCCCTGTTTCATTTAAGTTTACAGGAGGGGGAACAGATGCAATTAGAATTGCTCTTGTCAAAGCCGCCAGACACCATTGACAAAAGCAGTCATTTTACCTTGTGTTATTGTGTGATCTTGATTAGTTAGGAACTAACAAAGCTAACAAATAAACTAACCAATCAAGGCAGGGGTAGACCATCAATTCACATGTTCTGCAAGGTAAAATTACAGTTTTTGTTAATGGAGTCTGGTGGCTTTGACAAGAGCACAGATAACAGCTTCTGCTCATCCTGCATTAACTTAAACAGGGCTGTCTGATGGCAAGGTAAAGCTATGAAAGCATTTTAAATATATGGTACAATAAAACTGATATAGATTTTTGTAGCTGTGTCTTTTTTAGGTGTCTAAAAGTTATTTTGCTTTGTGCCCCCATCCACAGCAGTGTATTACTCAGCTTTCATGTCTATCATCCTACCTAATTCTCCAAACTGGGGGTGTGCCAACCGCTATTTACACTTGGTAATACACTGACTATGGATAAGTATTTTATACAACCCATCTTAAAAAAAATCCAGACTAGCCTTTTAAATTTTCAAACATTAGCTACAATAAGCTACTGGTCATAAGAGACCAAGCAAGTCAAGTTGCAGAAAACAAACCTCAAATACAATCATATCCCTTCAACTTAATTTAAGTCCCCCTGCAGTAGAAAGTACAGAAACTTTTAAACGTATTTATAATGCCAGAGACGTATGTTGTTTCTATGAAAAAAAAAGTAGCGAAACAACTGCTTTAACTCCCAAAGGACTGCACCATCCCAGAAATGGCACCAAATGTCATGAGAAAGAGAAAAAGACAACAGCTAAAAATGGAACAAAAGAGTACTTGGTAGCGGTGACGGTGACAGTCTCAGGGTTAAAGATTCCTCAGTAGGAGACAAGAACAAACTCCTAAAAGCTGAATTAGCATTCCTGTCAATCACAGCTTCGGCTAGAGACGCATACACAACCAAAGCCCTGATTTAATATCCCTTTCCTTACCTAGGCCCCAAACTCTATCAGCATACTGACACAGAAATATGGGGAGGTGGAAGCGGGAATAGGGAAAGAAAAAAAAGTAGAGAAAAAGAAAGAGCAAGTGAAATAGAGAGTGAGGATGAAGGAGAATTGGGAAATGAAAAACTGAAAAGGGTGCAAGATAATGGAAAAAGGAGTAATCTGCAGACTTTATCATAGACATCTTTTCCTATACAGAATGATGTGCAGCCACAGTTATAAACGGTGTCTGTCAGAATATAGTATGCAACAGGCGCCCTTTTCTTGGGTGACCAAGTAAACTATGTAAGAAAAGCAAACTGCATACTATTAACTGACAACTAATATATACTTAGTTTTACATGTGGCAGCTGTGTTACAGCTGAAAAGGAAATTAAAGGTCTTGATACACATGGGCATAAATTCCTAATTTTCTTGAGTTTTTTTGTGCTGCATAACACAGTTATGCTGATTTAAGCAGGATTCAGCAATCACAAAGTAACTGTATGCATGGACAGCACCGGCACACAAAACACCGCCATCAGCGAGCCTATTAGGGAGAAATATGTCCAAATATTTTCTTTACAGCGAAATATCTCAGAAATGTCAGTGAAAACAATTTGGGAAAAGCCCATGAGAAAAGACTTCTTCACCCCTCCTTGAGAGGAGAGGGACACAGGGAAGGGAGGGAGAAAAGTAGAGATGAAGATCGAAAAGAAAAGCTGATGTGAACAGAGGGGAGGGGAGAGAAGGAAGGGATGGAGAGGGAGAGGGAGAGGGAAAGAGGGTGGGGGCTCTGCTTACGCTGTCAGAAATGCTGACCCATTCCCACGCTGGCCTCTCTGGACTATTTCCCTTCCTACTGCCGGACCAAAGAACCACAACATACCCCGTCTGTCCCTCTTCCCCACCCTGCGCTCTGCTGGGCCTGCTCCAAGAATACACAATGCTAGAATTCCCCTCGACTGCATTAATTCTTACTCACAGATGAATGAGGCAGTTTAGCATGTATGTAAAACTTTACTATATAACATTATACATTTCTTGTGGGGAGTAAAAGATTAAGATTAGCCTTTAACAAACAGCAACAATAGCTTATCTCCTTTCCAAGCTGATGTGGTGTAATAGAAGTTACCATACGTGGCTCAAACTCTCCCTCCCTAACTCTATCTCTTTATCTGTATCTCCCTTTCTCTTCCTAACAGAACCAACAGGTTTACGATGCAGGACCAGGTCATGTTTGGAACGGTCCATTTGCCCAGGGCGGGGATTGTTTGGCATGGCTCATTCATGGAGGATGGGTGTTATTTCCGCAGCCCTTCCTGGTCTCTCAGGCGGGAGGGAACAGCATAGATATAAAGAATGAGAAGGAGAAAGAGGAGGAAGAAGAGGATGGTGGAGAGACATTAGAGCGGGAGAAAGAAGAGGAGACGGAGAAGAGGAGATGAAGAAAAAGAGATCAAGTGAGGGAGGAAGAGGAAAAGAATTTGAAAGAACAAGATCAAAAGAGAAGAGCAAGGGGAAGATGAGGAGGAGGAAGGTGTGAAAGTAAGAGGCGAAGGAGGAGGAGGTTTGGAAGAGAAGGGAAAGGAGATAGTGAGAAGAATAAGGAGGGTGAAGGGTTGAAAATGAAAGCGGAAAAAATTAGGCATATTCATAGTCTGTGCAATAAATATGAAGCTACAGCTAAGAGGCGGCTAGCTTAGCTTAGCATAAAGACTGAGAGGAGGGGATTTGAACTGCACAAAATGTTGTGGTTTTACTGAGGGTTATAATTTGTGCCGGACTATTCTTCCTGACTGGGTGCAGCGACTTGAGTTGTGTTTGAGTTCCCAAATTATTCTCATTTACTGCTTTATATTTGTATCTTAAGTTAATAAAAAAAAAAAAACATTTTAAATAATTTTTCTCATACTTTCTGTCAGAAACATTCCGTTTTATTGGCTGTCTCTGATCGGTCGTTTTTTCCAGGTCTTCCAGTCATTGCAGCTGGGGAATGAATGTAACAGCACTGTAGCGACTCTTCTACCTACAGTATATATATAATGCAGCTGTGACATCACAAATTTGGAAGTCCTGACGGCTCGTTTAAAGGCACCGTTTCTGAATACAGGCTCTGTGTATTTCTCTATGGATTGACTGTTTTAATACTAACAAAGAATTTATATAGTACCTCGACCTGCTTTATAATCAAAAATGACACTTTTTACAATATGCAACCTTAAATAATCGTATCTAACTCTCAGCAAGAGAGCGAATAAAAGCCTTTCCCCAAACCTCCAAACTGTTTAGTGATGAGTCACCATTGTGATCGTGAAAAATACCGAAGTGCAATGTGTAAATATTTTGACTATGAATTGTTCCAGCAGCTGCATTCTGCAGGAAGCAACAACAGCTTTTTCTGTAAACTATGCGTACTATCACTGTTACAAAAGAAGGGTATTACTAGCTGAAGCAGATACGCTTTGGTCACTGATGAAATAAGAAAGCAGTAGAGACCTTCCTGTGTGTTTCATTGAACACAGACGCACTATAGCATTGATGAGCAGGGCAAGACGAAGAGCATGAGAGAGTGTGAGAAACCTTGGCAGAGCAAAAAACGATGCGATTGTGTGTGTGTGCAGCTTTACTGAATAGAACTAGATGTGAATTGAAGCCCATTGTGCACCTCAATGTCAACAATCATTTTCTCACAACTATAACTGAGGCTGATGTAAGACAGAACAGGGACGGCTTGCACACACACACACACACACACACACACACACACACACACACACACACACACACACACACACACACACACACACACACACACACACACACACACACACACACACACACACACACACACACACACACACACACACACACACACACACACACACACACACACACACACACACACACACACACACACACACACACACACACACACACACACACACACACACACACACACACACACACACACACACACACACACACACACACACACACACACACACACACACACACACACACACAGAATGGAGCTTGTCGATCCTTCATCATCTGATGCTGATCCAAACACACCAGCACATATGCACGCTACAGCGAATGCCTGCACGGTGTATGCAAGCACTCCCCCTATGCACATGCACACACTGACATGCGCACGGAAAGAGCACACTTACACAGACTATGGGACACACATACTCGCTCACACACACAGACTCTCTCACTGTCCCAGCATGTAGGAAACAGCTCATGGAGACCTGGCCAGTAAACACTTATAATAGCCAGGAATTTGGCATTCCTACAGCCGTTATTATATGGCCCCACACTCTCCCTGCGTCTCTCTCGTGTTCTCACAGCGTGCTCAGTGATGGTTGAATGGAAGCAGGCCAATGAGACAACATGTGGTTTTGACTAGTTCAACTAAGAGGGGCATGTAAATATTGATTGTTTCAATATATTGGCAGAAATGGAAACAATGTAGAGATGTAATCTTTTATCAATAACAGGAGCGGCGTGTCGCCTGCCAGCTTAAATTATTGTTGCTTGGACCAGATAAACAGTCATGAACAAACTCCCGGCGAGCTGAAAATGTACATGTCGAAAGCGCTTACAACTCTTACTCTTTTTCACTCTTGGTCCATTTTTCTTTCAATCAGTCATTCTTCATCTTTCTCTTCCCTCTGCAAGCTCTTCTTAGTCTACCTTTTCTGCCAAATTCCATCTTCTCCGTGTAACATAAACAGTGCAAAACTGCATAAATAAGTCTAGCAGCAGGGGTTTTATGGGGGGTTTTAAACTATGAAACATAACAACAGCATTAACCTTAACTTCAATCAGTTATTTAGAGTGCGCATCTAGGGAAATGAGGCATAAAGGCCAAAAGAAGTACAATGTGAAAAGATGCCAAGGGGGAAAACACTGCATAACTGTTACATAAAATCAAAATATAGACGATCTTTACCCTCAAATGAAAACAAAAATGATTCTGAGGTTACAAAGGCTGTAGATATGTATAGGTGGAGGTTGCTATGTGTATGTGTATAAGTTAATTGGTGATATACTGTATACTTTTTAAAGGGTCCCTTAAATTTGGTTATTAAAGCTACACTAATGCTGTTTTTTCCACTGCAAGGTGTGGCTTGGCTCAACTCTACTCGAGACACTCATTTGGTTTTCCATCAGCAAAAGTTGTGGATAGGACCTGGTACTTTTTGTGGTGGCCAAGGTTTTAAGGGTGCTCAGGCGATACTAGAAGGTGGAGACGAAACCATTGATTGGTCAGAGATAATTGTCACTAGCGATTGAGAAAAGTACTGGTACCAAGAAAGTGAGTCGAGTTGAGCAGAGCTGTACCATACAGTGGAAACACGGCACACAGTAAACAATATTTTTTAATTAATAATAGATAAAATGATGTGTTGCGTTAAAGGCTTTTCACCTGACTGCAGTTTCCCTCAGCCCAACGATGCGTTTTGTCCGCTGGCCTCTAAACTCCACTCTCATCAACCATGTTTTAGATAGAGCAGGAGGCTATGCTAACTACCCAGCACTTAATGACTGACGGACAAAGTTAGCAACTGGCTGAGCATAGCATAGCATTTAGCAGCTAGGGAGATTGATATTTTCCTCAGGAATTTGTGAAGGGTGAAAATTGTATTTCCCAGGTCATCACAAACACAACTCTGAATGAATAACAGTGTTGTTCTACATTTAGTGACTGTGTAAATAGCCAACCGTTTGCTAACATGTTGCCAAATCAACTTTATAAGATGAAAAAAGTGTGCGTCCATGTTGCGTTTTTAGCTGCCCCTAAGTAACCATAAAATCAGTCAATTAATGCAGCATTTAAGAATTGTGACCAAGATATCTACTACTATATGACAGCGATAGTGTTTTAAACTACCGCAAACATACAGTATATATGGCATTTCTCTACTGAATTGTATTGTTACTATCTGCTGATATATATGCTGACACCATATATCTCTGATAAGCTATTGAGCGATAATATCGGCCATGTAGATTTATCGGTCAGGCTTTATTCACTACCCAGAATAAATAAGTAGAAGAGTAAAAAGGACCTAGCTGGTCTCTATGGAATATCACCTTGGCACATTCCATAGCACACAAGCTGGCAGACACTTTATTTCCGATGTCTGGATGAATGACTTAACCCTGAATTTTATCACCTTGTATATCTCTTTCTCTTTTGTGGATGGTGTGCACTGTTTTGCAGACTCTCCCTTATAGAAGAAATGCTATTTTACCTTGAGCAAAAAGCAATGTTCATCACTAAGGCAAATGCTGCACACATATTCTTTGTGTCATAGAAAGAATTATCAGGGAGAAACATCTATGCATTCAACAGCGGTCAGCTTGTTTTTCATCAGTGATGGAGTAACTGGCTCTAACAAAACCCTTCTCACAGATACATCAAACAGGCGGGTGACCTTGGCCAGTATCTGCATTCACATCAACCTCATCCTTAATTGGAAGGGCTGCAGCGCACATGGAGACTTTTGTGAAAAGGCTCTATAAAAATGCCTCCTTGGCACACTATGCATCAAGTTCTCACAATAACACCCACCCCCTTTAACTAGTTTTGATGACTGCACTTGGCGTGTTACCACTCAATCAATTTGTCGAAATGAACTTTAGTGTAATCGATTTCCTCCATTGAATCAAACAGAGTTCACAAGGCCGCGGTATCTGGGAGAGAAGATTGGAAAGAGGGAGGGAGGGCGTGATTGAACATTCCCACTTAAAGGTCATCTCATTGCTTATCAGATTTCTTATCAACCTTTTTTTCTTTTAGCCTGGGTCAGGGACGCCAATATTTGCTGAGCAATATTTTTAAAGGCCTAGAGGAGGGTCTAAGCCATTAAAGCTGGCTCCCTCCTGTTCCAACTTGGCATGAACTTCAGAGGAGGCGCACTGTGCATTGACAACCAGAGACTCATTACACAACACACAGCTCCCTGAGTTCACACAACCTGAGCAGTAAGATCTTCAGTGACAGCCAGATCTGTGGTTGCAACTACAAATTAATCCATTGTGGAGGACTGACTCTTTAAACACTCTCTGCTTTGCAAGAGAATTAGTTGGAAAATTCTGAAGTGCTAATCTGCAGATGTGAATGACAGGCAACCAAGTGGGTCTTACCGTTCAGCCTCCAGGCGCATCTCCTCCCGCTTCTGCCTCCTCAGCTCCCGGCGCCGCTCAAAGTCCATTTCCTCCATGACTGTGCCCTGAGGAGTGACATCATCAAACGGTCATTTACTCAATTCCAGGAACAAAGAGAGGAAGAAAGACTAAAACGCATTGATTTAAGTATCCTGAGAGGGCAGAAATAGTACTTGTTCAGCAGTCAAACAAATCTGGTTATCAAAGTGCTGTATTTAATGTTAAAATCCTTTAGATTTTCATGAAATTAAATCCTGATTTTGTTACTGGATTCAAATTGTCCACACAAACACAAGTTACACCGTTACAGTCGCATCACAGCTGTATTATGTTACTGCTAATGCAGACGGAACATCCTACCTACTGCTGCTGCACTTTAGTGGCGAAAGATCGGGTGGCTTTTATTGTGAAGCAGCCACAGGAAACACAATGTATTTTTAACTGGGGTTTTTAACTGGGTTTTGATTGCATTAACAGCAATCGTTCATCAAAACTGTCATTTTGGTGATGTTATCAGCGTTTCATCCTCTTAATTTTTTTTTCAAAGAACAAGAATAGTTGAGTAGCTGCTCATTGAGCGTTTGCTTACATATTTAACTGCTACTTAACTGTTGTTGCCAAATAAGCAGGAATTAAAAGTCGCATTTTATGCTTGTTTGCAGGTTCATACTTGTATTTTGGGTTTCTACTAGAACATGTTTACATGCTTTATTGTTCAAAAAGCACATTTAATTTCTCATAATGTCTGTCTGAATATACCTGTATTCACCCTCTGTATGAAACACTCGTTTTCTGTCCCTTTAAGACTCCCTCCCGAAAAAGCCCAGTCTGCTCTGATTGGTCAACATTCCTGGGTCATCCAAATCTGCCCTCTCGGTGTCTCTGCACCATTATTGCAGCCAGGGAATGACTAACTGCGCTGTAGCGACTCTTTCTACCTATATATAGTATAGCTGTGATAATACAACAATACAAAAGTCTTGACAGCTCATTTAAAGACACAGTTTCTGAATAAAGGACGTGTTAATGAAGCATAACAAATTTAAGTACAATCCATCTTTCTACACACAGTACAAACTTTGGTGGAGGACTAAGGAATGAGACAGACAAAGAAAGAAGAGCAGAGATGCACTGAGATAGGAGGGAGAAGCCAACACAGGATGTTAACTCAGTCAGTTAAGAGCAACTTTCACTAAAAATACCCCACTAGGGTACGTGACTGGCTGTGCAGTGAGGGCCGAGACCACCCAGGAGCTGCTGAGCCTCCATCATACATCTACAATCCTAGCTAAACCCCAAGCAACATCTTCTATACACTGGAGCTGAGTAAACAGACGCTAGCCGAGCAATTGTTGGAAAAAGTCAAAGACGGAATAAAAAGCACTGAATAAAGTTGTATTTGAACTTTATCCTTGTGGTGATACAACATGAATAGGAAAGCGACTGTGGCAGAAAAAAAGATGCTCTTATTTGCAGTAGGACAACTTGGAAAAACAAGGGAAGAACTTTGACTGTCATACCTTGAATTAGCCTTCAAACAATGTGTTTTCCTTCACACCATACCATACAATGCTCTCTCCAAACAGAGATACAATACTACAACGTCTAGTAATAGTCTCCCGCAATCCGGGCCTCAGCTGACAGAAAAGGCAAATGCCTGTTCCCTTTCCCCTCCCTGCTAGTTGTCCCTCCCTCCACCCCTCAGTGACCTCCTTCCTTTTTTCCCCTCAGCCTTACCCCTCTCCCTCCCTACTCCATCCTGTCTCTCTTTCTCTTCCTTATCTCTATTGCTTACTTTTCCTGTGCCGTTTACCTACATGTCAGAGCGAGGATGTGACTCGGCTCTTTCCCAAAGAATCCCGTGTATTATAAGCATGCTTTTTCCTTCATCTGCAGTCGTATACAGTAAGGGGTTGAAGAAAACCTCTTTTACGTCGACATCTGTATAGAAGTGTGCATGCACACAAACATGTACAATAGGTGCAACAGTATAGCGTTTGTGTGCATGCGTTCACACAAAGCATACTAATGAGTGCACAGATGTACAGGAAACACAGACAGAAGGGAAATGCTAAAAGAAACCATGACTCCGAGGGACACTCCTAATGCTCACCCTCCCCACTGCATCTTCTCACTCAGTCTCCTCCTCCCCTGTGAGCCTATACAGTAAACACAGCCTTGTCGCCCCACTATTACACTGTAAAAGCCTCTGTGACTCTGAGGAGGGTGAGATATTTTAAATACCACAAAAATTCACTCTATGTTTAGATGCACAGTTAGTGTCATTTGTGAAACGAGGAGAGGGGGGGGACAATTGGCACTTTGGATGTGGGGCTATTCATACAACCGTAATTGAGACGAAATGAGAGCAATAACTAAAACCGACAAGGCCTCCAAACATCGCCAGTTTAATCACATACTTCCTAGAACCAGTGACGCCAAGGGAGACAAACTTATTAGTAACACAGGCACGGCAGCATATAAACTAAAGTTTTAGTGGACCATATATACAAGATTTTACATGAATAATTACATTTTAAGCTGAAATTTGACGTATGAATAGGGCCGTTGAATGAATTCAAGACTGCAGGCAGCCCAGTCACATTGTCTTGTCTCCACATGGTAGAAAACTAGGGCAGAAGAGGAAGCCTGTGGCTTGCAGACAAGGCCCTCAGTAAGACGTAGAAATGTAACTGTTGTGTATATCACTGAAGGGACCACCCACACTTTGCAAAAGCTAACAGAGGCAGAACGAGAGAAAGACAGCATTCCGTGAAGTTGAGCAACGTGGAGTCACAGACTTTTCCAAGTTCAGCCTGTCCAGTGTATAACCTCTTCTTCTGTACTTCGTTGCATCTGTCCATTTATTCCACCATTTAACTTTAAAACCTGCATCCCTCCCTCCCTTCTTATTCTGTCTCTTTTTTTCACTCCTCCCCCTCTTTCTCATTCCCTGTCTGCCCCAACCTTCTACAATAGCTATAATGACACATTTACCAGTCAAATTACTACCTGTCGAGACTGCCAGACCCTGGCACAGGACCCAGTGTCTAAGTGCCAGCCTCTTAAAAAGCCTTAAAAGCCAAGTTGATATTATCCTGACAGCCACTGGGATTACGCCACTTTATAATGCATCTATCTTCTCACGAAGTTGTGAGTTAAAGGCACAAACAATGGGCCCCTATCGGCCAAATGAGGCACAAAGTAGATCAAGCAACAGTCTGTACTAAGGATACAGCTGTAGAATAAGTATGGGCCAGCGGCATCTATTTTTGGCTTTGGTGAAATGTTCCTAACGCTGGCTTTGCATGCTGTGGGAAGAGAAAAGTGCAGCTTTTTGGTCAGATTTGTTACTACGAAACGCAGAGCAACTATCCCCTCAAAACCTTTAGACAAACACATTAATCTCCACATTATGGCTGAGGAGATATGCAAGGAACGCTCCTATTTAAACTCTGATTTGAGCAAAGGGAACTTGAAAGAGTCTCCAAATTAGTCATTCACATGCCAGTTACAGACAACTCATCCTTTGGATCTTATTTGTGTGCAGTGACTCTTTTGGTTGTTGAGGAAGGGAATTAATGTGAAGATAAACAAGTAAAAACTAGCTTAGAGGACACTATGTGCTTGCCAACTGTGAGGTTGGCAAATAAAGGAACAATGGTGACTTGTTGCAGCTGGTAGTTACAGGGCTTAGTCACAAATCACATCAAGTTTGAAGTTTTTAAAAAAGTGACCTTTGTAACAGTGAAAATACTGATACAAACGAGCTGTAGCAGGCACAGGTTAAGGTGTAGCAGGCACTGCCAAGATGATGGCCAGCCATCCCTGCAGCACTCTTTTGACTAGCAGCACGATCCCAAGATCCGAACAAGTCTACAGTCAAGCTGGCAGCTCTGTAAGGCTTTGCCTGCAAGCTAAAATGCAATGCTAGCATGCTGATGTTTGGTAGGTATATATATATATATTTTTTTTACCATTTTTACCATCTTATTTTAGCCTGTAAGCATACAGCAACAATTGGTAATTGGCACTAATACGTGAAGCTATGGCTAATTAATGTCATTGATTTTCCAGGTATTCTCTCATCTTGAATTCTAGGTTATCAGGTCATTATAGGACTGGGCGATCATATATTGAGATACTGTAACGTGAAACACAATTACTTTATCTAAATAGATAATAACAATCAAACTTGATGTGAAACATTTTGAGGGAAATCATTTGAAGATTGCATTTTTACACATTTTGTATCCATGCATGTGCACATAGTTGTATGACTGGTGTACGACTTTACCAGGTGGGTATTTCATATAGATTTATTGAATTACCAGAAAACATGCTGGATCGTTATTTGCCTATATATCCTTATTGACATATGAAATTACCTGTATCGGGCTGGAATATTTTGTCTATATGGTCCAGCTCTAAATATATACCTTAACAGCTCCAACGGAAACCACAGTCTGCAAACACTGTCACACTACATGTACTGCTGCTCTCCTCTTGGCCCCCGGAGGACTACAGTGGTCTCTGGAGAGAGAGGAGAGGAGAGGAGAGAAGAGAAGAGGAGACTATGTCCAGCAGCTATTGAGTCACAGCTGTGCAGGTGCCCAGGTGAAGAGAGGTATTCCAGTAATGTGGAATGTGAAGGCAATACTGGCACAAAGCCTAGCCTTTCTAGTCTTTGCATCAATGGAAGAAAATATTTTTGCTCACCTGCTACAGTGGTTGGTATGTTGGAGAACTCATGAACCTTTTCTACTCTTTACCAGCCATGTGCCTTTCTTTCAGGAGTAATATGAACTACTGCTACTTGCAGGATGAAATGCAATCTTGTCATTGCGACAAATTTGAGGCTTTCATTGCAAAGCACCTGATTAATGAAAACTACTGAGAGAGACTTTCAACATACAGTACATAGAAGAAGAGTACAGTTAGAAGTTAACTGACACCACTAACACATTTCTCCATTTGCATGTAGCTATAGGACAACGTACAGTAAATTGTCCATCTATGGGAGTATTGGATGCTAACTTAACAGGAGACACATTAAAACAAGGGAGGCAGAGGTCTATTGTTTCAGTCTAAGATAAATTGGTAAGTATTTTTGGCAAAGTAAGAATGATCATTTTATGATTGTTTTAAAGCTTCTGCAGCTCAACAAGGAGGAATTGAGAAATAAAGAGAGAGATAGTGCATGCCTGTAGGTAGTGCACACTAACAGCTGTTATGGCAGAGGCTCAGGGGACAGTTTGAGTTGGGTAAACCTAACGTTTTCTGCAGGGGTAAGGAGTCTCCTGAGATTAGTCTGACAGGGTGGTTGAAATATGTTCAGCTTGTGTGTGCATCACGATAAACAAACATTTTATAAACAGGATTTACATATATAAATGTGTTTTGTGTGTATTTATGTAAATGTGTACGCGTTAAGTGTGCAGATGTGTACGGAGTAAGTGCATATCAGGGATTGCATGCTTCTTTTGTGTCCACTTTAAATAAGAATGTAATTGTATGTTTTTACAAGTGTAATACTGAAAATACGTAAGGCCATTGCAAGAACAGTATGTGTGTGTTCATGTGTGATATCCATCACCACCTACAGTGCTGTGTTTGGAAAGCTGGCCTTGTGGTTGTGGTTCTCTGCGCTATGTGTCTCCTCTCACACGGCCTGGCCTCGGCAGCATTAACACGTTTACAGTCCCAGGATGCAGAGCGGCTGTGGATGAGCATTCATGAATTCACTGGAGGTTTTTGGTGCACCGAGGCCAAGAATCTCTTTTTTCCATCTTCACTCGTCCTTCTCTCAGCTTTATCTGTCATCGAATGTCTCTTTCTCTGCCTGCCTTTTAAAGCCTGACCGATACATTGGCGGCCTGATAGAGCTGACTGATAATTGGCAGCCTGGTATTATTGACTGATACTGTGGTATATATTGGTATGTAATAGACCTGTCACTTTTTATCTTGAATTTTAAACAGGCTTGAATCAAGCAAAAGCGTGTCCATCTGACCCACTGCTGTAAACTAGGCTTTTGTTAGGGCTGGGTGTTGTTTAAGAAAGTGAGATACCTGTCCCAGTACCCTTAAAGTGTTAACAATTCCCAAAGAGTACTTCATTTGTTTGTTTGGGGGAATACAGGAATACATTTTGAAAGTGTTCAAACGCGCTCAACTTCAGCACATCACAGACTGTATGGGTTGTTGCTGCTAAGATAGTTTGAGCAAAACCTAGATCTATATCTGGGTATGAGAAGGATCAAACACAGGTATTGTTTTACTGGAGAATCGATACTACTTGGTACTGGGTTATTTCGGTTAATACCTTAAAGGAATCTAGTACAGATACCCAGACCTAGCTATTGTTGCTAAAGTAAGACTGAGCGGATAATAATGACAACAAAGAATTGTGTAACGTGAGGAAGGATTCTGGATTCAACACTACAGATGGAAAAATGGATAAGGCTGTTTGCTAACATTATAAAAAGCAGCTGCCTTGTAGTAATGTAAGCTTAAGTTAGCTAGGCACTGAAGTGAGACAGCCAAGGCCCTGTGACTGAATGGAAGCAACGTAGTTTAGGTTAGGGCTTAGAACTAACAGATAGAAATTTGTTCTAATTCATTTAAATACCACCCACATACTAATTTGTTACATAAAAAAATAACTGCTCTAGTATGTAAGGAACAAAATTTGTGTGCGGTAATTTCAAAGTCCAACGCAATAGACCTCGCAATGTCCTTAAAATGTGACCAGGAACAGCCTCTCTCGACATGAGACTGTGGATTATTAAGCACCACACTGAAACCTGCGTTGCGGTAACCTGGCAGCACAAAAACATCCCACTTAGCAGTAGAGCTAGCAGGCCGCATTAACTGCAACCTGCTGACTCTTCAACACCTTGTCGCCTGTGCTTCCTTTCTGCCGGAAAGCCTATAACAGCCTGTAGACTGATTTCTATGTAAGACACTTGTGGGACAAATTGTCCTGGAAACTCCAAAGGATGTGATGTTTTGCATGCACCCCCTTGCCTCTCTTCAGCTTGCCTACAGCTGACAATGATAGCTGAATGGAGTCCACTAACGTCAACAAAGGAACCAGCAGTGTCCACACATGCTGTTCTTCCACTTTACATTTTGAAGTGGCAGTCTGGAGATGGACCTAAGGTTGGCGGCTATTCTGTAACGGCAGCAACTAGTTTGCTGCTCTGCCGGGGAGTCAGACAGTCATGATCAGCCTCAAAATTATCAATCACCCGTAATGTCTTTGCCAATGCATTTTTCTATTTTTTTATTCTTACCCTTTTTCTATCTCCTCTTGGACCACAATGCAGCAGCTTAACCAACAGCTGCAGACTATGTTTTCAGCTTCAATATGAGAAGACTCAGGGTCGGTTGGCTATGAATTAAGTTTAGTAATTGGTTTAATTTCATAGGATTTACCCATGCCCAAGCATCCAAGTTTCTTTCTGTATTTGTCTGTGTCTGCACAGCATGCCACAGCTTGAATATCCACCACAATAGCTTCTGTTGTCAAAGCCGAGGTCTTCAGCTGCGACTATATATTTGAGGCAACATACTGTATGAGGGGGCCAACTGCATCAGACCTCAGCTCAATCTCAATACCATCTGCTTTCCACTCTATACTCTATCTCCTCCAAAACAAATTTTTAAAAGTGTGGCTTCAGCTCGAATAAGGGAAAAATTTCACTGAGCATGAGCAGTCAATATTCATAGGCAAACCTGAGAAGCTAATGCCACTGTGGCAAGTGAAATGCGGCAGAATTAAGTGCTGATGGTTTTGAGGGTTGGGGCAAGAAATGGGCTTGAGTCCATGAATGCCTCAGATGCATTGTCATTAATGACTTCAGATGTGGTGATTGAGACACAATCCTCCCTCTACTATCTCCTCCATGCTGACTTTAGTATTCAGATAGAAGACGATCCAGAGAGAGGAAATTTCACATGGGTGTAGGGAAAAGACCTGAATGTTAAAGATGTTAAGTTTCCATTTGGTGAGGAGAAGGAGACTCCTGCATTCCCAGACAATGGTTCACATTCCATAACACCTCTCTGTGCCCTGTGAATCATACACACTGAGACAGACCGACTGCGGTTATCTGTTCACACACAGCCAAGAAAATCTCAATGGAATACCTTGGACGCATTATATTTTACAGGTTTGTAGCAGGTTACACTTAACACTGCATGAATTAACTAAACACTGAAATTCATGACTGAATCAACATAAAAGTAGAGAAAACAAAACCCCTTATTTTCTTAGGTAATATTTTAGTGAACACTTAAAAACGAAGCTAATATGCTTCAGATCAGCCCCACAGCTGCCAACAGGTGTCGCGACAATACGCAAAATTACCTTTAACCAGCTGAGCCCACTTCAAAATCAGTGAGCCAAAAGCCTTCCAGATCTTAGGGAGACATAGCCTAAAGAGTTCAAACATTATTGTAAAATGTTATTTCCCTGTAGTATCTGGAGTAACAACATGGCGATTCTTATTTTCAGGTGATTATGCACTAAAGAAAACATACTAAAAAACATTATATTCCATTTATATCAAAAGATCCACTGGAGCTTTAAAGGATAAATTTGGTCTTATTTTTGTAGTTTGGGCCATCATTGTTCTTGGTATAAGATTGCGTTCATCAAGTTACATGAAGAGATCTGGAAAGGGGTTTCTTCTTTCGAAGGGTACATAGTCTCACTTTAAAGACCAGCATCCTGGTTCAACTTTGACCCACTGTACTTGCCGTAGTTGTAGTGAAGTTTTCCTGTGCAATGAGATATTAATAGCAACAAATTGGCCTTGCTTTCAGTTTTGTCTCCAAATAAAGTGGTTTAGATAATTTGGCTCAACAACCAGTCTGATCGTGAGATTGCCCGTGTTTCTTGCCCTATTGTAGTGATGGCTCCATGTTCCCAGATCTCATTAATAGCTTATCACAGCCAATAAAAATGATGACCAAAACTGCAAAACGTAAGACCCTAAAAACTGTAATTAGCCTACAAAGTAACGTTTAGCTCAGCTCTAACCCTCATGATGATGCCTTACTTTCTCAAACAGCATAGCTTGGTTATCTTTCAAACTGACAGATCTCTTTTGGAAAGGAAGCTGCAGCTTGATACTTTATAAAACTCTTGTGTTGGCCTGATTAAAACAAATGTAGCATTCTTCAATCGTGTGTTTTATTTTCCACTGTCAGTCAGATAACCTCGCTGAACTTTGAGCACACTGTCATCGGTTGAATATATTTAGACTATGATTCACTGTTCTTTTAATATTTTCTCCTCTCACAAACCCACACATGGATAGGAGTTTCGTGCAGCTCATCACAGTATAGGCTTCATTAGATTAGAGAAAGAAATCACAATCCTATGTGATTTAAATAATGTTACATGAAAAGGTTATGCTGCTATGTTTAACGTTACAAGGCATACTCACAAACTTCTGTATTAGGACACAATAATTGACAGATTAGGTCTCTGTGTTTTTATATTTATTTTGAAAATTCTAATAATGAAAAGATACCTTCGTCTGATGAATCTTACAGCCCAGTATTAACTGAAAAAAATCCCTGAGCCTTAATAAAGAGCATCCCAATATTCCAGACACTATATGTCCCAAAGCAATAATTGGAACTTTTACACATTGTCAAAATGGCAAATCCCAAAACTGTTTGGTCTTTTAACCGTAGACGTAGACATAGATATATTTGCAAGTAAACAAAGTCTAATAGTTATTCTGTCATGGTTTCTAACAAGGTGCCTATTCTCACTCACCTCCCCCAAGTCACCTTGCCCTGTCTTTTAGTAATACCGTACAGTTTTGGACATTGATTGTACCAACAGAGCAGTCGAGCAACAGCTTCTACTGGGTCACACCAACACCACTTGGACAAACTACA
Source organism: Echiichthys vipera (assembly GCF_963691815.1). Classification (NCBI taxonomy): domain Eukaryota; kingdom Metazoa; phylum Chordata; class Actinopteri; order Perciformes; family Trachinidae; genus Echiichthys; species Echiichthys vipera. The sequence goes on along the minus strand of NC_139845.1, from coordinate 13,875,404 downwards.
TGCAGAACTTTAGTACACCTAAAACTGGTAATAATAATAATGGCAATTTCTTTTCTGACCGATATTCACCCTCATTACCGCATCGACTATGCCAGGTGGTTGACATAGACATACAGCTAAAACACAATCTTTTTAGGGCTCAAAGCTGCAGTAGGTAAAAAGCAAAAAAAAAAAAACACCAGAATTCGAAGCAAAGCAAGACCTCTTCCTACAGCTCTCCCTCTCCCCTCTGTCCTGAGCCAATAGGAACGTAATTTCTCTCTCCAATATGACATGTGATGGGCTAGCTTTTCTAAATCCTAGAACAGAGTCAAGAGGAGGTGCAGAAGTTAGTAGTAGTTTTCTCTCAGGACACTTGAATTACAATATGATGAAATAATTATGTATTTTTGCCTAACTACGCCAAATATAAACTGCCTATCCCAGGTTTAATCTCTCCTAAAAGCTGGAGAACAAGCACCCATCAAAATGATTATAACTGCTCCTGTTATGACCTTTCCCTTCTGTGAAGAGACAGCTGAAAACACCTGTGTTTCACCAGCTGGCGTTCCCCTTCAGGTTGAGGGTGTGTTTATGTGTCTTTAAACTTCACGCCTGGAGCAAAGTCACACTTAAATTGCAATAAAAATATTACCCCAACATGCCATATCCATCAAATGAAGCTCACAGCTTTTGACGACAGGTTTTAGCACACAGATGCTCCATTTAAACTGCAAACATACCGTCTTTATTGAGGAGATCTAACTAAATCCAGCTTCAGGGTTCAAATATCTTACTCAAAGCTTTTAAAATTTACCACTGAAATGAGATGATAAATTCTTATTTGTCAGCTGCTTATTCAATTTACCAAATTAAATAACTGGCCAAGTGGAGTTGATGTAGGAGTTTGCTAAAAAAAAAGAAGGGTTATAAAACATTATCTGACTTTTAAATGTTGGTTTTAAGAGGGACATTTGCATTAAAAGCTGGACTCAAATCATAAATAATATTGTAAAAAGGCAACTTCTTTCTGGAACAGCAGCAGGAGCAATTCCTCTCGAGACTTTTAAAAGGCTTGTGTCCCTTTAGAAAGTGCACTTTCAGATGCTACACCCACCATCAGGCAGAATTGGAGAAAAAGCATTCCAAAAAGTACAAATCCCACACAAAATAGGGATGTTTGTACGGCATCAAAAGGCTACTGCTCCCTGGCCATGCTCCATATGACCAAATATGGAAAGAAAAAATGCTGTCTTTTCCCGTAACCAAACTGGGAGAAAGAGAAAAAAAAGGGGGAAGGCTCTCTTGCATGCTGTGTGCACAGCGAGATAGAGCTCTCACACTCACTGCACAGTGGCCGCAGAGTTGGCTCCTTCTCAAAACAGCATGACTGATGGTGATGTTGGACCTGCCGTGACATCTCTGCAAGCACTTTTGGGCACGCACACACACACACACCTGCATGACTCAGGAGTCATGAAAGAGAGGCACACCGATCCTTTCACTACGTTGACATTTCATTTTGAAACGCACACAAAAGCTTTCTTCACTTTCACATATGAGCTCTACACTGTAGTCTCAGCAGTGTACTTCGAATCGGAGCCCCCTGGAAAGGAACATTCCTCTTGGTGAAAAAGCAGCTGTCTCAAACGCCACACTCCTCTACTCAAGTTAGAAACGGTTTGTTTATCTGCCCCCCCCCTCCATATTGAACGGCTCTGACATTCTCCTGCCACTGCTGCACTGCAAAAAATGTCTGTGTTGGTATGTCATTTAACAAGAAACTGAATATTTTTTTGGAGCATGTGAGAATGAACCTTTGTGTTCCATCTGAAAGGAATAGTTTGGGAAAATATGTATTCACTTTCTTGACAGAAGTTAGATGGCATTATTGATTCTGCTCTTATTCTTGTACGCAGAACATGAAGAATATGAGGCAGTTAGCTTAGCTAGGATAAAATTGAAAACAGCAGGAAAAAGGCTGGCTCTGTCAGATTGCTTTAACACGACTGAAATATAAATATGACATGACTACAAAAAACAGAGTGGGCTTAAAAAATAGATCTAACAACCTATGCTTAGTGACAAAGAACAGACTGTAATTATTTTTTTAATCACTTTTTTTTTTTTTTACAATCTTAAAGGGGGATTTAGGCATTTTTCAACCTGGACCCTATTTCCCCATGTATTTCAGTGGCCAACTGCAAATGACATTAGTCCAGTAGTGAATGTGAGCCCTGCAGCCTATTTGTGGTTTGGTTTTAATCAACAATATTTGATGCTCTAAAAACGGTGTGAAACGTCATGATTGACAGCTGCGATCAACTCGGGATTGGTCGGGCAGCTGTATAGACGAAACTTCGATGATGCAGCTCCATCGCCTTATCCCTACTGCGCAGACTGGTTGCAAAATCACAACAACGTGGCGCTTGATCAGGGATATTTTGGCTTCACTTTTGTACAGTAAAAGGAAGTGGAGTCGTCCCTCTTTATATACAGTCATGGGAAACAGCAGTGCTGGCTCTAGCAGCAATTCGGGTTCGAGTCCAACACGCAGCCCTCTGCTGTATGTCGCCCCATCTCTGTCGCCGACCATTTCCTGTCAATCTTCAGCTGAAATCCACTAAATACATTTGTTTGCTTAGTTTAACCAAAAAACTCAATCAAAATGTATGGTTATATACCTGTAGCTGCATCTTCATCCCTAAAGTGAAATCATCTGTTGATCGATGAACAAGAGTTCCAATAGCATCATGATAGTGAAAAGTTGATTGAGTTGAATAATCTACTGAAATATACAGTATCTGTTTAGGGCAAAATTACTTTCTTCTTCTGTTTGATGATGATCCAGGTTTCAGTTTTCGGCGCTGCATCCCTCTTATGTAAGTACCTCCTTAAAAAATCAGATATTCTGGTGCAAATACCCAGATGGTCAAATAATCTCAATAAATATGCACCTCTGCACTTGACATGCGATAATAACAGTCTGTTGTGCAATTCCACAAGGACGTTAAGCCTTCATCTTTTTGTTACTATGGACCAAACGCGATGTGAGAATATACATGCCATCAGGGGCCAAGACCTTTCTGAAAACCACACTATAATGGTATCAAACAAACCAGGACTAATGCATAAATACATGCAATTTATCCACATCATTTTCCTGTCATAACAGACCAAAACTGTGATGAATACACAAGGACAACATCAGCGAGTCTCTCAGTACCTTCGGGTGCACTGTGACTTTTAAGTCCATTAAATAGGATTGTAAATAAATAATGACTGACAGATGCTGTATGAAGGGGGTGATAGTAATCTCAATGCACTAAAAAAAGTCTCTTTAAACGTGTAGTTCCACGGCCTTGGCAACCTCTAGCACCATTGGCAGAGTTTTCTCACTTTAAGTAGTGCAGACAAGAACATGTGACTTGTCCTGACTTCATTCCTCATCCTTCTCTCGTGTCCATTTCCAAAGAAAAATCAGCCCCCTCTTGTTCCTTTAGGACAGCCCGTCTTGACACCTGCCTTCTGTCAAAGTAAATGAGGCCCGGGCAGGAGTCTATGTCTCCTCAACAGGACATTAATCTGCTGCTAGTGAGCTGACCGGGGAGACTAGTGGATCCAGAGTGCTGATATATGTTGGGTTTTAGTCTAAGCACTGCTACTGCCGACACTGCACCTAGAGAACAGTTTATCCAGCTGATGGCTATAAAGAAGAGTCAAACAGAAAAGGATCAAAACAGGACGAAACCGAGCAGAAATGACCTCTGCCACGCTTAAAATCATTACTTTCTTTCAGATCTGTGAGCTTAAGTTCAGCTCTTATACAAGAAACTGAAATATATGTGATTAGCCTGATTCACGGCAGCCTACAGCCTCTGGTATATGGGCAATAATATAACATGCTGGAAACATTAAGTGGAACATAAAAATGTATTTCTCATAAAGTTTGAGAGGTTCCTGATGTGTTTCTCTGAGGCAAAAAAAAATGGAAATAAATTGATCTGATGAACATTTGTGACACGCTTCCTATAAAAGCCACGTTTCTGTCGTGGTGGACGTGTGGCTCTCTGTGGCCGGACAGAAATTACACTTTGGTGAAAGAAGGAGAGAAAATCAGAGGGATAAAAAAAGGAATATAAACAGCAGAGTGATTTATGTGGCTGGCTCAAACCACACTAAGAGAGAACGTCTTCCCATCATACCTTACATGGAAACATACATGAGGTTAGAGTGAGGCTAAAAAGCATGATGCAATCCACCACATACTGAGAGCCTGTTGAAAACATGACAGCTGAATGCAGTCCCTGACAGCCTTTTTTGCACATGCATCACAGGAAAACACACACACAAAAAATCATTTTCACAGATGACACATATTTATTTAAATCTCTCCAAAATGTCATAAATCTTTATCTTTCTTGCCTCGTTTTAACACACAAGTTAGTAAATCACAGAAGCGGAATGGCAATGGCAATTTTTTGGAAGTGTGCTGCAATGCTTTTCAAGGGTATTACATGACAAGGTATTTTTCAAAATAAGGGGCTGCATTCCTGTAGAGAGATAGGAGGAGATTAAGGAGCGGTTGGGTTGTGGGTGGGGTGGCGGGCGGGAGAGCAAGATGACCTGACCGAAAGAGTCTGTTCACAGTGGATGTGGAGCGATGCCCTGGTGATGCTTTCAGTTCAGTCTTACTTGGAGGAATCTGAAGGCTTCTTCAGAGAATACACAGACAAGACACTTTGAAAATAAGTCAGAAAAACGGAACAATAATAGAGAGTCTCTCAACACAGACAGCCGGGGATGTTTTTGTTTGAATCCTATGACTCTCATGTGGCCTTGGCATGCTCTTAGGGCGCACTCACACTGTCCATCCGTACCATGCCCAAGCACGTTTCACGGCTAAAGTCTAGTTCGTTTGACCAGTGTGAGTGCAACCGCACCGCGCCTAGGCGCTGTATGCTTGCCGGCCACAGCCCGTTTGGGAGAGGTGGGCTTTTGTGAAGCACGTTTGCACATGTACGAGCACAAGCGTGTGCACGTGTACGAGCGAGAGGCCTACGGTGGTTCTGACGTCATTTTATGTGCGCCTGTTCGGACGGACCATGGGCAGACATTTAAAACAATGGCAGCAAAGGGTTCACGTTGGTGGGATGCGGAGGTGGAGTGTATACTGCAGATTTGGTCAGATGAAAATATTCAAAACTTGGACAAGACGCACAAAAACTCAGAGGTCTATGGAAAGATTTGTAAACAAAGCAAGGCATCGCAATTACGTCAATCAATGCGTGTGACGTGTTACAGCGGGATGGCGTATAGGCAGGCAAGAAGCATTCGAGCGGGGCCCAGGTAGTGTAAGTACAAACGGGCCTGGGGCGCGGGTGGAGAGGGAGGGGAGGACAAGTACCCTAAAGCATGGGGTACGGTACGGATGGACAGTGTGAGTGCGCCCTTAGAGGGTTAATGCGGGGCCAAGCCATTTAATGGTGGATGTGTTGGGACTTCTTAGCCAGGTTTGGAAACTACAACGTCTTTTATCCGTATATTCAGCCGGCAGTTGAAGAATGGGCTTCAGCGGCCAAGACACTGACTAAGAGGAGGAAATTGGTGTGAGAGGCATTTAGATGCATTTAACAGGTTCAAGCTACATTGCACACTTGTGCCTAACACTTAACCTTAAAGATACTTGACAGAAACTGTTATATTTATATTCAGATTTTCGCATTCATTGATTTTTTTTGGACAATTGCAAGCAATGTGTTACCAAACAGCTAGCTATTTACACATCCAGCAGATTTGGAGCAGCATTAGCATTAATTTTAGGGCTGCACAATATACTGTATATCTATTGGTATCTGCATATATTGTCCAACATGATTATTCAACAGTATAATGCTAGGGGTGATTTAGAAATTGTGTCATTTCCTAGTTTGGCAGCTGAGTGTGGTCATCAATTGGTCAACCACAGATTTTCATTGAAAAGTAAATGAACCTTTAAAAGTTCAAAAATACAAAATTGTGAAATTAGCGTTTATGTTATCTGTATAGGGCATGAGAAGCAGGCAATTACCGGTATCCGTTAATGGTTATCGGTATCAGCTGAAAAAAATCCATATTGTGTATCCCTAATTCATTTGGAGTTGTGTGTCTGGCCAAATGCAACTCCAATATTCACTCTTCTTTAAGCTAAATGTTAACTGTCTGTATGTCATGTAGTGGTGGGAAAGTATTAAAAACAGCTGTCTGCTCCGACCTAAAACAAAGCTGATGAGACTTAGTGGGCCACAAAACCAAAACAATGAGCTGAAAGAGGCTAAAAGGGTCTGTAGAGCTGAGGGGAACTGTAAAGTCTTGTGATAATTGTCTGTGGGTCTGTCATTCTGAGCAGCACCTTTCACATTACACAGTCATGTGATCCATTTTAGAAAAACATTGAAAAGAACACCTTTAAGGACTAAAAAACATGTTGAAAGCTTTTTCTTTCTGATAAAAGGTTTTAAAAGAGGGTTTTCTTCTATTTTTTGAAACATCTAATCTACCACCCTCTACAGTCGGCAGGAATTACGTTTTGCATTGCATTTCTAACAAAATGTTCAATAGTACTTTTTGGTTTATCTAAGGGATGCAATTCCATACTTCCATTTAACTGTAATAAATTCTCTCCAAGAGTACATTTCGAGTGTGCAACCAGCAGAGGCAAGAAAACACTGTAGTTATAGGAAGAGTAAGTACTGTAATAGAAAAAGGCAGACCATAGCTCTTGACAAAGGACTGCAGAAGTCAGCACAAAATTCAGAGGAGTAAACCAGTCCTAATCCCAGTCCACCTACACTGGATGACAGATATGATGCCAGGAACTAGAAATGTGGAGCTCTTTCATTAAGACGAAGATGAAATCCCAACAGGTATCTTACCCCTGTGGAAAATGTGGCATTTATTTTTTTATCTTTCAACGGTCTGTAGTATCAAATTTTATGGTATTAAAGTATTAGCATTGCTTTTGAATCAGCGGATGCACATTCTCTAAGTGACAGAGAGCTCACCTCTCCTTCCAAAAAATACATTCCACTCTGCTCATACCTCAAGCCCTTTCAGGGCTCTACAGGGCTATAGTTCACTAGCTTTACCAGATCTCATTTTCGTGCATGGCTGTTCTGGCTGTTATTATGAGTGTGGCAGTCGGCCAGCTTGGACGGGTACACGTCAACTGTCTCCCCTCGAGGGGGAAAGGCCCGAGCCTGGGTCTTTAATCTGTCGCTATACGTATATGTATGTCAGCTTATACTCCGCACTCTCTGCAGGTGTGTTTGTACTGTATTCATTGTTTAGTCAGTCTAGAGGCAAAAGTGACCACAAGTGACCACAAGTGCTAACACTAGAGATCTTTATATCTGCAGTATACAGTGGCAGAACAGCTATTGTCAGCATGAGCGTCTTGAACTGTGTCCTTCAGGAGAGTTACCCCCTGTCTATCTCTATTTCTTCTCTTTCTGTGGTTATGTGACTTTGGAAACCACTGCCAGAAATTCCAGGAAACCCTAGAGCTTCATGAGACATAACAAAGCTCTCTCTCTTCCTCAGTCTTTGTCTCTTTCATTGAAGATTACACTATGTTTCTCTGTCTGCTTTTTGCAGGCCTGGGAGCTCTGCAGCTCATTCTCCCCGGGAGTTAAAAGTCATTTCATTCAGTGGCTGATTGACTCGTATTACACATTTTTAAATAGTGGAGTTTCTTACTTTTAATGCCTGTGCTAATTCTAGACCACAGACTATTTAGACCATGGAAGATGCAATCATTGAATGCCATTAGCATGATGTGGCATTTACCACTAAATTGAGGATAAAATCCAGCTTTAGAGGTTAATATATGTGCAGCACTTAAGCCTCCTAATTCCTAAATTTATTAGAATAACACATATCTCAGACAGCCATGAAATTGTAAATAATTGAGCGGTGCTCTTAGGAGGCTTCTCCGGTGGCTCCGTTTAAGTTGCTGCAAGCTTCTTTTTTTTTTAGCTGATGGCAAAACTGGAAATGAGATTTGGTTTACAAAGCAGAGCTAAATGGGAATAAACCCCAAAACGTGCCCCCAACCCCTGCAATGATCTGTCAATTGGGGGGGGGGGGCATCTCCTCACATTGAAAACTGTCTCCTCCATCTGGATCACCTCTGCTCCCATACACACAGAGGCACGCACCTACAGACGTACCTATTCACCCCCACCCACCACCCACCTTGTGTTTATGTTCAGAGCTTGAGTGACTGGTATTTCATTTCGGCCTGCCCGGAGCCCTTTTGCACAGTTTGGCTTGGCCGGTGTACCATTACTGGTCATTAAATCTAACCTGAACTAATAGGGGCCCATTTTCCAAGGTGGTCTCCCAGGTGGCTGTCACAGAAGTGAGTGGCACTGCGGGGCTCAGGGCTCGACGGAGGCAAGCAGAGTCTCATGAAAAATCTGCCGGGACGCAAGCCAGACTCCATCATACACGGGTTAAGACTCTTTGATAACAAGAACCCATTGTTCTAGAGGGGCGTCTGGGTGTTTTGTTTCTCATTAAGGCAGGTTTAATGAGGCCAGCCAGAACTGGCAGCCCATCCCATCTCTCTTGGTTCGTTCAAGCGAATTTGTACCTTCTTCAGCATGTGATCCAATGAAACATCAACAGTCCACCTAAAACAGTTAGTTGAAACCATATCCTAACAAAATCACACCAAACACCTAATTATGATTTGGAATGGGATGGGACATGGTATGGCATAGGATGGAACAATATACTTTTATCATGGTGAATTTCCCTTATCGGCAAAATGGTGAATATCCAAATTAGTGACTTGAAAAAGATGTCTAGCTCGCTACTGTACAGTACTGTATATTGATTTCCTGATGTACTATTTTGAATTGCCACAAGGAGGACCATGAATCTTTCCAATCCTTCCACAATCCTAGCCTGTTACCATGCCTGAAGGCATTAAGTCATTAATAAACATTGTTGCTGTTACACATTTTGTCAATAAGAGAACTCTGAAAAGTCTATTACTGTACCATCAAAATGCTCACAACCGTACATATATTGGTCGCTATTCTTATATTTTTGGCACGTTTTTCATACTGTACATACAAATCCTCAAACAGGCTACACGCGATAACGTATTGCTTTTTATCTGATGATGCAATGATGTTTACGGCTACATTCTCTTAACGTAATGCTAATTTCCAGTAAAGGGCGCTGCATGGCTTTAATAATGTATATAAAAAAGAATGTTTTCATACACCATGACCCTAAAACACCATAAAATTCAAGTGGCAGACATCTAATTTTTACATAAAACTGTTCATATGTTTTAGCTGTGCCCTCCTCCGTGTGACATGTGTCATCATTAATCAGAAAAGAAGGAGCCATTAGTCTTAATATGTGGGTAATTAATCCACGCTCACACTCCATTAGATGTCATGCTCAATTTGTGCAGAGAGCTGTGTACTGTGTAAAATAAGCAGAGACGACAGGACCTACAGCTATTATCCCTGTCAAGGTGCTCATGTTCATCTCCAAGAAAGCTTTGATCCAAACACACACACACAGTTCAAGTGGATATCACAACTTAAATTGAAAGATGAATCAAATTATTCTATAGTCTGTTTCAAATAACTGTATTCATGCAGGTTGTTTTTTTAAATTGCAGGAAATTTGTGAACTCTGGTGTCTGATTAGAGGATAATCGTACACATATGTATCTCAGTCATAAAAATGTGACAGAACTTCAGCATTAAAGCCGAACCATAAGCCTCCAACAAGGTTAAACTGCAGTAGGGCATATAGTATGAATCAGCCCTTAGTTTAATAAGTACCATTTGGCTGTCACCTCGGAGGCCGTGGAGCTGCTCTATTATAGTAAAGCCCCTCCAGTACAGTGCTGGGGTTATTCAATAAAAACCTGACTGAGTGTTTCTCCCAATCACCACTGGCAGGGCTCTGATGAGGTAAAGAGTTCTCCTATGCCAGCCTCTGTCCCTACGGAGGAATGTCTGATTAAAATGGTTTTCTGAGGCCATATTTTTGTTCTCATTGTCCTCTTGCCAGATCTGAGTTAGAGTACAGAGAGAAAAATTGACAAAGGACCTAATGCATACTGAAATGAATCCACAAAAACGCATCTAATCTATAACGGTGTCCAATAGGTAGACAGATGAGAGCATTAGATCTCTACCCGTTTTAGAAATAGTGGCTATCGTTGTCTCAAAAGACACACACTGTACACTACATTTATTACTGGTGTTAAGGGAGGAAAGGCTTTGTATCAGCCGTTCTGTGCTTTTGATCTTCAGCCCTAATCATTTTCACCCCCCCACTTATCTCACCCCCTCCCAACAGGGCAGTGACATGTGAAGTGGAAAGAAATGGCAACAGTAGAGTGGTGCACCAGAGCGGGCTTTCTTTCTCTCCCGTCCTCTTGCCTTGCGTGTAATGCATTCCTGAGCAATCCTCGCAGGCTCATATGTAAATGCATGAGTATGCTTCTGATTAGGAGGCACAAAGAGTACACTCTATAAATGCACTCTTAAACAATTACTGCTGCTCCCGACACAGACCTCAGACTGTGCTGCTGCCTGACTGGCTTATTCAGGTGAGAACGGTAGATGCGGACCATTTCAAACAATGTGCCTAGTTATAAGACACGTGCAGAGTCAGACTTTAGATACCAGGCCGAGAATAGTTTGTGAAACGCTGTGAATAAATGGCATTTAATTTAGTAGTTGGTCCATTAAATGACCGGAAGACAATGCGTCATCCACATTTGTCATTGTCAATGAAAGGCTTGAAGCAACTACAGCATCATCAATATTTGTATTTGCATGTATGTGTTTTAGCAGAGCATTTTAGCATCTTTCAGCTCTTTGTTTTTGTTAACAGGGTCGCAACTTTACTCTTTTAGTTCACCTCTCCCGTCATTTTCAGATGCATCAGGTGGCTTTTTACCAACAAAACAGATTGGGATAAACCCAATGTACACGTTTCCTTGCACAGCAGCTAGATTCTTGCAATAGCACAAGAGCACATGAGAATTGCTGGATCCCATATCACACAAAAATGTATCTAGTCAGGCAAGTAATGCGTTGTGTTCAGAGCCACCATGACCCGGTCCATCAGTGTCCTGTGAGGAGCTACTGGAAGTTGAGGGGGGAGCAGGGGTATGGTAATGGTTATGTTGCTCTTTTTGCTAATCAATGTCACATCAACTAAAACTGTAATAATATGTCAGTGATGTGTGTATTGAAAATAGAAATACTGGTTCCACCTTCTCAGATGTGAAGATTATTGTAGATTACATTTCTTTGGGTTTTGTGATTTTAAACCGGTTTTAAAGAGAGCAAGTGGCATTCTATCTGAACCTGTGACCAATTTCTGATAAATGACAGTATAAATAATAAAATATTTTTTCTACGGCTAATTTATTTAATATGGCAACAGCTTCTCTCAGTTGAGCCAATCAAATCTATTGTTTACTGTGTGTAGATAGTTCACTAGAGCGAACAAAAGCCTAAAAGAGATGTGACAGACAACATTGAGCAGCCGACCCCGCTTCTTTCTTTCCCTGGTCCAAGTAGCACTACGGACTATGTTTGGATTGATTTACAGCTATGAATCAACTTTCTCATCTATGAGCATTTACACCAAGTACTGTTCCGGGCTCACCAATGAGCATAGCACATGTGCATGAGACTTGCACAACTCCATTTAAACCAAGATTCAAACTACTGACCCCTGCCAGTCACAGACACATTTTTCCCATTTGGAAATGAAGAGGCGAAATGTAAAGGGGCTTCTCACAGCTCTGTTTGCATTTTTTTCTAAATGGGGCATATTGTTGATTTTATTTATAGATAGATGTAGGGGTAGGCTAATAGAACACAATTTAGACATTATGAGTTTTGGATCTTTGCTGGAAGAACACTTTAATAACTGGTCCTCTTTAAAGTTATAAGCCGTAAGATTTGAATCTAGTTAATTAACCAATTAAAATATCAAAGAGTGAGTTAAAACAATGGTGATTGATCATATGACCCACTGATGAAAGCGCTTGTACTTGCCTCTTTGCCGAATACTCCAATCTGTGTCTGTGGAAAAATTCCCTTTCTAAATTCAAATGTGCCGCCATGTTAGTGATGCTTCTTACGTTAGTTAGCAGTGGTTGATCTGCCCAGGTGGAGCTCGTCACTGCTGATTATGCTGCGGCTCATTGAAATTGGAAATCTCAAACTTCCAAGTCAGGCTTGTAGTAAGGGCAGAAGTGTAATAGGAATATGTGTGTGTGTGTGTGCGTGTGTGCGTGCGTGTGTGTGTGTATGAATTTAAGAGGGTAACATATAGGGGACTGACCGGAAGTTTAGAGGCGAATGTGTGTCAAGTAAGTTTACAAAAGTTTGCAAAAACAAAAATAAGTCCACACACATAGCGACCGTGAACGTGACAAGATGGAGGCTCTCAAAAGAACAGGCTCGCCTGCAGTAACATCTTACAGCCAATGAGGCCGCTAGAAACAAGGTATCTCAAATATTACAGATTACAACCTCAAATTTTAATTGAATACCCTTGTATTCCTTTTTGCTAACCCCTGCTAAACAATTAAGTTGTTCATCAAGAAAATCACTGGCAGATTTGATGGTAAAAATAATCATGAGTAACATCACATTCCTAAATATATTATCAAATTGTAAGATCTGACAACGCTGTACTCTTCTTTGATTTGACATCAAATAAATGTTCAAATGCTGAATTTGATTAGAATAACACACTCAACTCCAAAATAAAAATGAAACAGAATTACAGTAGAAGTCTGACTCATGTGAATACCCATGTAAGGACAAAGTGATTGTTTTATGTGATGAGGTAAGTCCATCATTACCACATACAAGCCCAATCTTGCTCTCCCCAGTTCTCACTCCCATGATGGCGGGCGTCCAATGTGGACTCTCCAAGCTGTCCTTCACATTTACCATACACACTTCAGCACACGCAGTGCCTTTACAGCCACAAGCAGAAAGCCAGCAGGCATATAACTGACCCGCACACTGCCCTGCCTGTTTCCTCCCGTTCGATTCATAGAGCGGTTAACCTTGCTAACTGTGTAAACGCATGACCTCACTGGTCATGTGTTTACACTCAATGGTATTTTTCACACGATGCTGGGATTTACATCACCTTATTACCTCTACATTCCCTTAATTCCCTATTACCTTAAAATATGGGACTTTAAAAAGATGCTTTGACAAGCTCTTGATAAGCCATGTTTGTTTAGTTTTTCAGACGTTATGGGAGAAGGACGAGAGGCTGAGAAGAGAAGGGAGGAGGGGGAAGAGAGAAGAGGTGAAGAGAGGACAAGGAGGAAAGAATGGAAAGCTGGCGAAGAAAAGAAGTAGGGTAAAGTGAGATTGAACATTATAGTAATCATTTATTTTACGGAGAAAAGGGCTAGAATGGATTGGTGTTAAAAGGGAGGAGAGAGGCGAAGCAGAAAGTTAATGTTGCTGTTAGGAGAGAGACAAGTAAGGTGGTTTGTCTGCCACAGGGACACACTGTGCACGTCTGAGGTCCCAGTGGGAGGACGCTGAAGGAAAACACAAGACCAATCAGCTAACAGAGACATTTCCTGTGCTTGTTTTATCAGATGAGAAGGAGCCCAAAGGCTAAATGTCCCTCCGAACAACGCTGTACATTTCTCCAAATAAACCGCTTTGGGGAATGAAGGGGAGAACATGCATCTTTGTAGGATGACATCAGAAGCGCCGCTTAGGAGCACTGACCTCACTCTCGCCCAATCAATCATCCAGAAAAAAACATATGAAATGTAGAAAACCTGAGTAAGAGAGGAGGTTTTACCTTTTAAGACATGAACCAAGGCTGCCTCATGAATTAAATCATCACCCAGTATAAAAATAAAGATTTAGTTAGAGGGGGGAAAATACAATAGTCGTTTTTTATAGCTATGAAACTTCTGGTGGAGCTTGGCATCTGGCAACAAGCAGATGGCGGGCCAATATGCCAATTACCAACACCGACATGCCATGCTGCCTATTAGGCAATCTGGCCTTGAGTGATAGCACTTTAAAGTCAGAAAACGACACGAGTGAGAGGCTGATCTAACAAACCCTCTTCATCAGAGTGTGACTAAAGCCCAGAGGAATTCAAACACAGGTCTTTCATGCCCACATGACTGCTTCAGTCAGGAGAATCAAAGTTTGGGAAATAGTTTAGAAAGAAAGGAAGTAAAGATACAGATCCTGAGAGGAGGGATCCTCATTAAATTCTATATGCATGCATGTGTATGGTATATGGGATCTATGGCTTGAAAATAGCTTTGTATGTGGTTTGATTAAATAAGAGTAAATTTGGTGGAGAATCTTTTATAGGCTGTGGTGTGGGTCAACTACAAGAGGTGGGGGAAAAATGAGAGTAAGCATTCTCCATCACGCATGAGACTAATTGTGCAGAGAACAAACGCCAAAACATCCAAGAGCACTGTGGCTATTACCTGATAGAAGGGTTCCATGTCAGCATGGCTGCATAAAAGGAACAAGGTTTTTCTTTTTTTAAATGGCAAATAACAGGAATGGTAAATTTATATCACAAACATCTGCAAAACTCTTGCGATATATTTACCAGGATCTAAATAAACATCCTCTACGGTTTCATGCCCCCGTGTGACTTTACAAGCAATTAAAAAGGGCTACCATTTTTTTGTCAACCACTTGTTTGAATGTCGCTACCCCAGTGAAAGAGTTAAGAATTCTTCTGCAACTCGACTCTGCCCGCCCGTCCAAGCTCACCATATCCAACTTAGTGTGCGGTTCTGGATGCAGCGCATTCAAATTACATGCTATCGAATTCAAAGGCAAGGGGGAACAGAACGAGTATGCTGTGGGGCTCCGGTCCAGGGCCAGAGTCCCATAAGTGCTAGCTGCATGTCAATCACAATCACTTCTCTTCTTTTCTAGGGTTTTTTTCAGTGTGTTTTCGTTCTTGCGTCTATTCTATTCTATTCAAATCAGGTGAACCCTGTCCTACTCCTGCTGTTGTCCAAAAGATAACAAAAATCTAATCTAACGTTATGTGAGGCAATTGGTGGACACCAGTGAGAAAAACACCACTGGTTCTGCAGGCATGATGGGGCAGCATCTCTTTCTTCAACCATATTCTTAGAACAAACAGATAAAATTAAGACAAAGACTGGAACACAGGAAACACGCTTGACATAGTTTCACTGATCTGTTACAAGAAGAAACCAGAAAATAGCTCTGGCACCTGCTGTGCACAAACAATGTATGTTTGGACTGACATGTCAGCATGCCATTACTGGAAACAAAACCACATTTGGAAAATCTACACACTGAACACAGTATAGGTAAACATCTTTTAAAAAAAAAAAAAACAACAGTACGGTCTGATCACTTGTGTACAAAACTCACCTCTGCCAGTTTTCCGTTCTATTCAAATTCAGTTTGCCACTTGGTTGGCTGCCTTTGCTCAGTGGTGGTAAGAAACTATTGCCTTGCAAGGAAACTCTGGATTCTTGCTTTGGAACTTGATACTGTGGTGGATTATGAGTATCTCGGATCAAACTATAACAACGTACCCACATATACTTCATACATGTTAACGCATAACTGCCCAGAGATAGATTCATGAATGCCTCATGCTTTAACACATGTTGATTATGTTGAGAATGAGCTACAATAATTACCTGATCCAACATTTCGGTTTAATCAAGTGTATGAGAGAAGGGAGGGAGAAGGAGAGGGAGCCAGTGTACAGTAACTAGAAGCCTCCACCGCACTGTGCAGTCCAGAGCCAGACTCCGGAAATGCATGGCAGTGTTCCCTACATCCTGCCCGCCCAGCCCTAACCCTGGCCCTGGCTCTCGCCCCACACTGCCAAACCCCTGTTATCACTTTTTGCAATTACCTCCAGACTCTTTTTCACCCATATCATATCGTGCCAATTCTAAAATCCCCGTCTAAGTACACTACAAAGCCCTACATGCATTTTAGTGTAAAGCCTTCAGTTTGCTGTGTGTGTTTCAGCCCATAAATCATTGAGAGTATAGAGGCTATGCATGTGAACATTCATGCAAAAACTCATAAAAGTACATGGAGTACTTGGAAAGAATAGCTCCACTAATTTGACTAAATAGAACAGGATTTGATGAAAACGCACATATTAAGTCAGCTGTAACACCTGAGCACTACATGTTGTGATTGAGTGTGTGAAAAGTAGTTAGAAAGCTAGCTTAAAGTCCTGGAAGTGTTGAAATTGTTAGTCGGCTACTGTATAAATGGCTGTTAGCTAAAATGAATGTATAAAAATTCTAAATAGATAGTGAAAAGTAATGGAGAAATGGCTGGTATAATTAGCTTAAGTTAATGTACCCAAAGCAACCTAAACTTTAGTTTAATTCGAGGTTCATTTGTATGAAGAAGTTGTTTTATATAATACATAGTGTTAAATAACAAATTAGCCCATTCTGAACTTGGCAGGTGGCGTCCATGAAGGGGTACTTTAGTTCATCTGACAGGGCTATGGGGTACATGTTGGGAAAAATGTTGGGAACCACTGTACTAGCAGACTGTTATGCACTGCATTCCAGAGGCTATTCCAATCACCTGTCACCAGGTTGGGCCTGCACCTTATAAGGAGCGGAGGGCACTCTCTCCACATGTTTTCCAAACACTGCACAGCTTATCAGATACTGTTTCATGGACAATTACTATGCTGTCTCTGGCCCAAAAAGCATTCAAAAAAGAAAAAAAAACCTACAGATCTACCCCACCCCCCATTTTCCATGCTTCCATTTCCCAAATACTACTATGCAATAAAGCTGAGATCAAAAGACTTACTGGCCAACTCAAGACAGTACCATGAGAGCTGAAGAGAGGGTTTTTTGCCTTCAGGGGCGGTGGGATTGAAAAGAATGTGATACCTCCAGATGATGAGAAGTGGATTCATCTGCAAGTGAGCATGGCCTTGTCTTTTTGCCCTATGGCTTTATCTGCAGGAGATGCTGGATGTGTTTAAAAGCCGATTGAATTCTGTATCTCAGCATGATCTTATGGTCAATTGTGACCTTTGAAGGGCGTGTGGTGGTGTGATGGTTGCCATATGGGGCCCACCCTTGCCTATAGCCAACTTTGCACACCCTCCACATGTCACATTTCAACAGGTTTATCCACATTTTGCACTCACGGGTTAAGAACAAAGCTTTGCTATAGGATGTTGGAGGATGCTATGAATATTAACAACCGAAAATATGTGGTGACAACGTGAAACATATTTACAGCCGTGTCGGCTGCAGAGGCGATGAAACTCGGCTGGTGGGAGACACCCCCCCGGCCCCGAAGGACTGAGCGCGCATAACAGGAGTGGACGTAGGCTTTTTCTTTGTGTTGTCCCGCGGTTAAGAAAGCATTCACTATGACAGCGTCACTGCTCGGACCAGAGGAAAGTTGATTCTAACTCACAATCGGGAGTTTACGTTGCCTTTAAGTGAAGTGTTGGCGCACAAAGAGGGGAGCGGCGTACAGCCAAGATATCCTGAAAAGTATCAGCAGCAGCCCATGCGCACGGCGGAGACCATAATGTGATAATCTCCCATCGTCAAATAACGCCTATTCATTGGCGTCATAATCCGCCTCCCTAATCATGGCGATCGAAGTGTAAGAGTGGAGTTTGCAGGCAGTGCAAAGTTTGTGCGCTTACCTGTGGATCTTAAAGGTACAACGTAGCTCTGGAGTCGAGTGTGAGGAGAGGAGAGGGGAGCCAGTCTGCAGTCGGTCCTCCACTACACTCAATGATAAAAACCAAACTGAATACCCCGTTCAAGCCCCTCCCTTCAAGACTATCTACTCTTGGCTGAGTTGTCCGCTCTTTAAAAAACATTAAACCAGCTCTCAGACTGCTCTCGCTTAAGCGTCCTCAAAAGTCTTCTCTGGTTGCAAAAATGAAAAGTCAACTCTGAGGAGAACTTGTGCAAGAACTCCGAATAGCGAAAGTGACTCGAAGCAGAAACAGAAAGTGCTCCTTTTCTTGGTTATCCTTCGGGGGGCCTCTGAAAGAAAATCATCTGTCAAGAGCGATCATCTGAAATGTTAATCTTGGGACAAAAAAAGGAGGGCTGGGTGCTCACAGGCAGACAACAGGCCTCAAAGCGTCCATGTTAACTGTATCGCTCACGTTATTGTGGTAGTGACGACATTTTTTTCTCGCATGAATTACAATCTCAGTTTTCTCCCTTTCCAAAGAGATGCAAATTTCCACACAAATTAAAATCCATTCATGTAGGCAACAAAGACTCAACAAAAAACACTTTTTTTCTCTCCTTTCCAAAAATGAAAATATGCATTAACATGAATCCAACACATTATTAGCAAAGATAAATCAGCCTTAGTGAAATTAAGAAACATCTAATCAACACAACACTGATGAAAGGCTTACTGGCCTTTAGGTAAGGTAGCCACTACATGGTGCATCTGAAGCATTCGCTGTGCCTTCCACATGTAGGCATGTATGTTTAGCATAAAAAACATGATGTTCAAAGATATGAATACGTCACTCATTATTATTTTAATAGCACAGTATTGTATGCATCATAAAAATGTAGGCTACAGTTTGTAGTAGGGCTCCAAGCTCTGTCTCTCTTTCAGCTAAGGCAGGGGTGTCAAACTCCGGCCCGTGGGCCAAATCTGGCCCGCGGTGAAATTATATTTGGCCCGCAAGATCATATCAAGGTTCTATGAGTATAAAGCACATACACCGCTACTTTTCTGTTAACAAACATGAGCATCCATGCTACCAGTCTCTTCGGACAAACTAAATCCACCCCTCCCCAAAAACGGCCAAAAGAAAGATGGAAAACAGGAGCTTTCCACACCGGTGGAAGGCAGATTATCTGTTTATGAAGGTAAAGAGCAGTTTGTCTCGTCTGCAGAGCCACCGTGGCTGTAACCAAAGAATAAAACATAAGAAACACCACAACATTTTTGAGTCATGCTAGTATAGCTCAAAACAGGAAGGACACACAGGATGTCATTTCCAGCTATCTGGATTGGGAATACAGCTGCAATGTGAGAAGAGATTATTGTGGAACACATTTTATCGTATTTTTTTTATCCAAATGTTTAGATGAGTCTTTTAAGATTCTTAAAAAAAATACCTTCAGAACAGCAGTGCATGTTGTTAAAACAAGCGGATAAAATCCGATGCCAGCTCTGTCAGTCAAACGTAATGGTAATACTGATGGTAATATTTATATTCAAATTAAGATCTTAAAATACTCAAATTAGCCCCCCCCCCCCCCCACACACACACACACATACACACACATTGCAGGTTTTGGATTATACAATAGTTGCTAAAACCTCAGTTTCCTCAATAGTAGCTACAGCCCTGGCTTCTCTTTCAACATCAATCTTTTTACATAATGATTATGCATCAAGCATCAATGATATTCATAAAACTGTGGTGTCATGTTAGGTTCACTCCACGAAATGCAGCCCTGCAATTTGTGACCTTTTGTCTGTCAGCAATTTTAGTAAGGATGCAGGGAGTTAGGAGGTGACGGACACAATGGTGGCAGTGTTCTACTTTCTACTATGAAACAGCGGCGCGGGGACACTGCCCCACTTTGTCTTCCCCTTAAAAACAATGATGCTCACAACAAAGAATGAACTTAAGCGCATTAGGCCACTGATGCAGAAATGAGCACCATACGCGCTGGTTCTCTTTTGCATGTGTTTCTTTAAGATAAAGTGAAATAAATGCAGTCTGTTTATTGCGTACGAATGCAATTGTGTGTTAGTGTGTGTGTGTGTGTGTGACAGTATGAGAGACAGTGTGAATGAAGAGAGAGGAGAGACGGACAGAGAGGGGGGTTAGAGGGCCATCCTTATCTCCATTCCTTTGGAAAATGATGCATTTTAAGATAAACCTGTCATCCTTCATCCTGCAGCTTTCTTTCAGACGTGCTTTCCAGTTTGCACACAACATCTTGGCCCCAAAACCTGCATTACCCTGATGCAAAATCCCTTCATGACATAATATGATTGCCAAATATGATGCTCTGGCTGGGGCATGTTCATGGGTTACAATAATTCCCTTATACTCAGGGCCGATGCTCATTTGCTATATTTACATGAGCTCAGGTGTTTATTTCAGCCACACAATTCAGTTTACACTCGGCCTCCTTAGGGCTGTGGCATTGCGTGAGTTTTTTAATGGGAAAAAAAGGATCCTCAGTACAACAGCATGGAAACATCACCACATCTTAACCATATAACAGGTAGCACTGAAGATATGGATAATTGTGCATGTTCTCTGCCCACAAACCAAAGACAAAACATCATGGCTTCTGGGTGTTTTGCTTTCTGTGAGCTGTGTGCAGGTGCTGTCGAGGCTGCACAGATCTTTGGAGCCCCAGGCCAGAAAGATCCCTACTGCCAAATCTACCTGACATATATACCCTCACAATGTTGCATCACATAAAACACCTCAGACCCAATTATAAAGGTTTTAACAAAACCTTTGACATTTTCCCATTTCATCATATTGTTTTAAAATCAGATGAAAGACTGTGTTGACATCATGTGCGAAAGTGACGTTAGAGGTGAGGATGAGATTTGCTTTTGGTTGTAGAAAAGTGTGAGAGTTGATGATGAAAGTTTATAATGTTATTCTGCAACAGCATTAGCACAAAAGTTTCCTTAACAACAATGAAGAACTGGGACGTTTGGGGATGATGCAGCTTGGGATATAATCAGGATCTCTCTGTTAAATTGACATAAAAATTATGTCATCAATGTCAGACATCAACTCAATATGGATCTCAACATACTGCAGACTTTCTGTGTACAGTATGTTTGACAGATGATTGTATCAAGGATGTCTCAGCTGGTGGATGTGCATATCAAATACCTGCAGCATCCTGAGCATTGTCCGTCCCCAGTTCCTTCCTGCATCTTTCTACTGTGTTCTGTCAAAGATAAAAATGCCAACAAAGGATAGACACCTACACTTGTCAACATTTGGATTATTTCCCTTGTGCATGGTTCATGTTTGACTTAATACTGAGCACTGGTCTGCCAAATTCTGTGGACAAACAATACGATTATTGTGAGAATATCAAATTGATGTGGCACCACCTTTCCACCAAAATTATGAAACATTGTTAGGTCGGTCATAATAAAGTGCGGATTTGGCCATTAAAGAGGGATTTTACACCATGACGATGACATTTGTGCCACATCTGTGAAAAGGATACAATCATACACTGGCAATAATGGATGTACATCATTTTACTATATAACAACATTAGATCAAGGTGGATGACGTGGATCACTGAAAGAGTTACATAGGAAATTCAAGCCTCTACTGTTAATGTGCATGATGAACACAGCTTTGAATCCTTTCCCTGTACTATGACCTTTGACCTCCTTCCACGCCTAATTTCCATTACATAAAATGATTTATAATGATCAATTACACATACCGTGCCGGAGGGCCCAGGCAAGGATTAAAAGCCTTGCAGTGACACACCTGGCTCAAGTTCTAACTCTTTCATATGTTCAGGGGCCCCGGGACGTGTCCCTGGGGGACTCCGTCACACCATCTATAAGTCTAAGTAAAGCAAACACAGAATCCCTCGTTTGTTGACTTTTACAAAATGCTGAAACTAGTCAGGAAAATGTGAGTTTGTCAAAAAAAAGTGCCTTGATGCATTTATGTGAAGAATGTGGTTTAAAAGGTAAAAACCTCTTTCATGTTGCCTTTCAGACATCAAAGTAACTCTGAACTGAATTCCCAAAGCATAAAGCTGCACACATTAAACTTTATGATGAGAAATTTTAGGTCTTTATGTCATTAATCTAGAGAAGCTAAAATTCACCTTTTTTATGATACATCTAAGGAAAAGTGATTTCTGGCTTCTGATTTTCTACATTCTCAAACATCAACCAACTGCAAGAGCTTTTCAAGGAAAATACAAAAAATAATTTGCCTATGAGCTAACTGAGTGTTCAGTCCCACTGGCAACTTCTTTCACCAGGCCACAACAGTTGCCAAGTGCTCTCATGACCAAAATTCCACCATTGGCATACACCTAATTTCCATGAAAGACCTTTTGCCACATTGTCAGTGGCTATTTCCCTACCATATCAGTTCACTGTTAGTCATCACTTGAGTGTTTGTTGTCCATTATATGAGAAATATTCAGGTCTGAATGCACTTACTTTTTTATAAAAACAGGATTGTGCTGGAAAACACAAAGCTTTCTTATTTACTAAAACAGAGGATGTAAACTAAGCATCCCATGTGAAGAAGAAACAGTGTTTGTAGAAACCTGGCTTTGATATGCAGTAAAGAAAGAGGGGTGAGTAAGAGAGAGAGGATGTCACTGAGGTTATTAAGTGGGCACCTCCCATCACAGATGTTTAACTGAATCACTCCCATGACACCTCCGCGGGGCTCCTCTGAATCCCACCGCCGCCACATCAACAAACATAAAAAGATAAATATCTGGATCAGGATCGATTTCACCGCCAAGACTTTGGTTGACACATGAGATAAAATTCAAAGCCTATCAAAGACATTTCACGTTGAGGCATTTGACTGTACAGTAATATTGGCAATTTATGGCAATATGAGGGTTTCTATGGCTTATTTCTCGCTTGTTTCAGTTTTAGCTGCACTGACACACACAAAAGACAGCAGCAGACAAAGCTTTGAAATCATTTCTGCTCTAGAGTCAAAGCTGGGGCAAATATAACACTGTGTGGGATGTTTGATATTGCCACGGAAACCCCATCTGTGTCCAATCACAACAAGGCCATCTGTTCAGCATAAAAAACCGAAGTGACATGAGAAAGAATATGTGGGATCAGGAAACTATATTTTTGTCATATGTATATTTTATGTATACTGCACATGTAGGCATGTAGTTCTACCACCCGCAATCACAATATGTATTTTTCAACAATCCACTGAAAGTGTAGTGTTATTGCTCTGAATAGGAATCTAATGTACAAACTGAGCAGTGATCACTCCCATTCTGTCTTAATTATAACACACATATGCTGTATTATGCCTGTGGGCAAGTTCACTTTAATTACCCAGAGGGCTGAAGTGAAATCTTCTTGCCAAAGTACAGTCATTCTTTTACCCTTTTTTCATACATCAGTAAAAAATGAATGGATGAATGGAGGGTGATGCTTGGACAGCCCCTGGTGGAGATTATGATAAAGTGAAAATTGTAAGAATGAGTCAGATCCCCTATTTCTTATGGTGTCTGCAGTCTGACCTATACGGTTGCCAACAGTTCAGAATGTAAAGTAGATATAATCCTATGTAAAAGACATCTCTGTGTGATAAGCTGCAGATCCATATGCCAACGTGTCACACTGAAGATCTGGGAAGAGGATTTTTTTTTTCACTCTAGGTTTTGAAGAAGATCGATCCAACTATATATATTTCAAATACATGTTTTATAATGTTCTGCAGCAGCAGCAAGGAGTCCCACAGCACCCATGTGAAGCATAATCACTATAGTTACACTGCACTGTGAACCGCTATAGAGAGGAATGTATGCCAAGAACCTAGATTCTTGATATAGGTCTATACTTTTCAACTGTAAGATTGCCTCTGTGTGTGTGTCCAGTCTACTAAGAAGGTTGGAGGTCACTAAAAACATATAGACTTGGAGCAACTGGAATGTCCTACTTCTTCCTTTATAGCCAACTGTGAAACTCTTCGAGGGCACTTCCATGAAAGGTGGATGCCTCACATGGCTGTATATTAAAAAATATCCCATCTCGTAAAAAAAAAAAAAATGCCTGAAAAAGTAGAAGAAACTATTCAGATAGTAGCCGCACCAAGCCACAGAATGAACGGCCGCGGGTAGTCGAGTCACGTTTTCCCACTGCGCAGCACAGCGAGGTGTAGTTGTTTACCTTGAGTTGGAGGTGTGATAGTCACAAACAGAGCCTGTCACCTGCTGCCTTTTTCAGATTACTGTGGCTTTTACAGTTTGTACTATTTTCTCTGCAATATTAAAACTCATCTGATGACCAAATGACAGAATATGTCTGCACAGTGCTGGTAGACTGGACTGACAAAAAGTAGCTCAATCATAGTCTAGAGCATGGTCACTTGTCACAAAAGTTTAATTTTCACTTTTTGTTATTTTTCAATTGTTCCTATTCAGTCTTCTATTTCATCAATAATTCAATCAGGGGAGACTTAAATTCAAGTGATTAAATACATCTATTACATGTTGCACAATAAAGTTAAGAGTCATTGGCGTTTGTTCCATGATCATACAGTATTTAACCTGGGCACTGGAGGTGAATGGGCTTGAGGAAGGTCATATTGATTTCTACTGAAAGACAACTCCCAGCAGTAGAGAGAAGAACAGATTTTTAAAGTTTGACAGCAATGACATGATTGGCTGCTACCCTGTTAACACTGAGGCTCAGGAAGAGCTTCTACCCTCAGGCCACTAGGATCCTTAACGAGAACACTGCCAAAGACTGCCCTTTATCTAGAAACATACAGTGAAGGATCAAAATTAGAAAACAAAGTATTAATACTTGATTTATTCTGAAATACTGTTCTTTTTTATTGTTTAGAATTCAAAAGAATATCCACTATAGTGGCTATACCACTGCTTTACCAGCATGTTTGTTTTTTTTAAATAACCAAGGCACTTGAGAACAGTAACCACTGTGTCAGAAGACAAGATTCAAACAAAGTGTAACTTCAGCACATCTGCGCCCACAGGACTTCACTAGTTTCTCACACTGCTCTGGTTTGATCTTGGTCCATTCTTCTTGCAGTCTCTTCCATAGTTCGGTAACTGTAGTGGGTTTCTTAGACATTACTTTGTTGCCAAAGATTTATTTTAGAGATTCTCTATGGGGTTTATAGCTAGCCAACAGCTAACTAACTGATTCACTGAAGCATTGA
The DNA here is from genome assembly GCF_963691815.1 of Echiichthys vipera. Taxonomy (NCBI): domain Eukaryota; kingdom Metazoa; phylum Chordata; class Actinopteri; order Perciformes; family Trachinidae; genus Echiichthys; species Echiichthys vipera. The sequence continues at coordinate 13,850,417 of NC_139845.1, read as the reverse complement.
AATTCTTGTTTATAGTCTCACAAACCTCAAAATGATTGACGGAGATGGAAATTTGATGGAGATGTCAAGTCATCTGTGTGTAGTTAATGCTTAATACTACATTAAACTCAGTTAAATATAACCTTTTAAGAATTGCAAAACATTCAAAATCAGTATTGTAGTGAAGCTACTGCATGTTATTGGGGAAAGGAGGAGAAGAAGTGATTGTATAAACCTGTTCAAACCACACATGGAAGAGAACTAATTATTTCAGTACCTTATTTCACATTATCATTCAGTTGCACTGAGGCAGTCTTGGGATCTCAGGCAAGGTTTCTCTAATGCACAAATTCTAAAATGTAATTTACAAGGTCAGGGATCATTAATCTCCAGTGAGCACTTATTTGTTGGGTGTAATTTTAAGAGGCTCTGTTTTTAGTTACACTGACTATAACTATACAAAACCATTTAGGCTGAGCATTTTTTATCAGACGATACTTGCTCCCTGTTTTCAAATGGCATGGCAAGTGTTTCATTAAGTACCTGTTTAAGCATAAGTTTAGAGAAGACATGTCATTTTAAAAACACACCGTATTGAATTAATTCACTGGCTTTACATACTTGTATATACAGGCATGAGAAACCAGTATCATAATGAAAATTGTTATATGGAGTTTCACTATCATTTCCATTTTAGGTGCCCTCCTATTCAAAGTGACAGACAGTGAGTGAGGAGGTAGGCGTTCACAAGGACATCTAGTCTGACACCCTTCAAATTGTCATGTGACCTAGCCTGAAATAATGTGATGGAAGATGTAACATTTGAACTTCATTTTTTTGTCTCTAGGGAGAAATACTTAACGCAGGCAGCGTACCTCCCGCTCAAATAAAAAAAGAAATACAGGCTTCTATGAGAAAAAGAAGTAGAGTAAGTCACTGCCTCTGGCCTTACTTCCTCAATCAGTCTTCATGGGGTTTCGATTTGGTCTCCAGACTACTTCATTGCTTCAGGTTATGAACCCTCTGTTCCAGCACCTTCTAAAACCACAAACTGGATCTGAGGGTCAGTAGCAGAAAAAGAATAGCGAGTCAGGTTTAGTTTTCCATTTCTGCTATTTCTCTCTGCAATCTTCAAAAAAAGTCTGGTGTGGATATGTTGAAGGCAAAGACAGCATGAATACAGAATGTCTTATTTGTGTATCCTTTGTGGATTAGAGCAGATCACAAAGTCTGCAGAATACAATCTGACATGACGCATGGCTATTCATACCAATCTCTGCAATTCCCGCTGAGTTCAGGCAGTTCGCGCGCGATCATAAATTTCACTTTGGTGCGGTTAGATACGTAAATAGATATAATCTTGGAAGGAGTTTTAGGATGAGAGTGTGCCATTTGATCTTCAAAGGGCCTGAGGTTATCACAGGTAAAGTACGAGTGCAGTTAGTTTCCATAAAAATTCTGACACAGAGTTAGACTTGTGTTCATTTCCATTACAAAGACAAGTACCTCTTTCTCATTCTTGGCCACCTTCACCTCAATATCGTAGCACTCATCATGCATGGTGTCAATCCTTCACTGCAAATCCTCACAAAGCTCCCGTGAAGAGAACAGTCTTCTTTAAAGTACAATGGAGTGCAGAAGGAAAATGGGAAAAAAATGGAAATGAAAAGAAAGAAAGGAATGATTCACCATCAAATGGCATGTAAAAGCAGCGGCTTTAAAATTTCACTCAGCCGTCAAATTAGACAGGTGGCAGGATGTCTTTTAAAGATTTTTTTAAAGAGAAGAATAGAAAAGTATAGAGCAGAGGGGGAGAGGCTGTTTATTTCACAAACACATAGAAACAGAAAAAAAAGTCTGTTTGCTATTACAGAAAAAATACATCCACATGTACAATTCTGGATTTATGGAAAAGGGAATTGAAGCATAAAATACATCCAGAGACCTGCGATGAGTTAACTGGCCTGGCTATTCAGTATGTCAATAGCTCTTGGTAGTGTGAAATAATATTTGACGGTTGACTGACAGCGATGACAGATCAAAAACAAATGCAGTATTCCTACAGAGAACAATACAGAAACCACAACACGACAACAATGACACAAGATAGGTTTCCTCCAGAATTCAAGTGCCAGTTCTGTCCACAAAAAAAACAAAACAAAATAACACAAAAAGCAAAGCCTTTGTGCTGAAATAATCAACCATTCTGAGATTAGTAGAGAGCTGTCTTTTATTTGTTAAACCTGCAATAACTGATTAGTTTTTTTAGTCAACTTTTGTTGGTTAAGAAAGGTAGTAGAAACAAAACAACAAAGGATGTTGACAAGATGCGGGTAAAAGGCCGAAATAAGTGGACCTTGTGTTGAGATTTATTTGCCAAACAAATTAACTGGCTAAGAATAAAATGTGCCATGTGATGTTATTTTGGTCTTTTTTGTGTAGGGGGGCACTTTTAATGCAAGATGTAATTTTCAACACAAGTCTTTCTCTGCATTTATGGTGCAGCTGTTCTCTACCTGCAGTTCCCGAGCAGGAAGGTTGAGAGCACTTACTCTCTGTTTTATCACTGCCTCTGCAATCTTGACTTCCTGCTCCACCACCAGTGATGCCTCTGCCCTTTTTAGCAGCTTGCCATGTCGATTAGCCATGTATTAGCTTTATAGTGCACAGTGGAGACAGTTTCCTCAGTCAGCGCGCAGTGTTTGACACTTTGATTCCAATGCACAATCCTCCATTAGACTGGTGATACTAGAGACTTCACAGTTCCCTGATGGCCTGTAGGGATGTGAACCAGAACAGGTTATTTAGATATGAACATACAATGCACTTCAGACAGGCATCTGAAATAGAGCAGTAATATTTTTTTATATTTTTTTTCTCACAGCATGGAACTGTCATAACATTGCAGATAATTGCAAGCAAGAATCCCCCTGGATGTACGTTGCTGTTAGGACCTGTTTATCCCCCAAACCTTGGAACAGTAGGCAGTGAGTCAGAGCCTATTGCCAGACCTGCTAGCGGGGGATGCACACACACACACACACACACGCACACACGAAGCAGCACCACACGCTTCCATTGTCAGTTCTCTTAAGTGGAAATGCTACCAGACACCAAACAAATGGTTCAAGAGGGTGAAGTGAAAACAAAACACAGCTTAATGAGTAGTGTGTGTGGTTGTGTTGGTTACCTTCATCACTTCTCTTTTGGGGTTGTCATTACTTCTGTTTATAGAAAATGTCAACAGAATCTCAAACCCTTTTATTTACTAGCTTAGTTATTATCAATATACCGGTTATATTGTTTACATTACAGCTGTATATGCTTCACCCTTTGTTCAGTATTGCAAACAAAGTGATAATTGAATAATTATTATTATTATTATATTGTGCAAAGTAAGATAACCATGTCTTTTTTATTTATTATAAAACAGGTCGAAATGCTAAATTAATACTGTGATGTGTAAAACACTCAATCCACAGAGAAATGCAACACAGCCTGTATTCAGAAACTGACTTTAAACAAGCCGTCAGGACTTCCGCTGGGATGTCATAACTGTACTATCTATAGGTAGAGTGCTGCTACAGCCCTGTGAGGCATTTTCCAGCTGCAATGACGGTGCAGAGACGCCTACAGCGCAGATGTAGAAGACCCAGAAACGTTGAGCAATCAAAGCATTCACATATTAGACAGTGATTGGTTTAGTTACAAGTGACGTTCTAACTTTAGCTTGCCAGGGATACATTTGAATATCAAACTGCGGAGAAGTGCACAGACATCCCCTCCTTCAGGAGATACATGTGAAAACACTTCTATAGTGATAAACTTTACTCAGATACAAGTCACATTTTTGAGTAGAGGGGGACTTTAAGATTAAAAATTAAACCCAAAAAAATTTTTATCAAATGGAAATAGTCTAAAACTAAAATGATTTGTACGATTATCTTACGTGTGGTGTAATAAAACAATGCTTACTGTTAGGAGTGTTATTGTTGCTGACCTTTGGGTGATGGCTGATTGACAGGAACAGACATGTTACTTTTATTTAAAAACTGAAATGCAACTTCAGGTTATCACCAGTTTAATAAATGAGGACAAAACCACAGAGAGACACACAGAATCATTAAAAACGACTCTCTTAATTTAAGGTGCTTGAGGATTTAATGGTCTGGATAACCTGGCCAACAAAAGAAGCATAACTTGAAACGAAAATAACAAATCAAGACCAATAATTGTTCTGACATGCCACGTGTCAAGGCGGAGAGTGACAAACAAACACATGGGGGCAAGAAAATCATTTTCCCTCCTGCGATCAATAACAAGGACATTATTAAGGAGATGACTGATTGAGATGCATGACAGTGTGACAGACAGAAAATCACGCCTCAGACAGGTTGCCCTTCTTTAGATTTCCTGATGGAGAGATGCAACACAGTGTGATAAGGCCTACATTCACAGCTGTGGCATGTCACACAGGGGCTGCATATTAGCATTTTTGTATTGTATATGTGAGTTAACAGTCCACTGTGTTAACCCTGTAGTGTTGCAAATTTGGAACCAAATCCACTGACTGCTCTTTTTGGGCTCCATCCGTCTAGAAATCTGCCCATTACTACACAACGTGTCGTTGCCTTTACCACCCTGCTTGCCAGACGTAACATTCTCCTTAAATTGAAAGATATTTCTCCACCAACTCACAATAGTTGGATCTGTGAAATTTTACAATGTCTTCGGTTGGAGAGGTTAAGGTTTTCACAGAGGGGATCTTTGGGGTATTTCACCAAACCTGGGACCCACTGCTGGCTTTTATTAGCAATAGAATCACTGTTATTCCTGACGATGCTGAGGACACTTGAGGACACTGGAAGGAGAGAGACACCCCCCCCACCCCCCCCCACCCCCTTTTATTTATTTATTTTTTGTAGTCTTTCTCTTTCTTGAATTATGCTAATTATTTTTGCTATCAGTTTGAGTGTGTTTTTCTCTTTCTTTTCCTTTTTTTTTTTTTTTTAACTTTATCTGACGTTATCTACTTTTGTTACATGGTATTCCATTACTTGTGTTTTTTTTCTATTTTTTTATTGTGACCGTGTCAGACGTGGGTTGTTGGGAGGGATAGTGGGATTCATGTTGGGGTTTTTCTGTTTTTGTCTGTGTTTTTCTTTTTTTTTTTTCACCTTAAAGCAGATGTACTGTACATGTGTTTTACCTGTTTCCGTGTACTGGTCTGCAAAAAAAAAAATAAAAAAAAATTGGGGGAAAAAAAAGAAAAGACCAAACCAATATCATTACAAGATTGGGTGATAAATGCTTACGAACAGCTCTGATTTAACTTACATCACATTGATTGAAGTAGCCGTTGGCTGAGGCAGCACTAATTATCAGGATATAATTGTGTTACAGTCCCTTGGCCATTCCTCTCATACACGCTGACCCTGGCCCTGGCTGTATCTCGTCCCTGCAATTTCTATAGAAAATGCTATTACAGCCACCTCTCTGGGGACCAGAAAAACAAGGTCCTCATGGTCTCGGCTCGGGATATAAACAGCTGACCCTCATCACACACAGAGATGAAGGTACACAAGAGGGGAACGAAAGTTCATCCTGCGGGTTAATAGGGTCCTTGGATGAAATCATGTGCATGATACCAAAAAAAGTGAAGAAGGTGAAGAAGTTTGAAAAAAGATTTTTGAATTACCAGGTCTTTGATTTCCTCTCTGTCTTTCCTACTTGTGTGGCCAATTGCCCTTCAGATGTTTTAGAGGAGGACATCAACTTGTTGGAGATAAGATTTCATGCTGTAATTGAGGCTTAGGGAACATAATGGTGTTTCAGCTACGGTGTCTGCTGTACCAAAGACTGGCACGAGGCAGCTGAGTAAAGAGGCCGATTGCTTTAATGTCACTGCTGTGACATTACACGCAGGGACTGAACTTGTGACCTTCATTGTGACACATCGTTCTGTTGGTTCTAGTGGCCTTATTAGCTCCCCTGAGCTAAAACACAGCACACCCCCCAACACACACGCACACACACACAAACACTCATGATGTCACAATGTCACCGACCAGGATGTGGCAATCTTGTTAGAAGGTTACAATACATTACATGGAGCCTCTTGACAGGAACTCATTTTTCTCTTTCTTGCGCACACAAACACACACACACACACACACGCGCACACACACACACACACACACACACACACACACACACACACACACACACAAACACACACACACACACACACACACACACACACACACACACACACACACACACACACACACACACACACACACACAGACAGGGGTATCTCAGGTTGCAAATGAATAAGAATTAGAAGGACAGGAGGGGGAATGAAGTCAATGCACCATTTTACGGGCAAACGATCTGACACCAATAAAATGCAGCTTTATTGGGAGAATTTCACCATTAAAATATGAAGCAGGATATGAGCTGTGACCTCCAGGAAGACAGAGTGTGCTGCTACCACCAGCCACACACACACACACACATACACACACACACACACACACACACACACACACACACACACACACACACACACACACACACACACACACACACACACACACACACACACACACACGCACACATAGACACACACACAAAAGCAATCAGGCAAGTACAAAGAACAATACTTGACCTATTTGTTTTCATCACTCATACATCTCATTGCATAACCACAAGACAATTAACACCAATTCAGCTTTGATTATTATAAAACCACTTGGAACATAAAAACAAAACTCTCAAAGAATAATTGTTTCTTGTTCAAGAACACTTCATTGCCCCATAACTTATTTTTGAGCAGCAGTTCTGTTTCAGAGGAAGTGTTAAGCTGTGAACTGTCAACTACAGAGAAAAGTAAGATTTTATGTTTAGGTGACTGATTTATTGGCAGTTTCTGACCTGTACTTGGAAAATAGCAAATTGCAAATAGCTGGTAACTTAATAAGCTATTTGCAAGTTTTATAACATGTAATCATCTTGATTGGATTTTACCAGCTTTTTGTAAAAGTACGAAGGTACTACTTATATATAAGTTCTTAGCAACAGCTAGTTAGCTAGATTCATACTAGCTTATAACTAAAGGAATCTTAGTAAATATTTTAGTAGCTAATATCTAAATTGGCTTTAATATATTTTCCAAAAACAATGGTTTTAATGGGGAAAACGTTTTTTAAATAACTGCCATTATATTGTAAATGGTGGTATTACTTTGCTTCATGGAGTTTTAGAACGAGTGGCAAATACCTAATCATGCTAACCTTACCAGTATTATTTCATCATTTAAGCTAACTTTGAATGCAAAACATAATTTCAAGTATTTATGTTATATTTGTAAAATGTAATTTAAAATCTTTCAGCATTTTACAGCAATTTCATCAAGTGTCCCGTCAGATGTGTTGTCCATATTCCGTATAATCGATTTTATCTCAATGTCATATGCTAGCAAGCTAACATTAGTTTGGTGTGTATTCCCAGGGTCCAATGTTCACCAGGTCAAATGTTGAAATCACACAGTTTAACATCATACTCCACATTCAACTATGTGGGCAAACTGCATTTGAAACCTGATCCCCCTTCTTTAGTTTGAAATTTAAATTAGGAAGATACAATGTTCGTTTATATCAAGAACATAGGACCCCGGGAACATAGGGCTGATAGTTTAGCGTTTCTTAACCTTCATCACTTCTCTTTTCGGGCTGTCAATACTTCTGTTTATAGAAAATGTCAACAGAATCTAAAACCATTTTGTTCAATAGCTTAGTTATTATCAATATACCGGTTATATTGTTTGACATAAACATAAGACACCTGGAAGGGAGGGACACTTATGTGAAGATGCTGTTTTTGGACTGCAGATCAATGTTCAATACTCCAGGTGGACCGACTGCCTCGAGGTGGTGAGAGTGGACAACTGCTGACCCTCAGTACAGGAGCGTCACAGGGCTGTGTCCTTAGCCCCCTTCCCGCACACGCACACGCACACGCACACGCACACGCACACGCACACACACACGCACATGTACACACACAAAGCAGGCTTCAGACACCACTGTGGAGTTTGCCAACAACACAGCAGTTGCGGGTCTGATCTCCTGTGGCTGCTAGGCAGCCTACAGGGAAGAGGTTAACAGAGGTCAGGTCAGGTGCCTAAAGAAATCTGGTCTGAGGCCCCACATCCTTAGGGACTTCTACCAGAGCCTCTTGACGTGCGGTCTCATCACGGAGTATGGCAGCTGCACCAGCATGGACCACAAGGCACTGGGGGGGTGCACATGGGCCAGCACATCACTGGGTGGGGGCTGCAGAGGCTGTACATCCAGCAGTGCCTCTGAAAATCCCTGAGGCTCAGTAAGGACCTAACCCCCCCCCCCCCCCACCACCACACACACACACACTACAGCATGTTCTTCCTGCTGCCCTCAGGTAGGAGGTAGAGGACACCCAAAACACGCACCAACAGACTGAGAAACAGCTTTTACCTTAGGCCATAGGACTGCTAAATAAATCACACAGACACACACAAGTGCACACAACCAAGTGCAATATCCACCATCTAGAATCCCCCTGTGCAGTGTTTACAGTGTCTGTAAATATGCCTTGAATGTATACTTTTTTTTTCAAATTATATATATTTTATTTAAATCTTAAATTAATTGTATTGCTTTGTATATTTTATTAGTATTATATATTATGTTTTTCATATTTACTGTTTATTTCAGTAAATTTCAATCCCTCTTGAAGCTATTATAAAATATAATAAAATATAATATATGTCCCTTATATTCATTAGTGTCTTTCTTCAATGGAGCATTCTTTGTACAACTGGTTTGACATTAAACATGTTGAATCTTGATTTGACGTTTGCAAAAACCTACAGGCTACATTGTTAACGTTGCTAACATTACTCCAATTGTTACCTGCACTTTTGATGCAGTGTGGCTCTATACAGCAAACTACATACATCAATGTGGGATCATTGCCAGGGAAAAGAAAGCCAGCCAAAGACAAAGTAACAAAAGAGACATGCGTAAAAGATGATTTTCCACAATAATGTGAAAGCCACTTAGGCTTTGCTGCACTTCTCCTATTTGTCACCTGTAAGGCTTAATACAGGCTTGTCTTTCAACACTGCACATCATTTAAGAATCTTTGTATTTAACTTGTTGTGAGACGTTCTATTGATTATGCAAGCTGTTCTTATTTGGACAATATCCAGCTCCTTCAGTGTCTCACTGTCACCACATAAAAACAGATCTGGGAACCAGGGAGATTATGGGTCAATAATTTTGGCGAGGCAATCAGCCCACGTCAGCGAAACCCCCCTTCGCCCACATCCAAAGACAACACTGGCTGCCGATGTGCTAATGGTCAGGTGGTGCAGTCGTAAAGCCTCATAATTGTTTAATGGTGCGTTTTATGAGGCTACACTGTGAGTCAGTGCAGCCTAAAGGCTCAGAATTCCAGACGATAACACGTTGGGCTCGGTAATACGAGGTTAATCACAGGTGGATATTAGTTCACCGTGGGCTATAGGCAGATGCTGCAGTGTGCAGCATTGGGTGGAAAAAAAGGGTGCATCCTGAGCTTTCTGCCCGTCTTCCTGAGTCAGAACGACCTTGCTGTCTGAGCACAAACAGACATCAAAAGGGATGGGGACAGACTGTTCCCCTGCAAATACCACATACAATTGCGGATGAGCCTGAAAAGACACTTGCACCTCACACACACGTACATACATATTGTACATGTACACACAAGAGTTTTGCTGAGGTAGGAATCTACACAGTTCTTTGTTCCATGATCAAAAATAACTGTTCCCCAGCTGTCTGCGTGCAGTGATGCAAGGTAACCCAATACTGTCCCACAGTGCTGTTCTGCATGAGCTGCAAAGGCCCCTGTAGACAGCCCCAAACACACGCAGTCACACACACACACACACACACACACACACACACACACACACACACACACACACGAACACACACACACACACACACACACACACACACACACACACACACACAGTCACGGTAATGTAGTCACATAAATGTAATGAAAGAACGCATGAGAACTTACACAAAGCTGTGTATCCAAATGTAATATATTTCCCCACCTATATGCTCACAAACACTGCACCCAAATGAAGACGTTATGCTTCTGAAATAATGATTCTCTAAAGAACTAATAATTGTATTTATTAAATCTCAAGTAAACTTTTATTTTAATGCTCTTTCTCATAACTTACTGCATGCTGATAGAACTTTACTGGCTGCCTCTGAAGAATCTTTTCAGGTTTTGATAAATGTGGCTGACGGCTGTTTGAAATGAAAAGCTTTGGTACACTTGAGGAAAAATGTTCTTTTCAGTTTTCTTGATTTTGGACAAACACACTCTTGAACTGTGTAGTTTGTGCGCTCACTTATCTCGATTTACAGATCATACTTATAAAGATGTGTGAAACCACACGTACAGGAGGTGTCCAAATAGCCTGTAACCATCACTTCTGATCACTTAAGCTGCAGGTGTTTGGGAGTTCAACACAAACTGAAATGGTCCTACTCTGTGGGGGCTGTGAAGACATTTTATGGATTTTTTTATGGACAGTACTGGCATCAAATCTGTGAAAGCAATATGATTGATATGAAAATAGGATTTTCTCCGCTTTGAAAAATCTACAAGAGAGAAATCAAAGAGTCACTATCAGAAAATTATTTTGGGAAACATCTCTTAGGTGGCCATGATATCTGATTTTCCTTCTTGTTTTCAATGAGTTATTTGAAATGAAAAAATCTGAAATGAAAATATTTAGTATAATACCGTGTTGTGGGTATCATGTGTCATGTTGTGCAAATGAAAAATACAAATACTTTGTCTATACAGCCAGAGGTTAAGATACAAATGAAAAAAAGGCTTTCCTGCTTTACTGACAGTAAATTCCTATTTTACAGGTTTGCTTGATGTGTCATTTTGTTTTCAGAAAAAATCATCAGAATAAAAATGGTCATATGAATATAATTCCTTTGTTTGACTTTGAATTATTGTGTTAATGTGGTTTATAAGGTCCCATATTGCAAAAAGGGAGATTTCAATATATTTTTATGACCAAAAGCAGGTTGGTGTGCTATAAAATACTGTGAAAATATCAAAACACTCAATCCATGGAGAAATATACAGCCTGTATTCAGGAAATATCCCTTTAAACGAGCTGCCAGGACTTCTGTACTGTTGTGATATCACAACTATACTATATATAGGTAGAAAATGTCGCCACAGTGCTGGTACAGTCATTCTCCGGCTGCAATGGCGATGCATAGACATCAAGAGTGCAGCGGAAGACCCGGAAACACTAACCAATCAGAAGACACTAAGCGTTTTCAGGAGGGGGGGGGGGGGGGGGGGGGGGTCTTAAAGAGACAGGCACATATGGTGAAAACAGGTATATTCAGAAAGACAGTATGAGAAAGATAATGTTCTATGAACATTAAAGCATGTAAACATATTTTAGAAGAACCATGAATTGCATCTATAAACCTGAAAATAAGCATAATATTGGACCTTTAAGGTATGGTAATCAACCCTGCTGAGTTTATTGAGACATCTACTATATGTTATGGTTAATCAACAGGCTAACTAGTTAAACCTTGGAGACCGTCACCACATGTTGTCCCCCTCTCCCTTGTCTGTCCAATACAGGTGAAATTCCAAATAAATGTTTGATTAGAAATTAGACATTATTATAGTTAAAAATAAATGTATAGTTACAGTATGGTAATCCCTTGGAGCTAAGATGCTTGAATGCATGACGTTAAAATAGATTACATTAAAAAGCCTCCCTCTCTCACACACATTTATATATTGTATATTACACCCACACAGGCTCAGCTTTGCCATGTATCAGAGCAAAGAAGTTAAGCCTCCTAATCAGATGACAGAGACTCACAGCGTTAAAACTAAAGGCCTGCGTCTTGGCTCTCATGCATACGAGCTATTTGGCTAATCCTGACTATGAAGTAAATTTGAGGAGAGATTTTATGTGTCATTGGTTGCGACAGCAGCATCTCATTCATATCTCCGCTTCTTCCTGCATCCAGTCAATGTGATGCAGCTTTCATAATCTCCATGTGGTTTTCAGTCAATGGAGACAATATCACTCATTATCACGGTATAATCTGCATCGTGGTTAAAGCTTTGAAGAGGGTGGAAATAAACTTTTCTTGCAAAACTCTAAACTCTAAGGTAGGACGTTGCTCCATAACACGACTTGACTATTTGTTTGGATCTATTCAGAGATGAAACCAGATATGAGTGTGAAGACAAATGCTGCATGACGGGGAATTAGGTTATGTAAATGAGGCACAGTAATAATATAATTTAACATCCCGTCTCCCCATTCATACCTTAGACTTGACTAGTGCGGTTTCTAATTTAAATGAGATTAGATTTACATAAAGATTTCCCATTAACTTAGTCCCAGGTGACCCCTTCCTGATGGTACCAACTGGTTCCCCAACCCCCCCCCCCCCACACACACACACATACACACACCCCAATACACACACACACACACACACACACACACACACACACACACACACACACACACACACACACACACACACACACACACACACACACACACACACACACACACACACACATTTCACATTTTTCACAAGTATGTGGCTCGGTGTGACCTCTTAACAATGCCAGGAGTGTACCATTGACACACTAGTCTGATGAAATTCTCGTCAACAGGTGTTAAGTCGCCAAGTTGAGATGACTACATGTTCGTATTGTAATTGTCAGATTAAAATAATGTCTAAGAATGTTCGGCTCTTCCTTCCTTTAAATTCATAACTGTAAGATTTGAGATACGTTGTTTCTAGCCGCGGTAAAATGTAATCGCAGGTGAGCCTTTGGGACCTCATCTCCCAGAGTTTCTCTCCTTAGCCTCTTTTTTTTCTTTCAGAGCCCTCCATCTTGTCACGTTCGTGCTATTCTTAATGATTATTTGCCCTTCTTCTCTCAGTTTAACAGTCTTCTTTCTCTTTCTGTTGTTCCTCCATTTTAAGTCAGCAGTAATGAAATGCACGTGGGCCAGTCATACACATTGGAACTCAGAAGTTGTGAGTTCCCGATTTCCGATTACAATGAAACGCAGCATACGCTTCAGTTACAAGCTCCATCTGTGCAGACCAAACACTGGCATTAGTAAGTAATAGAAAACGCAGGTAAATGTAGGTACAGCTTATTTATTTATACAGGATACACACTAACTGGGTGACATGCTGCAACATCCGAACACCATTTCTCAAGTCACCTCAGGGTTATGTCCACTTCCCTGCTCTCTCACAGAAGGTGGCACATTGTTTAACAGAGATGAAAGCTCTGAATGGGTTATGTGTACACTGCGGGAGGAACGTTTTCGCCTGACACACTTACTCAAACGCACACACATGCTTGATGCATTTTTCTCTGAACTGGGGCAAATTTCAAACAAATCTCCTCCGCCTATCACATCCTGTCCTTTGGAGTTTACACTGGGAGTGAGTAGAGAACAAGAAGAAGAAGAAGAAGAAGAAGAAGAAGAAGAAGAAGAGGAGGAGGAGGAAGAAGAAGAGTAGTCTTGGAGCTGACCTAAAAACAACTCCTCATGGACATTCTCCATGTCTCAAAGATGCAAGGCCATACTATCAAATATTTACTAAAAAGCTGTACCCGATCACTGTGCGGGGTGGGGGTTGGGGGGCTGGTTCGGAAAGAAAAGGTCTTTGAAAATGATTCTAGCATCTGTGAGCAGCAGTATATATAGGAACTCTCACCCTCAAGGTCTTTGAATGGCGATGCAGAGAGAAAGAAAAACATTTCCTTTCTTTCCCACTTCCCCTCAATTCAACTGAGTGATTATATGGGCCAGTATAGAGTCTTTCAATGTGACTGATGCTCGCTGTAATTCTTTCAATGCTCTGGGATCATGAGAGAGCATTTGCATATGTATGATCACGCTGCACAATAAGTAATCTCGCCAACACATGCAGGGATTCACTACACACCAGTGACTTAAGCCCTCAAACCCAATTTCACATATTCTTTGCAATTAAGGTGCTTTTTTGGGGCTGTTTTTGCTATTTCGGATTACCATTACTCAGCATGTGTTTGATCAAGCTGAAAAGGGAACTCCGGAAAACCATATCATTCATATGAAAATGAGTCAAAGTACTCAATGGTGTGCAACCAAGCTGCTTCCTGTCATTGAGGCAACACCATTTACAGTAACATCTAAGAGGCAGAACTCATCCTGACCACTAGGGGGTAGAGGTCCTCTTGCTGTGAGTAACTCCGCAGGCATTGCAAGGAGAAAGAGGAAAAAAAATGATGCCATGGTTTCCAATGAGCGGCCCTGTATGTATGCCACAGACAGTTGTTAAAGATGACAATGAAGAAAAAAAGTGTGTGCGTGTGCGTCGGGGTGGGGGGTGCAGAGTGCATCGCAATGAATTCATTTTCTGATATGCATAAAGGGGAGTGGAAAGGAAGCTGAGGGGAGTTCTTGTAATGACTGCAGAGGTGGAAATTTTGATTTCACATCGTCAAGCAGGAGCCTTTACAATACCGTTTTAAATCCTTCCTCCCCCCTGACAGCGTAATAGCCTCACTCACTTATTGTAGGCGACTGTCAAAGCTTTTAATTGCATTGTTGTGGAAAGAGACGTCTCTGTCACTCAACTGTAGATGCTGCGTTTCACTCTGTGTATGCTACTGTCACTCAGACCTGCCAGGTGTTCGTTTGTGACGATGTGTGTATGTTTTCTTGCCTCCGTATATGTCAGGACTCGTGTGACGGAGTGGCAGTGACACATTTGATCAACTCGTGTGCAGAGGTGACAGTCTCTTGGAGGTTCCTTTCTGCAGGTGACATCTGCAAAGTTTGCATCATGTGTGGAGGGACAAAGAAGAGAAGGAGTCAAGTCTTTTTTTTCTCTTCTCTTCTCTTCCACCCTGATAAGATCTTGTGTACTGTCAAGGGAATTGACAGTGGCTGCCTCGAAGCGCTGTGGGTCACCGTCAGTATCGGCTAGTGTGTCCATCACAGGTCTGACCTCAGGAATAAAGTCTTGGACCAAAGGCTAGGGAAAAGAACACAGGGCTGCAGGAAGGGAAGAAGTTGATGGATAGAGATGGAGAAGAAATAGGCAGCTGGAGAGAAGGATGGATTGGATCAGGGAAGATGATTCTATATGACATGATAAGGAGAAGACAGCTCTCACCGTCACCAGAGGGACGATGGACTGGACTGGAGGCACGAGGACACGTGTATAAGGATCAAAAAAGTAATATCGTAAAATATTCTGTATCTATCGGGGAAGATAAAGCACAAAGATTATATGGCAAACGAAACAATAACACTCAAATCTGCGATAATTGATTTTTTTTTGGTACACAAAACAGGTGCCTTGGCTTTGTTCAAAGGTAAGAAATCCTCATGCCAGCACCTCTAAAGCTCACTAATTAACATTCTTTATCTCTTTTGTTAAACCTGTACAAAAAACAAAGTGTAAAAATGCTGTTTTATGGGGGATTCAGTTGCCGGGCAACCAGCAGAGATTCAGAAGTTACTGGTCCAGGTTAAAAAAAATAAATAAATAAGGAAAACAGCAAATCTCCTACAACTGTAAAGCAAAAAGACATATTTGATATTTCCTCATAGCTTCATTTGGGGACAAAGCGTGAGGTGCGAGATAATTAACTTATGACCCTGAACAAAATTGCTGTCTGTTGGCTCCAGATCTAAAAATACAGCTTTTGTTGAAATACAGTGGTGATGGAGGTGTAACAGCGTCAACACCAACGATGAGCCTTATCAATCCAAGCACACATTTTAGTTTAGCAGGCGCAAAGACTTTGAGCTAATTAATTGATTTTAAATTGGCTGAGACGACATGGTGGCCACAGGCACAGCGTGACGCTTAATGGGGGGAAGGGGGAGGGGGGGTCCATTTGACAATTGTTATCCCCTACATGTGCACACACACACACTTTCCAACACACAAACACACTAAAGCCGTGCACTTGCAAACCCCCTTGAGTGTGGTTGTGATGATGTTAATTGAGAGGTACTGTAGCAACTCCATGCTCCTCATGCCATGAAGCTCGCTGGGAACAGGATAATCATCGGGACTATGCACAGGCTCCACGGCCCACAATCCTTTGCTGACTGGGAGTTCTCAGGGGCTTAGCTGGGGTCAGGAACCCTTTTCTATTCCTCAGCTCCGCTCTGACAGAGCAGCCTATTAAACTTGCCTTTATTATACAGGGTCCCGATACACCCTAAAATAAAGTCTTGGAAGACTTTCACAGATGCTGCTGGTTTTATTTCCACATTTATTATGTGCAGCCGGCTCAGCGCGACATCTCTCGAGCTGCATCTTATAAACTGTTGCCATTCTAAAGTCGTTATCCGAACATCACACACATCTACAAAAGCAAGCACACATGCAAATGCACAAACAATATGACAAAACAGTTATACCACATCATTTTCACAGCGCTTCATCTTCTGAGTTCGGGTGTTCCTGAATGCGAAGATGCCTTGTTTGGATGAATAAGGCGTAAAATTAAATGTGATTGGGTATGGCTTGCTATCTGATACCCTCCCCCAGGCTTCCTCACAGAAATGAGTGGCGTTATAACTTCGAGGATGGGCTCCTATGTTTTGATGCAATCTCTGAGATAAACATGAATCCGAAGACGTGCCGGTGAAAGCGATGATTCATCGTAGAGATGTGGGGCTTACTGTAAAGGCAATTATCCGCATACAAAAGAGACAATGCTGATACACGAGCCGAGGTGCACTATGCAGAGGGGAGTTTATTAGCATTAGTTATTGCACCTGAAGCAAATTTCCTGCTCATATACAGGAAATTGGCTAGTGATGGAGAGAATAAAAAATCTTTTGTTTAGGGAGGTATTCATGAGTCAACAAGTCATTGCAGTCATTACTGAGCACATTATATGGCTAGAGAAAACATATCAGAACATCACATATGCTGCAAACATATTACAGTTTGAGGATTTACACTGTGCATCTACTGTAAAGAACTGACAGTATTACATATTATCC
This sequence comes from Echiichthys vipera, assembly GCF_963691815.1. NCBI lineage: Eukaryota > Metazoa > Chordata > Actinopteri > Perciformes > Trachinidae > Echiichthys > Echiichthys vipera. The sequence continues at coordinate 13,833,280 of NC_139845.1, read as the reverse complement.
ACGGCCAGTTTAATCTGTTTTGGTATTATTCTGAGATTGGGAACATCGCCTGAACAATAATTACACTTCCACTCAGCTGGATGGCCGCTGAGAAGCAGCAGCAGAGGGAGGGAGGCCGTTTGCCTCTCAGCATTAACTATCTCTCTCTGATAGTCTGCAAATGAGGAGGATCTCGCCGTTGCCAGAAACTAAACGAGTTGAAGAAAATCACCATGGTCAATAATCCTGACCTAATGCGGTAACTGAACTCCACTGACATACCTGTTCACGCCCACCGATTCCGGCCTCCTCCTGATTCAGTATTACATCCTATGTGTTTTGCTTTTTAAATGATGCTTCTCAAGGTGAATTATGGTTGTAGAAAATATATTTTTTTTCTGCCTCCACCAGGAACCTTTTTTTTTTTTTTGATAGATTGCAGCGGGAGCAGTTTTCCAATCCCAAAGCAGCCATGGATTTAGGACACATTCTCATTTTCTGCATTTCTTATTACCACGATAAGAACTTAATGTGTAAGTTACATTAAAGCATACTGTAACGCAGCTGATCAGGAATACCAATAACGTGCTATCTTGAACTCGTGTTTCTGTTACCATGTAATTGTTACATTCACCTCATAACATAACTAAGGAATCCCACCAGACGATGGGTGTTTGAAAAGCTTCTGTTCACCCTCACACCCCCACACACGGACACACATACCCTCCCCGATTGCAATCAGTATCTTTAGAACTGTCCTGATTTCCATCTTTTCTCCCTGAGAGGGTTCAACATTAATTTGGTTTTTGGTGGTGAATATGTATTGGCATTAATCATAGAAGATAAAAATTTGCAAGTTTAATTCTGCCCTCTGCACATTGGCTGCTTATAAATAGTGTTTTTTTTTTTTTTACCCCTACAACTTGTTCAATAAAAAAAGATTTGCCTTGATTATAACTCAGTGATTTTCAAGTGCACTTAATGGCCTATTGTTTAAATTTGTCAAGCGCTAAGAGTTGTTTTGTTGTCTGTTAAGAGCGGTAATTAGCCGAGCGCAGTCTGTCCTCAAACGCCATATCTACATGACTCAGCTGTTTCAGCCAATTTATCTCTGGACTGTCACAACAATGGAAGCTAATGAAGAAAATGGGCATTTCAAGCATCCACTTTTTAAAAGTCACCAATGCTGCACACTTTGTCACAGCAGTACAAAGTGTTCTTTATGACAGCTTTCTTCAACTTCACTATGACTCCACTTGTTTATATTTAATCTATTATTTGAAATATTATACAATCTAGCACAGCAACCTTTTTTGTCTGATGTTTCCCAAAAGCCCAGTCGGATTAATTTTAGCTTTATTATGTCAACAGTTCATCGATTACTTTTAATGACTGCAGTTTTTTAGTCATTACTGTTTACTAACTATTTCAACTGTGTATCTTTGGGAATGCCCAACTATACAAGTGTACTGGGAGGAGATAAGAACTTTATCCACCGCCACAATAGAAGAGTTTCATAATGCCCTAGACTGTGTATTTCCAGGGCTTCCCAGTAAATTGCAAAGTAAATACAAGTAAGAGGATGGTTACATTCTGTTTACTTGAAGCTAGATATAAAATTGCTCTTTCATTGAAATCTATTAGACCAAGCAAACAATGTTGGGATGATGGATCGTGCAATGTTTCGCTGTGGAGATCAAGGGGAAATACAACCCTCCTGATAAGATTTGGGGCTCATTCATAAAAGTCATGGGTGGAGAGGATTTTGCGTACTTTATGTGTTGGACTACTTTTAAGTTTTACTGTCATTTTTGACTTTTGCTAATCTAAAGTGTCTGAAAAATGTCTTTTTATCCACCAAGATGTGATTTTTATACCTCGTCAATTAACAAAACAGCAGAAGGAGCCCTAATTACATTAGCCTACTGTATATCGTACATGCCTTGATGTGCTTTGGTTGCTTGGTGTGCCTATTAGTGTGCACCTTGTGTGTCCATGTTTATCCTTAAAACTGTTTATCTATTACTCTTAACTATTTCAAAAGTGTATTTGTTACTTTTAGCTACGTTTTTCAACTGTTTATTAGCTAACTTTTTTAACTGTTTGTGTACTTTTTATATTATTATTATACATTCATTTGAACTATTTCAACAGTTTGTGTACTTTTAGCTCACTACTAATGTTTATCCATTTTTTTCATTAATTGTTTATCCATTCCTTTTAGCTTACTATTTCAACTGTTTATCTATTTCTTTAAACTACTTTAAAAGTAATGATTACTTTTAGCTTTCAAATAATTTCAATGTTTAGACTGCTCGCTAGTGTTGTGGAAATGGATTTCTTCAATAATGATCAACAAACAGGATCAGCTTTTTCTTTGTGGTTTAATTTGATAAAGTGTTTTCTTCTGCAGACAAAAATACGTTCACCCCTGCTTCCTCACAAAGCTCAGAGTTTAGCAGAAATTACCCCGAGCCCACTGATGCTCAGCCTTTTAGAGGAGGAGACACCCCATCCAGACAGACAGGGTCACAAGGTAATAGATAGAATGAACTAAGCCTTGGTTGGGTGACGTCTTTAGACCAAACCAAACATGCCTTGGACATTACAATCCCTCTCTGAACTTCTCTCATCACAAGGTCTCTAACACAGGGTCCACATAGGCCATAAAAACAGTCATGAGTTATCTGCAAGAAACAGGATGTACAGAAGCACAGATATGCCATTATACCATGTCATTAGGCAGTTATTTATGTTATCCATTTAGCACCAACAAGCTATGTACTAGTCATATGATAAGGTTAAACAGAGGAGACACTGAACTGCGTCTGACCGGACAAAACTATGATTATGAATTACAAATATCCCAAATTCCCAAAACACTAGCTGACAGCGTCTCATAAACACAACACATTCGCTGACTGATCGCGTGATTAAAAAAAAAGTACCTCACTGGAATCACGGCTCTATGCGATCTACGATATATCCAAGGATGGAAAGAGTACTTGCAGATCATACTTAAGTGCAACTAATTTCACTTTATAGATGATAATATATGCATAGAGTAACTTCATGTCTCCTTGAAGCAGTTCAAAAAATGAGCAGTACTAGAAGTTGCCATCTCTCCTACTTTCTTCATTCCTCTGGTTAGATCATTTTTCTTCTTGTTCACTGGTGTATGTGCCACAGAACAATGTAAACTAGAGTCCCATCATTGTAAGGAGATTGTGTCCTGAAATGGGAAGCAGCAGCAGCAGCAGCAGCAGCAGCCGAGTCCTTTGGATCATCTCTCTACAGATTAAAAGCTTATTCAAATTATAATTCTTCCTCTCTTATAAACAAGGCAAGCTTTGCCTTCCCTGTGGAGAAGTGCTAGTAAGTAGCTTTGCAAACATTTGGGTCTAGAAGCGCACAGATTGAAGCTTGAATGATCTACTTCTTGTTTATGAAATGAATGCCCAAAGATGTAAATGGATTATAAGTCATTTAACAATATTGTGGAAAACAAATTTGGTAATTGTTTTATGTAATCTAATATTGACTTAAGTAAATTGTTTTATCATTGTTTGAGAAAAGAAAAAAAATTATATCTGTATTGCAGTTGTCCCCTGAGCATTTAAAAAAAAATCGATGTCTTAATTCTGATCTTTCAAAATGACATTTGTCGCCATCGAGCCCCTATGGAACCCTGTTAGCAAACAGGTTTATCATTCGGTTACAAAAGAGCAATGGGCAGAACAAAATCCCAGCAAGATTGCAGTTATGTAGCATAATTTCTTTGATCACTCTTTTTGTAAGCTATGGAGCACTCCCTTGCTGTAAAAAAATAAATAACATGTACTTTGACAAGAAGAAGCTGCTTTGCTGTAACCAGCTCTGCTCTACTCATGCCTTTGGCAGCTTGGCAGTCCCAACGCTTTGCATATTCATGTGAAACTATGCCTGACAATCGAACTGCAATGCCTTGACACCTTATTGCAAGCACAGTTGATAGTACAGTAGGTAAGACGCTGATCCTCAGTATAGAGGTAACCTGTCAGCCAGGTGTCTGCCTCTCACAGCAGTGTTTCCTCAAGTCACAAACATTTAGGAGACAGGAAATTCTGGGTTTCATCACGATTCACCTCAACATGCTTAAAAGAGAGAAATTGTTTTAATGAGGTGGAGTTATTCCCTCTCTTTGTCTTCAAAACAAACCCATGATACCACAGGCAAATGGCAAATCAGTTTTGTTGAATTTCTATTGGTTTCACTGCAAAAATGAAGACATTTTATGCATGTATTATTACTCCGAAAATATTAACGTCCAGAGATGCTAATTTTCTGCTCGCAGACAACTCTATTTGCAACATTTACTGCTTATTGCATGTTACATCCTGACAACTGTGATTATTAATATGTTCCTAATAAATCCATTCAGCCAGATGATGGCTCACTCAAGCCAAAACTACACTGTTGTGTTTTGTCCTTCGGAAAGTGTGAGCCCATTTATTAATAATATGGTGCTAACTTTCCAGTAAGCTTTCAAATTATACAGTCAGGCCATATTCAGATCTGTCTAAATGAATGATGTGCAATTACTGTTCCTGCTCCCCTCCTAACCTCTGTGCTAGGCACACGCACAAGTGCCGCCTCGGCACACTGCCTCGACAATTCAAACTGCGATGTCATATCGCATTATGAAGAATGACCTTTGTCTTTGCTGTATCACAAGCCTGGAGTCTCTACTTAATCAAAGATGATTAGTTCAATTTACTAAGTCTGTTCAGTAATGGGTGCACAGAGGACCGGCGGCACTAGGGAGAGGTCAGAATGAGAGGAATTCAACCCCTCTGTCATTTGAATGACGTGCGTGGGTAAACATTCACGGTGGCTCAGCTGGTGAGGATGCCCTTTCAATGCAGAATTCTTGGTTTACACAATTGGTTTATCTTATATTTTTGACTTGTTTTATATGTATGATTTGACATTTTTGCATAACTACTAACATCTAATCAATAAACAAAAGAATATATATATATATACATGATTTACTGCTATCAGTATGATGTCTTTCGTATATGCCATATCACAACACTCCTGGTATTTGATGTATATATATTATAGCAAAGTGCATAAGAAATGTTTTCAAAATAGCAAGCAGCAAGTCTAATGGAGATCCACCAGCCAGGTGATCAGTCTAGGCTGTACTCAATCAAATGCAGAGTGAAAATATCAAAATGTTCATGAAGATTCATCAAATAAGATCAATTTTATTTCATCTCAGAGTGTTGGCAAGGATAAGGGGTTTATATTAAATAGGACTGATGTGTATATGTACGTGCACAAAAAAGCTTGTGAGTTATTATTAATTATTATTTTCCATGCAGGGTTGTGTGCCTCCGTGCTCCCCACATGTACAGCTTTTCTCTCTTTTTGACGATTGCATGCAGATAACCATGTGTCAGATGTGACAGCAGGTGATAAAATGTTCACAAATTAATTCTCTTCATGAAACTGTCAGGAGTGAAAAACTACCTTTCAGTCCCTCTGGTTTCCCTCCAGTGTTCCACATACGCTTGGCACATTAGCATTAGGTTTTGTAAAAGTATATGCACTCTTAACATTGGAGGCCTGTTTCAGTCAGCTCCTGATGTGCAGAGGCAAAAAAGGCCTTTGTCAGACTAATTTGTTAACTGATAGAAAGTCCCTCTACTCTAAGGTTGCGAGAGCCTTGCCCTGGGCATCTACTCTCTCTACCAATTAAATGAAAGCTAATTAAAGCCATTTATGCAAAATTAAACAATTCAACAGGTTGCTTGCCACAACCTATGAAAGTCAGTGTTAAGACATGCTTATCTAGTCGGGAGTGTGTGGTAAAAGCTAAACAGAAAAGGTCACACTTAATGATGTGAGCCAAATTGTATGCTGTTTGTCTAATGCTGTCTGCATGTTGCATGTTAAACTCCTGAAGATTTTAATTTAATCTGGCCCCATTTTTGATACTTTTTATATATAGAGTGTTTTTTCCTGCAATAGAAGTTTGTATGTAAGTTTGTACACACAGTTGTTCCCTCTTTTCATAGTAGTAGTAGTAGTAGTAGTAGTAGAGTTCACCATTTCCAGGCTGGACTAAAATTGCCTTCTGCACATGTAAAATGACCTTCATCAGAGTTCTGCCCTAAATCTAATTTAGTTTAATTTAATTTAGTTGCTTAGCTCTGGGATGTGAGAGCCTTGCCCTAGGTGTTGACTCCCTCTACCAAATAAATGAACGCTAATTAAAGCTATTGAAGCAAAATAAAACAAGACAACACAAGTTGCTTGTGCATAGTAAAAAGGGACAATTTCTGCCCATGTTTATTTTGCTTTTGTTTCCACCAGGACAGCAAATCCATAACCCACCCAGTGTGTCATACACCTTGACATTTTGCTGCTAAGGCAATTAAAATGTGTTGTTGTTCATATTAAATGTGCAGTCACACATTTACTCTTGTTAGGGAACGTTTTAGTTACCTGTCTTGCTACGAGTTAAATATTGAGGAACTGCTAATAGAAAAAATCAACCTGAGGGGGAATAAACTACTCCAAACATGTCCTAAGAAAAGGAATCTGCAAATTTTCATTCATTCATTGTTGGTAAAAGGTTTGATATGACATAAAGCTTAGCAGGTAGATTATGGTACTAATACAGCACATGCCAATGACAATTGGCAGGCAGACTCCAACACTACACTTAGGGATTCAATAATGCATCTCTTCTGTGTCAATTCATGCTAAAATAAATGCACTTATGGTCCCGTATGTTGCTTTGGACATTATGAATTTGCCAAATGGCTGCTATTATGTAGTAAGCATTCTAAGTGCAGCATCTAGCTATAGAAAGACTATGAATAATGGCACATTAGGGTTGCATCTCAGTCTCTGTGTCATATTTTGCGTTCATACTATTCTGATACAAACTATAAATTACACCGCATCTGACCGTAACATACTCTCGGCAGGAATTAGTGTGTGGACGATGTGGAGAGAGCTGTTTCAAAAACAGGGGAGAGCAAATGGAAGTTGGCAGAAGGAGAAGGAAGAAAGAGAGAAAAACAGACAAAGAGACAGTCTGCTGGATCCAGCACAGTGGATGCTCCAGCTATCCAATCTGAGCAGTAAAACGCATTAATACCTATTGAAAATATCCTCGCTGCCTGATGGAATCCCATAGGAGGTATGACCAGTCTTACCTCAATATCAGCTTCTGATCTAATTTGACAAATGGATACCTATTACACAATTCCCTATGATAGGTGGGCTAGGCAGTGGAGTGTGGGTGCTGCCGCTTTGAATTTAGAAATAAAACCTCCCATCCTAAATTCCTCCGCTATACCTGATCCTCTAGATCTTCCTGGATTTGTAGGTTATCTTTAGGTTGTATTATTATTGAATTCACAGGAATGCTGGCTATGCTAAAAACACACTACCCACATCTTCAATATCTCTTCATCAAGCTGCACCGCAGAGTGAAATTTACCGTTCGACATGCGGTTCACTTTCTCCTCTGAGCACTGTGTTTGACCTTTTTCTGTACTAAATGCAATTAGAATAATGGACAGACATGACCACAGAACACATACAATTTTCTTCACACATACATCTCTCTCTAAAACATAATTATCTATTTAGAGTCTAGAGTAGTGTTAGGCTGACAGGGTATTTTATTTTTCTGTCTTTAGTTGTGATTTTACCTAATGAATCTACTAAATTAGACTTATCCTCTCAGTGAGTGTGACATTACAGAAGACTTGCTGGCACAGCTGGAGAGCTGGTAAGTAATTTCCTTTCATTATCTAGTCATGCTAATGATCTAATTTTAGAAAAAATGGTGAAAACAGTGACCATTAAGGCAAAATCATTCTTGATTTTCAGTCTCAACTTTGTGTTTTATCAATGAACACATTTAAATGTAATCTGCATTATTTCAAGTTACTGCTTAAGAGATTAAATTAAACCTATTGTCTGCAGGTTGTTTGTTAAGAATATTATAATAAAGGGTCACAAAATGACTTTATTCTGCTGTTCTCATTAGTTCCTACTGTTTTGACTTGCAAAGCATGCGACTTTACCCTTTTGGTTCACTCTCATGGCTCTCATCAGGGTTGTTTAGGCAACAGCAAAAGCTCTAAAAAGCCAAAGCAATAAGCCAAACAAGGGGCCAACAAGTTCACCATCAACTTCAGGTACATACATAACAAGGTTTCCTGTAATGAGAACACGTTTTTGTTGTCTCATTGTGTGTGTAATGAGTTACACAGACTGAAGGACACATCTTGTTATAAACTAAAGGTTTTAATCGTTACAACCACAGCCAAACTGTATGAGCAAGAACATTTGTTAGTTTGTTAAGTAGTTCTATTTTAATATGAACTGTTTTAATATTCTTAGAAAGCACACAATGAGAATGACTCAGAGGTAGGGATGTCACGAGAACCGATACTAGCAATACCGTTTACCGTAACAAGCAAGGCAGCATTCATGAGGACAGCTACAACACAGCTACTAATCCAATTCACGTTTTAACGAGTTAGCGCTTTCTTTTTCTTATCTGTCATACTGAAATACATGTTACATTATGTTTGGGATGGCTCACGGGCACACCTGTTGCAATAATGCATATGAACTGTAGGTTTAACGTTTGCCTGTGCCTCGTTGTAATGCAGCCTCGGCTAAGCAGTTAGCACGTATATTTCAGTCGGCCTTATCAACTGAATACTTTTGTAAATGTTTGCAAAAATTTTTATATTAATGTTTTAACATTAACTACCTGCCACCTCCATGTCTGTTAAAATGACTTCATCTAATGTTAGTAATTAGGCGTGCAGGCGTGCGCCAATGTGTGCATTCTCTTGAATGTATGAATCTTAAGTTGTTGCACTACAACCAATGGTTGCACTGTAACTTCTGTTATGTTATATTCTGTTTGTCTATTATAGAAATGGCATTTTTAGTATTTAACCAATTTGCCAATAAAGAAGTTCATGTTTAAGTAAATGGGATCTTAGAAAATCCTTTTTTTTTTTTACCCTGGTCTTTATTTGGCATTGAGAATCATGTAATTGCACCGGTACTGGCACCAACTACCAAAACTTCAGTAGTCGGTGCCAGTACCAGTGCAATTACATGATGGTGTACCTGTCTATCCAATCAAGCCTCAGATTACCTGCAGTGATTTTAGCTTTTCATATCATTTCTCATAAAATATCCTTTCTTATTGTTCCTCTATGTAATATTCAGCCAGTAGGGCAGTTTGTGTGTTTTTTTTTTAATCATAACCAAGTCTCATGATTAAAGAATCAGATAATCTTGTTTTAACACTTTCCCAACACAATGATCAAAGACTCTTACTTGACAATGTTTGTTGTTCTGTTACAACAGAAATACCGTTCCTTTCAAAAGAAGAGCCAAAGTGTAAATAATTTAACCTCTCTCTCTGTAGCACATGGTGTTGATATTAAACTCACGCAGCATTAGCAATCACATAAACAAAAAGAATGAAAATAAGTAACAAAAGCAATGTAATAGCAAACAAAAAAAATAAATGCTGATGCTAATATAATGATGAGCCGGCTAGCCTGAGCACCAATAACACAGGTCATTTCAAAGCTGAGGGTCCCTATTGCAAAAGTCTTGAACCGAGATTTTGGAAAATCCAGAAGTGTTCTGGCTGCGGATCTGGGATTGGCACTGACACATAGGAGGTTTACAACTTTGGGCCAAACCAAAGGAAAAACTTAAATTTGAGGTAATTTCTTTTGTCTGTCTGCACTACTTGAGATCACTGCTGCTGCATAAGACACACACCAGTAGAACAGCTTAAACATCAAGGGACATAAGCATGAATGACTTCCTCCAGATCCCTAAATGGTAGCAATGGCCAAAAAAACTAATCTGAATACTCCACATTTAAACTGATAAATGTCTTTGGTGTCCCTAAACTGATTCGTGGCCCTCTCATCCCGATAAGGGACTAGATGAGACAATGCCATGGGTCTGGTTGATGGATCTACACTGCTACGTTATGTTTTGATGTGTTGCTTGCCAGAAGGTCTGACTAATGCAGGAGTTGTCAGAAAGATTATCATTGCTTTAATGTAAGGAGGTGAACCAACACTAAATCTTGAGAACAGTGGCAGGGAAATAAAACTTGGGTTTTGTGCCCTTCTTCTGCTGTTGATGGCGATGGTTCACAGTGTACAGTGTAGAGAGATGATGTTGTTTTTTTTTACATTCAATACCTCAATCCCCTGGTGGCTCACAACTTTACACTATACCAATGAGGTAAAGTGGCGTGTTGTTTGCTCAGTAATTATGGTCTTTTAATTTTTAATCTGAATTTAAATCAGCTTTCTTTTCTCATCTGTACAGAGGAAATTGCCGATGCTAATGAGCGATAGAGGAGAGTTATTCAGTTAGCATCCAAGCCAAAAATAAATAGTGTTTAATTTCTCAGGTAAATTAAGAGTATGTGTCTGCTGCTTCCTCTCCTCTGGGTAAATGACCTGTGGAAGGTGAAAAGTCAGCTGAACATATGACTTTTGATTAACAAGACTGCCCCTTGACGAGATGAGAGTTTTATAACAAATTTACGCCTTGCTGTTTTGCTGTCCCAACCCGTTCTCCTCCCAACAACAAAAAGAAAAACTCGTCTCATGTACCCCCTTTGCCAGGACCCTTTGATGTCACTTGTCATGAGCTGGTTAGTTCTACACGTCAAACAGTGATGCTCCACTGCAGTCGCTATTTTAAACACGCGAAACACAAAATTGACAGAACCACTTGGTTAGGTTTAGGCGGCATTATATGATGCCCTACACCAGGCATCTGTTTTCAGCAAAAAAACCTCTTAAAACCCAAGGTACACTACAGTCTCTGCACCAAATGGCAGGCAGAAAGTTGGAACAGCAGCTTCATTAATTATTTCAGAAGCTTAATGCTTAGTTCCCCTTCCTTTGTCAAGTTTATAACTCCAGGTTTTAGTTTTGCCACTTAAAGGGATACTTTGCACAAAGCGGAGATGTCCAGAAACTTCCACAAATTTAAATGAATTATTTAGTTGCCTAAATGTAGCTAAATATTAATTATATATTTGGAAAGGCAGAGAAAATGAGTCTATTTTGTTTTTTTCAGTTTGGAAAACTTCTTGTAAAAACTTTTCACCTTTCAATCTGGCTTGTTAAGAAAGTGTTGGAATTAATGCATAAAGTATTTTGTCTGTTGGTTGGTGTCAAAAGCCTGCAGGGACAGAAGTGGTTAGTTCAGTATCTCAATGAAGTGTATTGTCCCTGTTTCCCTCCATTGCTTGCACAGTTTAGAGATGACAATCGGCAGCCAGCAGAGCGTAACATGGTGTCTCATTTCTCATTTCAAAGCAGGTTAATCAGTAAATTAGCTTTCAATATAGATGTTTGCACTTCCACAGGATGTTATGATGATCGGCTTTAAGGCATTTTCAACAGATCTTTTCAGAACAAGCTACTGTGCAGTTCAGACTTCATGAATGGTGCTAGAGTCCCTCTGTGATCACGCTCTGATGCACACTGATAATAAGCGGCATCGTTTACATAATACTTTTTCCTACGATACTGGCTACACCATGTGCACATCCAGCCAATGGATAATATGGCCACTAGCTGATGTTGTGTGTTCTAACGTCACATCTGTCCCTACAAATAACTCATCACTAAAGATCTAACCACTAAAGCAGGTTTCAACCAAAAGTCTCAGACTATTTGAGTGCCCTCAAATATTCCACTGAGAAGTTTGGTAGTTTAAAAGTATAAACACCCCTGAAAACTCTTAATCTGCCCTTGGGTGCCTCCCTCTGTGGCAATGTCATAGCCAAGGTTTTAAATATTTATCAGAGGTATTGGTTCATTAAAATGGAGAGGGGCTGCAGATATCCTGCCCTCTAATCCATTTTAACGAACATCTGCCAGCATTGCATTCGAGAACATGTCATTAAATTTAGCTGCAAGAGTAGTGCTTTATAATCTCCTCCCAACCAAAACACTGAAGTCCTCTGAATTATTGAATTCATTATGATAAACATGTGCTTTAAAAAAATCTACTGAATAATCTTTGCCCAGGGCGTCTAATCATTTTGTACTAATCAACAAGTGTGTTAGTTATTGCCAAGTGTTTTCTCTAAAACACATCATGGTACAGCATGTTCTTTGGAAGAATCCTGTTGTTCTTAAAGTGCAACCACAATTTCTGAGTGAAAGAAGAAAATAATAAAGCGGCCCAGAATTCTCTTACAATCCCCACAAATACAAGTTAAAATGTCCACAGTAATCCAACAGTAAATCCAGTATTTAATTTCCCTTTTTTCGGTTCAGCTGATAATCTAGTTTAGAGCAGAGCAACTGTAAGATTTACCAACATAACCTTTCCCCACATAATTCATAAAGAGAAGCAATTATAGATTGGAACAATACATGAAAAAGAGCCATCACCACATTGCAAGACTCCCTTCTTTCTCAATAATGCAGGAGATAATCCTATCAAAAGTGAAATGCACTAACATTTATGAGGTCAAGCCCTCACAGTAGCAACAAGCAAATGTTTTTTTCTGGGCTGTATTCACAAGAGACGGCGGACATTTTGACAAAAGTTCCAGCTGTGCATTTCCATTCTTTTCCAAAATATTGAGCAGGTGCACTTGCTACTGCACCGGTTGTCAGATTTTAGAAGGTCTTGAGATCTGACAACATTTTATATTTTACAACCCCTGAAACGAAGACATTTGAGAATGCTGGTGACCTCATTTTGGTTTGAAAACCTCAGGGCTGCGTTTTGAAGCAATTCTTACCTTTCCTTACCTTACCTGCATTGGAATGCCGGCAAATCATTTTATTTGGATCAAATAAAATGATCTGTCGGAATTTTATCAGAAATATATGAGAATTGAATATTGATGACACCTGCTGGATTTCTTTTACATGTTAGCGTGCCATACGCTTATTAGGAGCATTTTGAAATTACAAAAGATTGTTTTAATCTGGACATGCATAGATGAAGACGTTTGGAAAGGATGACCCTTGTGTTTGGTTCCTGATTGGGTCTTATCAGTCCCGATGTTTCACTGCCTGATTCTTCACGAAAACAAATGACACCAGCCTTGACTATTAGTGGTTAACTCAACATTGATAACAAATTACAGCAGTTTCTGATCTCGTTGTCAATACTAGTAGCGGTTGTGCTGATAAAATCTGCATTTTAGAATGCTACGATTGCCTAGTTGCACGAGAGGACAGCTATTATTTGAGCAATTTGCGACAATTCCAGCGTCGTTATCAGCTTTACACTAGTGTGTTTACACCTGCACGTGCGAAGAATGTCTGTGATATGCATTTTAAGGCGTTTAAGTATGGACTAGGAGATTAGCTCGGAAATCGTGCTGGGAAGGAAGGAAACTGTTTGTAGCCTGAGTTGTAACACAATGCTCTGCGCAAACCTTTGAACTCACAATCCATTTTCAGTATTGCATCAACGGTGTAATTCATAAGCAATAAATTAACTATGCGTGCAATACGCGAGTGCTGTGTGTTTTTCATATAATTTATGAGGTTGCAGGATGTGCTGCCCCAGCTGATGATAAGAGAAGGTTTAAAAAAAACGAGAGGGGGGAGGAAGATAGGAAGACAGAAAAAAATCCTGTAACTTTGATTTACAACTGGAATGTAGAGCAAAATGAATGTGGGGCTGTGAAGCTGAGACCTCCCATCTGCTGTGCTGTAGGACAGAGGCATAGCTGCCATCTGTGCTGGAATCTGTTTTAACATTTACATTTAGCAGTGAAAAATAGGCAATCTAGATAACAGGCCCAAGATTATACAATCTGCTATCAGAGGCATACTATATCTTAATATACAACGCACAGTCCATACAATCCACCATATCTGTGTGTAGGAATTTCTCCTGTGGGCAATTTAATTTTTCATTTTCAGTGCTCAACTTGTTCTAATAACCCTCTGAGACATTATTTTACAGTAAATGTAGTGCGGGCAATTTCATGATCTCGGTCACGACCATGATCCCAGCCCATTAATTTCAAATATTAGCATTATATGAAAATATGTACATTTCAACTGCAAGAACCAATGCTGTTTCAGATTTGACATAATCATTTCCCGAGAATCAAATGTCAGGACTCTACTTTAAAAATCAAATCACATCATATCTGTTCTGCCTCCTCCACTGGACCTTGGGTCTATGACAAATGTCTCGTATTTAAACACCTGCCAGACATCACTCTCAGATTCTCTCAGGTTCCACAAATTACAAGGACAAAAGGGGAATTGAGAAAGATAAATTAGATGGGCTAGAGAGACAGAACTTTAAACAACTTTGACTTCTGAGTTCTTGTCAAGCGTTTTCTTTTTGGCCTACTACCTACATCTTAAAAAAACCCTGATGTTTTTGTTAATTTCGAAGTACTCATTTTTATCGTTTTTTCCCCGACTACCTATTTAATAATACTTTTTCAATACATGTATTTACAGACAGACAGACAGACAGACAGACGGACGGTCAGACAGATCTCATAAATATTTATTAAAAGATTTGAGTAGCTGGGCAACAGTTGAATAATATCATTCGACAAACTATTGAAACCGAAAGGAAGTTCAGACATACAGTACACATTACACATTTTAACAACCAATAACTTCAAAGACGACACACAAAAATGAGAATCGGGTGCAGAGGGTGCATGAGAAGGACGGGGAGTGGCATAAAGGCGTCGAGACTTCAATGCCACATATCACTCCGTCCTTGGATTCAGTGAGAGCCACCCCACACAGATGATTCACCATTGTGAGACACAATTACCAGCGTGACATTTCCTTTTAATTGGGTTACCAATGACTCCTTTCTGAGGCAAAGGTCATTTTCCGACACAAGTCAAAGTCTTCGCCTGCCTATATTTCAAAGGAGGACTGATGAAGGATGGGTCTAGTGAATGGAAAAATTGCATTGGTGCCGAAAGTGGTATTTACATATAATTTACAAGGTCTTTGGTGAGTTGAATTACAAAGGCCATGAGTTATATCATATATTAATCCCTATGGCAACAACTCACTGTCATGTGCATGTGTTACGGTAAACACATTATGTAACTAAAAACCGTATGTCATACTTCACCCGTTTTATGAGCATGTGCTTAACAACCGAATTGTGAGAATACATTAAAACAAACTTCACAATGGGTGTTTGTGTATTCAAAATAATGTTATAAAATACTGTATTGGGGTGAGCTGCGTCAATGGCCATGTTTGCCTGTAATAAGTGTTTTTTTCTGTATAATTGCTAGGGTTGGACTTCCAAGGTGATTCACAGAAAACTGTCCACCACTAAAAATGATTAACTGTCTTCAGGACTGCAAGGCAGATAAGACGCTTCAAGTAGACAGTAATGAAAGACTTCATGTGAGTTTGTCTGCATCTATTTTGTTCTTTTATTTTGATAAAAGCAAGTATTTTTGAACATCCTTTACATGGAGAGAACAATATATTCTTGTATAAATAAAGCAAATGTCACAAAAAGGTCTGGGTTATTGTAGTTAATTAATGTAATATTCAGTGTCAGTCACGATCTGAAACTAAATAAATCTGACGTTTATTTAACATAATGACTGCTTTCATTTGGTTTTCAGGCACCGATAGATTCAGTACTTCTTTCTGAAAATGTTGCTATCTCAGCAATTAAAAGCCTCATTCTTGAAAGAGTAGTTCTACATGTCATAACATTTTAAATACAATTAATTACTTTCTGTCTTGAGTTTATAAGAAGACTGATACCACTTTATTTGTCTGTCAGTAAAAATAAAGTAAGAGTCAGCAGACTTTTCTAGTCTTTGTGCTAAGATACTGCAAATGGTTAATGTGTACTTATGTAGCTCCATTCTAGTCTTCTGACTACTCAAGGCACTTTTACACTACTTGTCACATTCACTCCTTCACCGAGACATTTACAGACGGCAGAGGCTGCCTGGCCCTCATCTAATCTAATCATTCAAACCACATTCACAAACCCATGCGCAACACAGGGAGTCATTTGGGGTTCAATGTCTTGTCAAAGACCAGAAGTAGAGACGTGGATGTGTCAATAAAGTTCAGAAAAGGGCAAAAAGTCAGCACACCGTGACCGTGAACGTGACAAGATGGAGGGCTCTGAAAGAACAGGCACGCCTGCAGTTACATATTACTGCCAAAGGGGCCGCTAGAAACAAGGTATCTCAAATCTTATGGATTACAGAAAGAGATTGCATGTTTAATTAGTTTAATTATTAAAGGAGATTCAAGAGATGGTTAGCTTGTACAAAGTCAGAAACATGCACTTGTCTAGAACATAGGACCTTCTTCCTATTACTGTCTTGCCCCCATCCCTAACACATCTGAGTAAACATTCTCACCTGGTTTGAAGTTATGCATTTTTGTTTGCTTGGATTGTTCTCTGTGTGAAAAGAAACCCAACGCAGGATAAAATGCTCTAAAATTACAAACGTATCCACTGATTGGGACCACAGCACACAAACTATCCTGTAGTTGTGAAAACGTCCTTACAGTCTACTGGGCTACAGAATATACTTTCTCATCCTGTGGCCTAATGTGTTAAAACATACGAACTAAGGAGGTGGTTTTGAACAGCCGTCACATGCTAAAAACTTAAAGTAACAACCTGAGTGAGTCGATGACGGTTAGAGCAATTTTGCCACTTGCTCACTTTTTGCAATTAACTAATCAGGTCAGATACTAAGGGAGCTGGCCCCAAGGTGTTTCCTAGCAACCATGCCACTGTCGGTCGACCAACAGTGTTGGTGTGTGTGTTTCTGTGAAGAGGGAGAGTTACTGCCGCAGTAAAACTGTCTCTCTGCCCATAAGTGATTTGTGACTTTCCCCTCTTTGCTATGCCAATGTAGTGGAAGGCACGTACCGTCTTTTGTTTGAGCAAGCACACTTTACAAGGAGGAGATTGGCAGGTGGTGCAGGATCTTGCTTACAGTGTGCCATAATTCATTTAAACCCAGTGCAGTTCTTTCTCACTATGAAATGCATTTCAAGCAACCATGCCCAATATATTGCGTTTTTTTGTCTTCTGCTTATGAACGTATGTGGTGAACACATTGCAGGGGTGTAATATCAGAATAGGTCAGATCAGATTGCTGGTAAACAAAATTTCCAGATGATACTTATTTAGATTCCATTATGTTCTTATCTAAGATCCAAATCATGGTGTTATGGTTTTCATGAATCAGTTGTAAGCTCATCAAGTTGTAGAATCATCTGGAAAACCCACCTGAGCTACACAAGTTATAATATGGTCTAGATTGAAAGATATCATCACTTTTGAATGGATTGCTATGACATTAATTTTCCTCAGATATGAGTCCTAATGACCCCCTGACTTTTTTCTGACAATATCAAAACCTCATGGTTTTGAGTGCCATGATACAGTAAGTCTTAGGTGCAGCACTAAAGCAGTTTTTGTGCATTGCAAAAACAATGAAGAGAGCATCTGGACAAGCAGAGGCACAGGATGGGCATCCACTTGTTGTCTTCTGCCACATCGGGTCTTTTCCTCTCCTGCACCATGAGCATTCAGTCAGCTGGTGTGGGGCAGGTAGTAGGATGGCGTTCACTGCAGCAGTGGAGTTCAGTTCTAGTTACTTTTTATGGTTATGCTAACACTCTCGCTCTCGCAAAGTTGTCTCCATGTTTTATATATATATATATATATTTTTTTTTACCACTTTACTGTAAGTTTTTGATTATTTGGCTAATTTTATATGACTTTAGGTGATCTGTCCCCTCGCTGCAACAGATGCAACCACTAAGCTTTATGCAAATGAATGCGTGATGATGCATCACCAATATGCAATTGAGTGTATGACATAGATTGCCTTTAAGCCCACTAAAATCCCAGCTAACGCTAACGTGCTAAACACTAAACTAATGAAAAACTAAAACATGGTAAACATGGTCAACTCAGATGTTAGCAATGTCATTGTAGCATGTTGGCATTTAGCTCAGAGCCATTCTGTATAGTAAAAATGCATCACTTACCTAGCTTCATTTCCCATTATATTGTGTACAGGAATGAAATGTTCATTTTCAGGGTCTACATTTACAGCACATGTAATCAAAGCCACACAATGGAACATAAAAATTGGATTTCATATCACGATTGCAAAATGTCACAACTTAATCACACATAGCATATTTTCTCCGTGTCTTGAAACTAATTTTCTGTACAGGCTGGAAGATAATTCACTCTCTCTGTGAACATGAATTATAGCAACATTATAAATGTAGCCATCTTGTAAAGTAAGCCATCAAGCCACTGTGTAAAATGATGCAACAAGGCATGCAATGGCCTCCTTTCATGCGCCATAATGAATGCTGATCAACCTTAGATTAATGGACAATTACAGCTGTATTTCATTGCACATCAACAATATGGCCAAGTGTACTGCTGTGGGTGGCAGGCTGGGAGGTTCAAGGCATAGCAGTGCAGAGCATGTGGGAGAAAGATTTTCTATACACTTCTACACGTGAAAATTTCCCATAACTGAAGGAGAACTGGAGGGATTCAGTGTTCCAAAAATATCAGAGCATTGATTATCTTTGACATACTTGTTCTTGTAGAGAAGACTGTGAAATCACTTTTCTCTTTTCCACTCATTGATGCTGATTGGCCTAGCACAGCACTACTGTAACAGTGTTATTCTTAGAATGTGTTGCTAACACCAAAAAAACACTGTCAACTTCATTAACTGCTGCCAACTTCATTAGCCAGTAAAAACTGTTCATTAGCTTCAGAAGTTGAAAAGTGATCCTGACTTGGGACAAAGCTTTGCTTTGATCAAGTTCAGTCATACCGAGAGGAGGCTGGCTCTTTGTCTTTATGATATCTTGACAACAAACCCCACAAGTCTGTCCTCTGTAGTTTGTATGTGTGTATGAAAGTGAAGGCACACATTTGTGCCTGAAAGTGAATGTGTCTCTGCCTATTTCTGCCTGTGTTTCTTAGAATAGCTGGGAGAGTAGGAGTATGTCTGTTTGTGTGCGTGTGAACTGACAAATACGAAGTTGCCTTCGATCTCCCTTCGGCACTGGCTCCCGCTAGCAACTTTCTGTCTCTGTTGTGTTTGTAGATTACAGGAGCTGTTGATTTTGTAATGTGTCTTATTCCAACTTCAAAGTTTGACTGATCTCCCTTGCAGTAAGGGACTTAGCTACTTAAAACTTTAATTCCTTCCCACTGTCTCTTCACCTTTGTCCACACACACAACATGTACATTGCCATGATAGCACTAAGCTACACCCAGTGAATTCCCCTCACCAGCTCGACCAAAGCCTGGATGTTGAAGAAATTGTAGCAAGATGGACTGCTCAATCAGGCCCACTACAGCTTTAACGCCAGCGTTAATGCAAAGCAACGAGCGCTAAGGCATTTTCGAGCTGCCACCGCAAAGTAGACACATTAAAAATCCTGCTGAAATCAAATACTTGAAAGCCTTTTCATGCTCAAGAGAGTTAAGAGTTAGAGGGCATTACAGTGCGTACATTAGTAAATAAGGGGGGTTGGCGGCAAATGACATTAATCATGCACCAACTCAGTGTGTTGTGGACCTTTTTGAGTGTGGCTGAGGAAATGCTTGGGAGACCTTGAGAATCCCACCTCTTGTCAATCACAGACTCATTACATGCTTATACATATTATTTAAAATTAAGTAAGGTAATAAGTAATAATTTTTTTGTTCTATACAATAAATATAATGCTCAGTATTTTGCTGTGATCAATGTGTTCCATTCATAAATTGAAAATTATTTATTTCAAATAAGAGGATCCATTTGCACTGTATCCTTTAACTTCAGGCGCATTATCTTTCTATGTAAGTGCTGCTGATGTACATGATTCATCCTGCTTATATTACACATTAATGATGCCTATGTGAGTG
The DNA here is from genome assembly GCF_963691815.1 of Echiichthys vipera. Lineage (NCBI taxonomy): Eukaryota > Metazoa > Chordata > Actinopteri > Perciformes > Trachinidae > Echiichthys > Echiichthys vipera. Next base: position 13,813,311 of record NC_139845.1, on the reverse strand, counting down.
TTCAGTAGCTATGATGTTAATTAAGTAGTCTGTAACACCAGAAATCCATTACAGATCTAAGTGATGCTACTAATTTAGCAAACTCGCTTCATTTCAGTGGTAAGAGAACTCATACACTTGATACAAAGTGAATGTGCAGGTTGAGGTAACTTTGTTTGTACCCATAGGTAGATTTGGTTTGCAGTAGATGAGGCGGGGACTGACTATTGGTGAGACAGCCCATTATTCTGAAAACCCCAATAGTCTGAAAAATGTATTAATCCGATGGCCTGTTATCCCGTAAAACAAAACTGCTCCAAAGTTCTATTGGTCCAAAAATACATACTAGAGTATTTGGAGTCTAGTGACTACCGTCCTTACAGACTCCATAATGCGTTAACATATTGCTCAATTCAACAGAGCTGGGTTCCCTGTTATAGACATGATAGTCCTGAATCATAACGTATGACTTTGTATGACTCCTAAAGAAAACCTTTTTTATTTCAGCTGATGTTTAACTTTAACAGCTCTCCTGTGACCTACACTGAATAAATTAAAGTAAGATGTATAATTTTAGGTTGTATAACAGCAATATTAAATTGGAGTTCTACTGAGTGATACATGATGAGTGATATAGAAAAGGTATTTTTTGTCAGGCAAGATTATCAGTGTCTGATAACCACACACTTATGGTTAGGCCTTCTGATTACGACTGTTGTCTTTTTTGTTTAATATCTTAATGTATTTTGACGTGTTTCTTTAAAAACACTGGCATGGCACCGACGAGGCAAATCCATCTTGACAAATATTTTACAAACAACACGAACAATAGACAGACATCATTAAGGTTCTCAAAGCTCCAAAAATCACTAAACCACTAAACTAAAATAAATAAATGTTGCTTCTTCGTCTGTGCAATGTTGCTATGACTTGTTCATCTGCGTGATGGCTGCTTGAACAAAGCTGTTTTAATTCAGTTTCCCTGTTCACCTTGGAACCGTATACCTCTGCCCAGAAGGACAGAGCTGAAATTCACTTTGTGAATTCTAGCTGAAATGTGTCAGGTTTTACTTGAAGTGATTGAATTACGAGTTCAGCCTTGTGCTGTTGTGTAATCACACTCATTATTTACGTAATCCTATTGGACCTCTAGATTAGAATCATGTTCCTCTGATCAGTCAGAAAATCTGCGTGGGATTACTCCGGCCGTATCATGGATTCCTAAAAAGATTAAGGGCTGAAACACTCATTATAATCTAAGAATATGGTTTATTTCCTGATTGATTGTTGATAAAGAAGAAATAATTATGTATTTCATACGAGCAGTGTCCATAGCAACAAACCCCTTCATGTGATGTACTTCACATCTGATAGATGATGTGTGTGAACGTTTTGATTTCACAGTCTGTCTGTTTATTATCCTCCTCTGGAGAACAATCAGCCCAGATCTAAAGCTATCATGTCGATTTGACAAGAGGGAGGTGGGAAGCAGGGAAAAGAAACTGCACTGATATATATGAATGAAGCAGATCTGTTTGCCTTTGTCTTGTATTACATATGTACATCTCATTTCCTCCACCCTCAGAACCAGTCTCCCGGCGTGCTTTAATCAAATTAGCTTAAGAAATCAGTATAGAACATCCTACAATACTTGTAAGACATGCTTCTCAACCAACTTTGGGTGTGTAATTAATCATGTGGAAATTAAAGTAACAGTAGAGGGTTTGACCTTGTCCTCAGAGAGTTAACCCATGTCCTCCGCACACGACTATTTTTACATTATTTTCAATTATCTTCTGAAACTCACAGGCACCCTTGAGGAAGGTAGCCTCATTTTTTGCCAAGTCCCTGTCATTGAGTCACATAACCACATTCTTTATATAGCCAAGCTGAGGAAACATGGTCAGCTGGCGCGCACAATGTCCTTAAATTCGATCCCATTGTCGATTCAAGGCTTGATTTGATAGAAATGTTCCCTACTCTACTCGTTCCCTACATGCCCTCTTTAAAAAGCACGACTATTTTAAGTTTTTTTTTAAATTAAGTATAAAAAACTAATCTCATTACACATACAGCAGTACAAAGACAAGTGTTGACAGGTACATTCACGGTGCGTTATTTTATAAAACTACCCTGCATAAAAATGTCACCAAAAAAATGTTGTAAAAAATGTCACTTGAGTAATAACATAAAAGCATTCTGCTACCCACGTAGTGTCCAGGATAATGACTTTAGAGATACTGTCTTGTTATGCACCAAATACTTCTTCGTTTAGTGTGACAGCATCTTAATTAATACACACTCTGGGGGTGCTGGAGTGGACTGGGTGCCTGTGGTGATTGGCAGATAGATTAATATTGTCAGACCCCGGAGACAAGTGTCACATTCCACTTGAAGCCATTGTTACTTGTTTCAAGGACATTTTCCCCACCTCAACTTCTTATCTATTCCACTGTTGCTGCACTGAAAAGGGTCTGTAAGGGTCAGTATCATTGAAACCAAAGTCTTATAAGACAAATGTAAGGGTGGCACCCATGGGAGAAGGAGCACATATTTACACTTCTTTTTTCGGTGAATACTGCTTCGACAAGAAAAAAAAAGGAAGTGGTATGAAATGCAGGATGAACCCTCACCAGCTGTTCTGCTGCTTAACACCCCTCTACAATATGCTGGATGTGTATTACTATTAATTATGAATTAACCATTCACTAGCTTAGCAACCGTAACTAGGGTTGGCAGGCCTGTCAAGCTTTGGCTTTCTCCACACGGAAGAACAGAACAGAACATGCATGGAGCTGTAGTAAGGCAGATATTCAGTATGTACAGAGTTTGGAGGGTGGTGTCTTTTATAGCCGTAAAACTACAGGAGCAAGTACCTAAACTAAGCATCAAAACAGGATTATGCTAGAATGGAAAAAAATGTCTGATCGCTTTTCTTCTTGACCATGTAGCTAGTGCACATTCTTTCATCTTTTATTAGATTCCTGTTTTTAAAATGAGTCACTTGGAAACAGTGACATATAAGTCAGAAAACAGCAATTTCAACCAGTAATAGACTCTAAAAAAAAATGAAATGGATGTAGCCATTTTGATGTTCCGTTGGTTTGTAGTTTTGAAACCTCAAATGTGTCATTTTGGCTGTCCCCTTCTTGTGTTTTTTGCAACAGATTTAAGAACGTTAAATAATTTGGAAAATTTTTGCTGAGGTAATCAACCAAGTGATTTCATTTTCCCATTTACTGCTATACAATCACAGACTTCTTTTTGCAACCGATGGATTCATCCCCAACTGGCTATGAAAGAATGCAGGTTGTCCATTCTGGGCTACTGTAGAAAATGGCGGTGCAACATTGTGGGCTCCGTGGAAAAGGACCCGTTTCCTTTGTAAATATGAAGGGCTCAGTCTAAGCTAACAGTTACCGATCAATTCCAGGTGATTATGCTCTAATGAAAACAACAAAAATCCTACACACTGGCCCTTTATAAATCCGAGATTGATTAAAAAATGACTATTACTCAGATTTTGACTGCCAAATCTGGCAGCATTATTATTATACAACTGTGTGTGTGCTGTGCTAGAATTAAAAAAAACAAGAGTCACATAAAAAGACACTGACATTTATCAAGATTGAAGGTCAGAGCACTGCTTTGGTATTATAGACCCACTGTAAATCCTGTGTGACAGAATTTTATCGCTTGCTTCCGATCTGTATTCATACATTTTTCTTATGTTGCAGCTTTTAGAGAAAAGTGATGAATTGATTCAGCACCGATAAGTATGTATCTTCATTATTGAGACATACTTCATGTTTTCATTTGGTCCTACTGTGTTTTTAAGGTCATCAAATAAATCAAAGGCCTGTCTCAAAGCCAGAGGTATTTCCCTCACAGCTTTAACTCCACCAGGGGCTATGTTTCACTTTTCAGACTCAATACTTTATTTCATTTTTTTCCTTCACCTCAATCCTTTTCCCATAAGGGTCTACTTCATGTTTGTACTCTGCTTCAACTCTGCCTTGGGCTCAACTTTGGAATGAGTCTGTCTCTGCAAGATGATTGGCGGCTGGGTTGCAGCCAGGGACAGCTGGGCTCTAAGAAACTGTCTTGGTGTTTGGAATACATTAACGGCCACCACATTCAAGCTACCTTGATGTAGTTGAAGAAGTCAGGCTGCCCTTTACACTTCATCTTCTTTCAATATCTTGTTTGACATTTGGGATGTAGATTTATTTCTTTCAGCATTTCCTGAAATGAATTTATTCCATCTAGTTATTTTTTTCACCATGTATCTGCAGTGCATTAAAATCATATTAGCACATGGGTCTGTCACTCACAGACAGTGGGATTTCTCTTGTTAGAATTGCCTGCTTATGCTTTTATTGAAAGAACAGTTACTAAGCATCCCCATAGTCAATCCCAACATTTAATTTATCAGGGACTGACAGAATATACCCCCGAGTTGTAATGCTGCATTTGTTATCATTGCTTAATTGCAGACTATATGTTTAAAACTCCACTGGGCTTAGGAAGATTCAGAAAAGCTTCATTTTAAATGACTGCAGTGCCATTCTTTAAGGGAAGCCACATTCTCCGTTAAAGCGGCATTATCAGAATTAAAAATGACAAGAGAGAGTGAAGGGAGGATATAATTAACAAGTACTTTCTTCCTGAATATCACTGCATCTCCCCAAGTGTCATAGGTAGTTAAGATGCATGAATGTATTTACAGTTGATCTGATACCAACAGTTTTGGGCAGTAATGCATTCATGTATTACATTGGATATGACGTGGGATTGCTTTTTCAGTAATAAACAGTGTAAGGCCTACTTAACTAAGGCCTACTTGTTCTTATTTAAAGTTTAATAGGAGCATTGATATAATGTTGGTCTCCATGAGGCTGGAAGTGGAGATAGTTAGCCTCTATCAAAAGAGGAGAAATCAGTGTTAGCAATTCTTTTTTAATATATAGCTAACACAACAGCATTCACACATTTGCAGATCCACTTACATTAACTATTTACATATGCAAAATTTAAAGACATTTAAGCAACCTTTGTTAACTAAAGTTATCATTTTGATTTTCTAAGATGCTATCACCTCTCTAAATCTACCAATAATTTCTTAATCGTTTCATGAAGACTGTTGAACTATAGTAAAAGATCCTGGAATGAAGCCCCCTTTCTGACTTCCTCAGTGGGGATCAGCGATTGGTTATTAGCTGCACACAGTCTTTTAACGACTTGTTCGTGTTTCAGTCTGGTGGGAGATTGGTCAACTGAATGTCACTAAATGTCTCTTAATTAAATGTTTTGTATTCTTAGCTAGCTTGCTAATGTTAGCCACTTGTAAGCCTACATTCAGGCTTCATGGTTTGGTTCAGAGTTAGAGGGAGCAAGAACCTGGCTGCTTCACTGACAGGACTTTTGGAGTAGAGCTTATATCGGGCCAAGAAAATCAATGTGTTAAATTATGGAAATGTGACAAGGTGTGAGGACTGCCTATTGTTCCGATGGCTCACAATTCTATAGTCTGAAAAATGTCTCATTAGACAGAAAGGCCATACATCCAACACAATGCTCAGAAGGGCTGTTTCCCGACTAATTATTTTGCAGAATTATGTCATCTTTGTTGGTTGTTTTTTTTAAGGTTTGGGCATGAGGATTGAGTCCGATCCAGGTAGGGTAAGAATATGAGTGAATCAGATTATATCATTCTGCATAATATTTAGCACCTATTTTGGAGAGTGCCATCTGAGCAACGGCCATTTGGAGCAATGCACGTTTGATTTCGGACATGTGGGACAGTTTTGAGACGACTGGGGCTTTGGAATTATTGCATGGCAGGTTCGGAGTGGTTTAAATGTACCTTTAACAGTGTGGTCAGTCATGAGTAAGTAATGTAAAAAGTGATGTAACTAAGCACTTCTTTTTTCTCCCCACTAATTGATTTTAACTTACATTTTACATAACTTACCTGGACACTGGATACCAAGTGGTACACTGTCAAGGTGAGGAGCTAGTTAAATACAACGGATTGGTGGTCAGCTGGCAAAGTTTAGTGATAAAAAAATGTTTGATCTTATATTGTTTGTTTTGGAGAGGGCACATTGTTTTGTATAAGGTTTTACCAATGCGAATAACATTTCACAGCTGTAGTCAGAGTTATATATATCTGTCTGTTGTTCGGCTGACATTGTTGAATGCACTGCAGCCAAGGACAGTTTCCTCTTGCCTTTTGTAGCCATGTGTTGCCCAGCTATTGAAGTGGCATTTGTTGCTTGGCAGTTTAGAGTGTATGTGTGGCCAAGTCCCACTGCGAATGACCTCCATGTCCTCGACCTGGCCAGAGCTGCCATCTCTGTAATGGCTATCATATCTCAGCCCCACTGTTCATGCTCTTCTTACGTTGTCTCTCTGCCCCCTGCATGTTTTCATTCTCTCTGCCTCAAGTTACTCAAGTCAGCCTGTTGAGGAGGATATATAGATTTACAGATTTTTCCTCATCACAACAAACATGTCTAATTTACACAGTAACATTTAGTGCCAGTTAAGTATTTATGCTTGAAGAAGTGGACTCACTTTATACATTTATACTTTTATACAAGTAGTCAATATTAGCACTGATGTTTTGTCTCTGTAAAATAACCACTTATTATTATCTGACGATTGTTGCATCATAATGGAGTTAGTGTGGTGAAAGATAGCTCTGCCAAACAGTGGAGGCACACAACTGCCCAAGGCAGTCTCGTCCGGCCAAATAATGTATTTACTAAACATTTTGTTCTTTACAGTACATTAGGCAATTTAGTTTTCCTACCCACTTTGTGAATATCCGAAAACAATATCAGTCACAGCGACCAACTGGAGCAAGAGCAAACGCACACACATGAATGTAAATCAGGGTAAGTGACCATTGTATTTAGAAAAGAAACAGTGGGCTGTAATCTGGTATTTTGTCAAATTCTGCTTTGGATAATTATGTTTTTTTACTGATGGAGGAGGCTGGTACTGGGCTTTTAATGTGTGTTAATGCAAAAATATGCGACTGACCTGTAAATTTTTTGTTTGAACAAAACACCCTAACTTTCCTGCAATCCAAGTTACATTTCATATCAAAATAACATATATTGGATTAATATAATAATATAATATAGAAAGGGCTAAGAGTCTGCTACATTTCCAATAACATTTGCAGAAGCAGCCTTCCCTTGACAGAAGAAAACAAAAACTAAGAGATGCTGGAGCTCAGAATGAAGTTTACCTCACCTTGAAACAACATGATCGGTTCACTGTATATGTCTGTTTTTGGAGTGAATCAACTACATCTGTGTTGACGGGGCCAGATGGCATTATTAGTTTGCTGGCTCCAGTCATTCTGTTATGTCAATCTTATTGTATGTACTGTATGCTGTATATGTGTGGATGGGGTGATTGCTGTATTTTCGCTGTACTTGAGTGAATTTTGCTAAAGTGTACTGTACATGATACAGATCAGGAATAATGTCGAGATGGGAGTTTCGTGATGCTATTACTATTATTAAATGTGTTTAGAAATCATTCAAAGTGAAATGTACTTAAAATTGGCAGATATAACAGTCATAAGAACTGAATATAATCCAGAAATCTAAGTCAATACATCTTATGTATAAAATAAAATGCCAATTGGCTGCAGCATACTAGAGCTGCTAGGGACAGCAGTGGGAACAAGATTATAAAGCTGAGATTTTGTGGCAGTCAATATAATATTTCAGAACACATACAATAGAATACTGTATATATACCGGCAGAAATCGTGGCCACTTAGAGTCACTTATCAGTGGTGTTTCAGACTGGCAGACCACTTAAGGAAAAAATAGTTATTAATAGGTGATAGCTGCCAAGTGCTGTGCTGTTCAAGTACATTTTATTTATAGTACCATATCATGACAAAAGTTATCTCAAGACACTTTACATATAGAGTAAGTAAAGACCACAGTCTCGACTTATTCATGATTTATCCCAACAATTCCCCTATGAGCAGTAAGTCACACTATCTTTAGTAATAATAATAATAATAATAATAATAATAATAATAATAATAATTATTATTATTATCATAGTTATTATATACAGCATTAATCCACACATAAAACGAAGCACCAATGGGATCCTTCCTTTTGGATTACATTTGCCTATCGACTTGAATTGACTTTACTACGAGAGGAGCTGGTACCGGGGCCAGTTGGTAAGTTTTTCAAAACACTTTAAATAAACTCCGGGTTCACTAACTATGTTGTTTGTGCTTTTTTTTATGTGTAGGGACTCTTATCATTCTACTGCTGAGGTTAAGTGTTATTTTGAGCAGTATTAGTGGTTAAAGAAGCTGTTTTAGTGCCTTCACCGTACTGCCCGAGCTAATCAATGTTAGTCGCGTCTGGCTGATTTTGCGCAATGGAATTACACTTTAAGATAGAAAGTAGTTATTCATTCATAGCACAGCAAATTTCATAATCACTTCTCTTACCATGTTATGTGGTAGTTTGTTTATTTGTATGAATAACTGTTAATATCTTCATGTCCTGAAACTGTACTCAATTTGTGCTTTTAATGTTTTTTAAACACTCCCCTTGACTATATGGTGAAAGTATTCATGAAAATATGAATCTTGTGGAAATCTGGAATATCACAGAAGTAGCACCACCACACTGCCTGTTCAGTATCCACAACCTCTGACCAGTCAACATTTTTAAGTGCATCAGCAGCCAACGCACTTCAAAATGCACAAATTACTCCCTCCTCCTAAAAGGGTCTAAATGATATGCTTTTAAGAATAATTATCCTCAAATGCAGACAGATGAAGCAGAGAGAGAAAGAAGAGGCAAAGTGCCTGTATGCCCCTGACCTTTGCCTTGATTAGCATAATTGAATTTCAAACGATCAGCGGAGTATTGAGGAAGAGGGAAGCCACTGAAAGTCTGTAAATGGCCAGTCTGCACACCTCTGTAATATCATCACTGAGAGTGTAGATGTGGTTGACTGGGGGTCGATGTGTGAGGCTCAATAAAATACATTAGGTGAAGACATGAGATAGTGTCAAAAGGTCATGTAGGTTTTCTGTATAAATCAGTCTGTAATCTTAAGATATTACTGCAACTGAAACTATTCATGTTCATGTGAAGTGTGAAGTAGTGATGCGTGGATTGAAGTCAATGTCTGCGGGCACTGCAATAAATCTGCGATCGGGTTGGCTGGGTGGGTGGGTTCATAAAAAATAACATTCTGATTAACAGTGGATGGGTGAAATAATACATGATTCAGTAAAATACTAATTACATTCTATAAATTTAGCAGACAGCAGAACGACACTACCAGCAAGAGTACCGCTCCTAGGTGCGGTACGGTTTCACTCACACTGGTTAAACGAACTAGACTTTAGCCGTGAAACGTGGTTGGGCACGGTACGGATGGACAATGTGAGTGCGCCCTAAGAGACACGGTGAGCAATTACATACTACAGCGCAACAGCAGCTTTCAGTGCTTATTTCAGAAGCTTAATGTTTACAGTAGTCCTCACACTTCGCATGAAGCACTCCGCGGAGTGCAGTTCCGTGAAGAAAAGGTGTGTGGCGGGTTGATTGTTGGACACAATGGATTTGGATGACGTCAAAGCTGATCTGCCCATCACTAATATCAAGTGTGGTATGACGTCCCTACCCTTAACTAAGTATTTACTGGTACTTCAACCCAAACCACGATCTGATGGGACATCAGATCAGAAAATATCTGCTGTTGTAATAGGCAGGTACAAGTGCTGTAGTTGGAAGTTCATATCAGAGGACTTTTTGGGTTTCTTTTTTTACCTTCAAAGTACTTTTCAAACACTGCGCCTTTCTCCCTTTCAATGACTTCACTTCCCTCTCAGTGTTCAAGCAAACTATACTCTTTAATTTTATGTCTGCCAACATGATGTCCCCCTCCATGTAAGCCGAGAGGATGTGATGATATGAAGATATTCTCCCCTCTCTGTGTCATTATGATGAATGACCAGAGAGATGTGGCAGGTTTCTCCTTGTGGAGCGGTGAGCTATCGCTCAAACAGGGTCTATGGAACCGAGATGTCCATAAACATGCACATAAAATCAGATCCCTCAGCAGGTGGTATTCTGTCCTTGGCAGCTGAATGAAAAGTCAAATTGGCATACATTAGAATGATGGCTGCTGTCCCTGAGGACAGACTGTTTTTAGCTATCTGTCACCAGTCTGAAGTCAGAGCCTTCCCGAAGAGTGCTCTGATAGGATTTGATTCCTGCCTCAGAGGAAACTAAATTTAATCTTAGCATTCAAAACCGCTCCTGCCCACTTCATAATACAGAGCAAATTTATAACATGCTACTCATTAAGAAACGACGGATTCTAACTTTTTGAAAGACATCAGAATTAATAATTTTACCTAAAGAGTGCAATTTTACTTTGTTCTTTAGTTTCTATAGCTTGTGTAAGAACAAAGTGTATAGTGTATACAAATAGGGAATTAGTCTTGATTAACCATTTCTTAACACATAGCACTGTGAGTCCCGGAGAATCTTTAAAGCCTGGTCTTCTTTTTAAAGCTCCAACACAACTCATAAACAACATATGCTCACAACAATTATGTGTACCCTGGAGGCAAAGTTAACCTTGAGTCTTTACAGCAGATGTTGGCAAAAAATAACAGAGATTGTAACAGCTTCAGATGCATGATTCATTTGCATTGATGAGCTCTTACATTGGTCACTGGTGTCTGCTGCTGTGCAACTTAAAAGACAAAAATCAGCACAATATAAAAGATCATTACACTTCTGGTTTTGCCGTTTCCCACCGATACTTTAAATTTGAAAGATGTAAATGTAGTGAGCAAAATACGTGTAGATTGAACAGATGATGCACCAGGCCTGTTGGAGGACGAAGAAGATGTCGATGGCAAGATTTTTGGGAAAGTCTGATATTTTATTCTTCTCTGTCTTACACTGTGAAACCTGAGTAACAACAAGGAAAATAACTGCTGTCACTGCTGGAGAAAACATTTTATCTTAGACTTCAGCTTTGTTAGAAAGTAATCTGTGTGCTGCAGTGCAACAAAAGGCTGGTGATCATGGAAGGTATAAAACTATCTACATTCATCAAACTTTGCAGAAATATTTTTTGAATTTGAGATGACATTGGTTTTGTGGCATATGTTGCTAATAATTTGGAATAGGGGTTTCAGCATTTGCCCAACTCACTTTAGATGTGTTTTGTCTTAAACTCAGCTCGGCATGATCCAAAGTGAATTGGATATGATGGGGACTGCATCTGTGTGAGGGGCTTTAGTTCATCTGCTGTCTATGTCGGCTATTAACTGTTACTTTTAAAGTTTTAAAGTCATAAATCGGCTGTCGGGGCGGCTGTGGCTTGGTGGTTCGATCCCCATCTCCCCCCGGTCCACATGTTGAAGTGTCCTTGGGCAAGACACTGAACCCCAAATTGCTCCCCGTGCTGCGCATGGGTGTGTAAATGTGGTGTGAATGGTTAGATCAGATTAGATGGTATGTAGATGTCCACTGCCATCAGTGTGATTGTCTGTGTGAATGGGTGAATGTGACAGACACTGTGAAAGCGCCTTGAGTAGTCAGATGACTAGAAAGGCGCTATATAAGTACAAGTCCATTTACCATAAATAAGCATTTTATGTTTTTTTAACCACAGCCTGCCATCCGTCAACACCTCCAAAAAAGACTAAAGTTATGCTAGCAACTCTGTGAGGATGTGCTAAATGCTGATATTAGCATCCTAATATGCTATCAATTATCCTCCTAACAAGCTGATGTTAACAGGTATACTTTAACTACAAACAATAACTTATCAATTTTTATTTTAGCGAGTTAACAAGGAGACTTTTTCAGGGTTCTTTCAGATCATGATAACCTCGAGCAGAAGGTTTGTCTGCCAATTTTCATCCAAAAGTGTTCAGTAAGCACCATCCCTCATTGTTCCAGCCGTCACATCAGAACAAGTCATTATAAATGCATGTGAGCTCTCCTCGTACTCTTCGTGGTAAAATCAATGCCAAAGGAGGTTATAAAATGGTAATCACATCACAATGTATTTTCATGAGTAATTTAATTTGAGAACCCACGATGCACTAAGTTGACTGAGTCATGACTCTTAGGACTGACTTTTCTTATTTGAAACAGTCACATCAGTTACTGTCATACTGTGAGTTGTTTCTGTTATTCTCTTTAACCATGATGAAATCGATCATATGTCATTTAAAATGTGTATCATGAATATTGGCCCTACAAAATGACTGAATGCTGTGGGAATTTGATTTCTCTGAATCGGTGGGAGCTGTGATTTAACCTGACTCACCAAATGTGAGAAGCTGGGAGGTGATTGGATGTCTATGATGTCAGTGGGGAGAAGAATGTAAACATCTTTTCCAGAGGAGCTCACTGCTGTTGTCTTCTTTCATAGAAGAGTTCAGTTCAGTTCTGACATAACTGATGAAATTGCAGCCTTCTTTAGGAGCTGCCATTGTTGTTTTGAATGAAAGGTTGCATCTCTTTGACGTCATCAACCCCTGCTCCCCCCTCAACTTCCAGTGGCAGTAATGGGACACTGATTGGTTGTGTCACTGTAGCCTTACAAGATAGATTTTCCTGATATGTGATCCCATGATTCCTGCGTGATCCATTGCAAGAAACCAGTTGCTGTACAAGATAGCCTTGCTGGTTATCTTAAATTGGTTAAATACTGCATCCCCAGTTTAGTGTAGTGCCTGACACTCTTGGCTATTATCAGATGCATTGCCATTATTTGGGATACACATTCCTATCCTCCTGAGTATAATTTGTAATACCTTTGGTGATCCCTTTTTCTCTAGCTCTTTTATCAGGCTGAAATTTATAATTGTTCATAACCAAACACCTGCAGAACTGATAGGATTCCCATTAGCCTTAGCCGGAATGTTTTTACAGTTAATTAGGAAATGCTAACATGCAAACAAGCTGAACTAAGTTTGTATATAGGGTAAACATTATACTTGCTATTATAATTTATGGTATTTTCACGATGTTGACATTGTGATGTTAGCATTTAGCCCAAATCACAACTGTGCCGCAGTACAGCCTCACGATGCCGCTACCATGGCTAAAGACACTTATTCTCGTTTTAAATATTTACAAAAACTGTGACCGAATGTTAATAAGAGTGTTCAATATGTTATTGCCACTTTATTCACAGTGGTTGCTTAGCCGTGGTGGTTCTGTTGATCATCTCCATGAGAGCGGAAAATATTTGGTCACCATACTGGTAGGAGAGACAGAAAAGATATGGGGGTTGAGGGGATTTTCAGTACAATCATTATCATCATATTTTACTTTAAAAGTGTTATAGAGTTTGAGCAATGGACTGGAAATCTCCCAGGTTTACACTGTTTAGTCTTAGTAAACAACCAAGCCAAAGCCGAGGCAAATTCAAACATCACAGTGCAAAGCAGGTTATCTGAATTCGCTTATTGCCAAAATATGAAAGCTTAAGACTCAAGATATGAATCTATGATCAAAACACAGTGACAGTCCAAACCAAAAGACACTCTGGGAGGATATCACACATACCTGAGTACATACAGTCATAACAGGCAGTTGAAAGGTAGGCCAGGTGCACATAAAACTCATAAACTCAGACATACACTCACACCCTTTCCACGGTGGCTCGGATGACGCTTTAACATATCGTTCTTGTAGTACACCTTCAGATAATGAAGATGTTAAGAGAGCAGAGATTTCAGAGATCTCCTGATGCAGCAGTTCCACGCTGAGCCACCATTTCTTTGCACAAATCTTTCCCAGTATGACACATTTCAGCCTCAGGACTGATACATTATTGAGCGTAACTCCTTTATGCATCACTTGTCACCATCCCTGCACTACAACAGCAACCAGACTCTACACATGCTAGCTAAATGTTGTGTTTATATGTTATATCTGAACATTTCACTATCTACAATGTTATGTATGTATGATGATGTCTTGCAAACAGTCAAAAGATCATGCAGGTTTCAATCAAGCCCCAAGGTTATTCAAATTTATATGGGAAAGAAAGTAATGAAACTGCTATAATGATTACCCAAAGTGGCACCAATAGTGACTGTGTGGTAAAAACAATCCCAGACCACTGCATGCCACTGTATGAGATGGTATTATATGCTCTGTCACAAACATTTTCAGACTGTATCCTAAATCTTGAATCATGAAGCTATGATGTTGATGCAAGGGCTGACGATGATCAAAACAACAATGGAAGCTCCTGAAGACGTTAGCTTATGCTCCAATAGCATCAGTTTTATCAGAACTGCAGAGCTTGTTTGTTCATTGAAAGAAAATAATGGCACTGAAAGCTTTTCTTGATGGAAAATATGTTTTCTCTGTTCTCCTGATTTTCCTCAGTGAGAGTTTGATGGACAGATGGTTCGTCCAAACAGGTATGTTTTGAAAAGTGCCTGCCCTTTCCTAATCAGTTTCCAATCATCTTTAAATGGAATCTTATTGTGATTAAATATATACTTATACATTTACATTATACACTCTTACCTCTGTGGAGCAGGGGGCTTCTGCTTTGCAAATCGCTCCATGCAATAGTGCCACTGTAGGAAACCAAACACTGTACATCTGTTCATTTGAACATTCACCGTTGTTCTCTGCAGCAGAGATACACTCCACGGAGTGCTCCATGCAAAGTGTGCAGAGCTACTGTAAACATTAAGCTTCTGAAATAATCACGGAACGCTGCTGTTGTTTTCATTACTGTAAGTTTGGATTTGTGTTATTTGTAAAGCCAAACTGTCATGCAACAAGAATCATATCAGTGCACTGATGGCCATATAACCTTATATGAATTAAAGACAGCAGCTGGCACATCTGCAACAATGTTTTCTATCTCTTGATCACAAGAATCAAAGACAGCTCTCAGAGGGGTACTATGCTTTTGTAATCACTCTGCGTTCGCTCCAACATGATTGTCCATGCGTAAGTTTAGAGTTTTCTGCTTCTCTGTGTTCCAAGTATAGTTTGATGGATGAAGGTTGGTTTGAACCCTGCTGCACCACAATGCCAAATTGCAGCTATCTGCTGATGTGCTTAAGAATTTAACATTCTCCATCTCGCCTTGTCAAGATGCCAGGTTGTTTGGCCTGGCGGCGATGTATTAAATGGTATGTTGATAATTGAAATCTTAGCGGCCCTCGCAATGCCTTTCTGCTGACTGTGAACTTTTAAGCGATGGTCTCTATTAGTCATATACAATTGGAGAACACAGGGGAGGAGGGGTGTGTGGGAGGGGGATTAAGATAGGGTATATGTCAAATTAAAATTGTATTATATGGCCATGTGTTAAGATTTTACAGGACACACAAAATACATCAACATCTCATTGTACCGGCAAATCTGACAGCACATTATCTTTATGAATACAGTATGTTATATTCTTGTATTTCATATTCCCCATTTGGTTAAGCACTATATATTCCAAACATACTTAACAATTGATAAATGTGGAACAGATAGTCAGGTTACCTCTGACTATGTGCATCAGAGCTATAACCAGATCACCGCAGCACAAATGAGAGACCTCTTTTCATTTCCATCGCCTCAGAAATATCACATTGAAGGGTAATAGCCCATTTCGTTTCAATTCCAATGGACCTCATGAGTGTATTTTCACCCATGGCGCTCAGCTAAAATAGAAATAGAACAGACTGTTGACAGTAACCAATGTCACATAATCTTCCCCTGAAGGACAAGCATCAAAGATCAATTTATTTTCCTAAATGCTATTCATATATCCATCTCTGCCGAGCACCTAGGGACATTGCATATCAGTTTAAATCTAATGTAGCATGAATGGATTGTACAGAGGGGCAAAAGACAATACAGTAACGCAGAAGGCAGACATGAGAGAGAGAGAGAGAGAGAGAGAGAGAAAGAGAGATAGGTGACAAACAAGTTCATGGAAACCAATGGAATGAATTGAATAGCTGCATGCAAGTGATGTGAGAAATAGGGAAAATGTTTCTCTAGAAAGCTATTTGTGCTGCGCCTGGAGAGGACGTCACCCCTGACAAAGACATTGCTGATACCTGCCCAACATTATGTAAATATCATGTGTTAAAAAAAAGATCAAAAACAAAGTGGAAAAGTGCTTATTAGATGTATCTGCAATGCATAATTTAAGCTAATTGTAAGTGTCTCTTTTCAGCACCTTTTTGGCTCCAACTTGTTTAAATCTTTTTATAGCTCATGCAAAACCTGCTACTTTTGCACTTCATAATTGCTCAGCACACATGGGACAGGGAGGCTTTGTTTACTGTACCACAATCCGGCAGATCAATTTCTCTCCCACTCTGCCCCCTTTGATAATTGCTGAGCAGAAGATGTACGTTTCACAGTTGCAATTCTGCCAGCTCTGAAACACTTTGGACAGCATTAAGAGCGAAAGGCAGCGAGGTGGATGGGAGCAAGAGAGAATAAAAAGCTTGCAGCATCTTCCTGAAAATGCAAGGCATGATATGATCGGTGAAAATCAATACTATTAAAAATGAGGGATGGGCCAACAGAAAGCCCTTCAAAGTGTCAGATTCAATAGAAGATGGCGCCGGGATAATTAGCCAGTGTGAAGCTCTCCTACGTGGCCTTGTGATGAGTTAATACTTGAAAGATATACTAACAGAGAATGGAATTGACAGATTTGCATCAATCTTGATAAGGCGCTTACGGTTTCCGGTTAAAATAGTACAGATGAACCACAAATGGCGGAGTGAGGTAAGACATGTTTACTTCTTTTTTTTGTAATTTTTGATTTTTTGTTTTTTTAACATGTTTGTCAGAACTAACATAAGTTTAATTAGTAAACAATTAAATACAACAGTTAAACAGCTTTAGCTGTCAGTATGAAACATAAAAATGAAATGTATAACAAATATAGATAAAAAAAACTGCTGCAATTCTCCAATAAATAAAATACTTATTAAATAATTGCAACTGCAGCATTAACTTAGGTTATGACATTGGTCCATTCTGAATTCCCAGGTAGGGGTTGTTGAAATAGTATCAGGGGCTTGGTTTGCGCAGCTTGGTTTTTTTCACATCAACGGAAGTTATCCCACACTTGGGATTTGAATGACGGAGGGCGCCTGCAAGCTCCGGTTTCATGTTGTCGATTGTCATTTGCTCTCTGTTTGTTAGCCATCCATCCAATCAGCCGCGCTCGCGGGGGTGCGGGCTGTTTTGTGCTGCGGCTATGCCTGCCTGCCACTGCCCAGCACGTTTTGCCGGGGAACTCAGACTTTAAGTTCTAAGTTCCGCACCGCAAAACAAGACTGTAGAGTTCCCATATCAACCTCCATATAATTTACGGACCCTGGTCCACCACTGTGCCGGCCCAGAAGTGCCTGTACCGTGATGGTTGGGTACAAATACGTGTTTCGTTACACACCTAGCTAGCACTAGCTCCAAACGTCGCTAGATGCATATTGGTGGCATCATTCTGCATTCATTTGTGATTGTGTTGGATGCTGCAAGGAGTGATCTACAGATCAAAGTCATACAGTATAAACAGGTAGATAGTATTAATGACACAATAGTCAAAGCCAACAGACTCTTGACAGGATCAGATGTTTACCTCACAGAACACGGGAGTAATATCGATAACATACAATTCTCAAAAAAGGCTGGTCCAGCCACGACACTCGGCAGGGTCTTTCAGATAGACTCGTCTCCCTTGCTCGCCCTGTCCCCACCCCTACTGAGTGCCTGCGCAGTGCATGGCAAGAGGAGAGGGAAAGAGATTCAGCGGCTGGGACTTTCTTTTCTTACTGATTAATCTGAGCAGCATGCATGGGAATGAATTACAAAAGACTATATTTGATTACATTTCCCCCATTGTAACTGATGGTCTGAATAAGTAGCTAAATTTGTTGCTAGCTGTTTTCTGTAAATAAAGTCAGTCTGTGAAGTCGCAAAATCTTGCTAGAATGTTGCCAATTTTTTCCCACTCCCATATGCATCAAGTATGAAGAATGGTCTGTTAGCTGGAGAGATGCCAGTCCACCTCCTGGGCACTGCTAAGGTGCCCTTGATCAAGACACCAAACCCCCAACTGTCCATGGGCAGCCCCGATGTGTATAGGCTGTGCATGTGAGTATTTCTGGCATTTGTGTGTAATGTGTATAATAACAACAAAAACAAACAAACAAAGGACTTCCCTTCAGGACTAATACATTGAACATACATTTTTACAATTCATTTCTAATGTCCGTATATACCAAATCACAATTTATTTATCTCAAACAATTATTAACTATGACATTTATACTGGCAGATTAACATTAAAGCAAGACTATAGATTGGATATACTCATTCATCTAAAATTGATTGATGCTTTTGTATCTCATCAATCAACAACAATACATTTCACTAATGTTAGGTTGACATACATGTATTCACCTGTTGGGCCACAAAGTAAAGAAAATGATAACACACCAAAGGTAGTAAAGGTAGACTTGGTTATCAAAGATGCTTGCAAGCATCACAGTTTAAAAGTACTTAAGATCATACTCTTTTAAGGGAAATAAACATAAGAAAATCACATTTTTGAATGAAGGAGGACTTTAACTATACATTTATAAACAGAATTCAGCAAGTTTGGGAAATTCACATATCTGCAATGTAAATTAACCGACAGTTGTCTACCAGGAAATTATTATTGTTGATAGGGCGATGACGTCATGGTAGCACGATCTGTATAGTTAACATCTAACATTTCTAATATCAGCTAACAATAGTAAGGCTGTAAGAGCCAAACCACTGACTTGAACAGAGGTGTGTTATTTTTAAGAGATTCTGTTGTTGTAGGATTCTAAAATTATTCAAATAAAACAAACACACCACACCACAGTGGACAACTGATGACAAGAGGTAGAGGTAGACACAGCGTTGTTCTAAGAGGTCACAAAGCTTGGGAACTACTGTGTCAGACAAATACCTATGTTTCATACCTTCTTTCTAAATAGGTTCCAATTAAGATTGAATTTATCAGTTCAAAAATGAGGAATTACACTGCTTTTGGTCAGTTGGATGTGGGTTGATGTGGGATGTGTGTTCAACTGCTGTTTTTATATATCTGTTTTAATTTCTTTATAATAACCTTCTATAATTAATACTTTTTCAGTGTTCATGGTGATAATAAATGGAGAAATTAGGTTGCACTCATCTTATTTTTAGCTGTGGTTGAAAATGTTGTACTTTTGCACACCATTACACTGAATACTACACAGAAACAAGTCAAAGTTATTGCAGCTAACTGTAGAAGTTTTGGCAGCGAGCAAACTGGTCTCTCACAGATAGATTCAATGTTTCTAAAATGAGAGTTTACCTAGCAAGCAGCTTTCATGTCGTTTCTTAAAGCCCAACATCCCCAGCTATGAGGGGTGGAAAAAGGTTTAGGTAAGGAAAATATTATTACCCTTTATATCTTTGAGGAGGCAGGCATCCAATTCAGGCTCCTACCCTTGAGATATCGTAGAGGCTGGTTGTTTATGGGCCCCCCGAGTGTCACCACCAAAGTGACAGTGCAAAGGGATCCGCGGGCATGGCAATGAACGGTGTACTTCTCCAGAGAGAGGGGTAAAGAGAGGCAATTTCTGGAATGATGGGTGCCGGAGATGATGCGCAATATGCTTCAGTGCTTTATAATTTACAGCCTCTGCAGCACTGTGTAAACAGCTGGGGATAAAAACAGGGTGCTCTGCAATTTCCTCCACCCTTTTCCGTTTTTTTCCTCTTTTTTTAATGCTCTGTCTGCAATGTCCTTGAGATTTCTCTGGAGAAATGCTTAACTATAGTGCCTTGCCTATTGTTTGGATGCCAATATTGCAGTTTTTACCCGCACATCTATCACTGGTGACGGAGCAAAATTGTTCTGCTAAGTGTTTACAGGAGGGGATTCGTGCCTGTATAAGCATGCAGGGGTTAAGGATGTTATGGGCAGGTGTTTAATGGATAGTTGTTGATATGACAACAAGAATTCACTGCTATCTTGATGCAAGGCCATTATTGTGAATCTTTTTTACGATGCCTGTCGGCTGAAAAAGTCCTTTTAAAGATAGAGACTCTTTGCTTTTCAAGCTATTTACTGTAGTACATCAAATATATAAAATATATCACATAATCCATATCTCAGGCTCATTGTCTCAAGGTTTAAAAAATATCTTTTTTCCCTTGCATCCTCTTTGTCTATAACCTGATGGGCCAGTTACACAGAATCATCTGAGAAGCCATCAAAAACTTGGAATAGAAATAAAAAAAAAATACCCAGCAGGTGATTGGACGAACCATCTCTCAATCAAACTCTCGCTGAAGACAGTCAAAGGATGAGTGATTAAACATTCTTGTGTGATCTTGTAATGCCGTCAGAATCCGTCTGACCAACTTTGCCTATTTGGCTGAAACTTTCAAACCCTAAGTCAAGTAAAATTGATTTACAGTATATGTATATACTGCATACACTATATGCTAAAAACAATCGAAGTTATGGCAAAGTGTGGCTAAACGAAAAGTGTTGGATAGTTTTTGCAGCCTGAGAATACCCGTAGCCAATCAGTGCAGAGTCCTGTGTCTCCTGTGACATGTTGATCCACGTTAATAAAAATTCTTAAAAAGTGAAATTATCCCCAACTGAAATATTGCCTGGCAGCTGCCACAGGCTGCAATTTACTGCTCCATGTTGTGTTTGCAGTGTTAGCCCCGCAATGCTATTCTTCAAAAATCTGCGAGTTCTTGGAGCCATAAGCTTGTCAGATCTGAAGACAAGAAACGGGAAGATTCAATACGCATATTTATAAATGCAGGCTGACTTACGTTTCCTTTACACATCACGCTAAATATCCATTAATCCGAAAGAAATTATAGAAAAAAAGAGTCTTAACCCCAGAGCTTGCCTGAGATTTTATCATGTCTTCAAGTTTTCTTCAGTGGCAAAGTAATCCAGTAATAGTTGTCAGTACATCCATGAGTACACTGCAAACACAAACCACTGTTAGCTAATTCAGCATACTGGCACCTCAAATACAAATAAAACTTCTTGCAAAATATTATTTAATAATATTATGTTCAACATAATTTTTATGACTTGACAACTATTCAATAGTTGCTATAAAAATTCTTTCACTCTGCCAGCTGCCTAATCTATGGACCTTTTCCAAGCAGTTTTGCATGTCATAGCATGAAAAGCACAAGCGTAATTGATACCATTCAAAATGACAGCATTCCAAGTAGCTAAGCTATGGAGGTAAAATTGTCTCAAAAAGATTAATATATATCGAAATGATATTTATAAATATGCATACACTTATAAATAAACTAGTCCAAATATACAAGTAAAAAACCCTATAAACATAACGTAAACTACTTTGTATAAATAAACGTGTTTTGTCTCAAAAATATTAACAAATATCGAAATTATACATATTAATATGCATTATGCTAGGCTTCCCGGTGCCGTGGTATTGTGCACGCTAGGTCACTCGCATGCCTTTAACAGGGGTGCCCAATCCTTCTCCTGGAGAGCTACTGTCCTGCATGTTTTAGGTTTCTCAACACACCTGAGTCTAATGATGTACTCGTTATCAAGCAGCTGAAGCTCATCACAGGTTTGACAATCATTAGAGTCAGGTGTGTCGGAGCAGGGAGAAACCTAAAACATGCAGGGCAGTCGATCTCCAGGAGCAGGATTGAGCACCCCTGCCTTACAAGGACAGGTGATGGAACTGAGTCATCGTTAACAGAATGTGTTTCACCTGTGCTTCTCCTGCTACAGTCATCGGGTTGAAATGAGCAATTTACATCAAGTTTGTGCAGTCAAGAGAATTTGGTGAATCCAACCTTAAACACAGGGATGAGAATATAAATAAATACACAAATATATTTTCATGCACGAAGCACAAAAAACAATACCGTGCCGAACCAGACCTCTGCAGCTTATTCAGAACTTCAGATTGTCATGCAATTTAAATCAAGTGTATAAATCATAGCAGAAACGACTGCGTGCCAATATACTGTATTTGAGAAAGCTTTACTTTTGTGAAAATCTATTTCCTTTTTTATTCACAAGTGCTGTGGACAATACTTTGGGGCTTTGCACACATACCAGAGGCCAGAAGAGTTCACACAATCAAGCCTTTTTATGTCTCGACTCCCTGTTGGAAACAGCAGGAGAGCTTGTGCCAAACATTTTGAACTCTGACCTCAAAAGAAATCTATCGCTCACTCTGGCCTGCTTGCCTGACAGGAAACTTTTTGCAATGCAGATCTATAGCGGTACAGCTGCGGGAGGTCCTCGCCTGCTGGGGCTAGCTTATAGGTCTTAGGGCCAAACAAGTCACACACACTCTTAGAGCAGATATCGGGTGAGCTATGGGTTTGCACTAAAGAAAGCCCTGCTGTTGCTACGTGCTTGTAGCTGCTGATGCATTGCCTGTACCCTACGCAATGCAGAGAGGCATTATGCAAGGTAGCGTGGATAAGGAAGTGGTTCTGTCCACCCACAGGAATGGATCTCAAGAGTGTGTGTATATGTTTGTGTGTGTGTGTGTGTGTGCAGGGAGAGAGTGTGATGGTACGTCTTGATGGTTTTTCATGCTGCTCTAAAAAAGGCTGTTGCACATTTCTGCCCAGTGCACAGCAAACGTCCACTCAACAACCCCGACCTTTCATCTAATGCACAATAAAATGTTTAAGTGGCATAGCAGCGCCATCGAACTCCAGATAAATTCCCTCATATTTTCTGCGGAGCTCCACGTTGTTCAAGATAACACAACATTCTAAAGTATGGCACAATGTAGCAACTACACGATTGAAAAATATATCGTGTTATGGTGCAAATAAAGCTAAAGCAATATTGCCATTGCTTTATTTATATCTCTAAACAGTGACTGCCTCACGCTTTCCAGTATAGGATCTTTTTTTGGAAATGAATCCTACACAGATAAATATCTATTTCACATGCTTGTTTCCTCACTTTCTTGTGTACTTACTTTTGCTCACTCCCAGCATTAAAACATGGGGGAAAGTAGAGAAGAAAAAAAAGGAAACAGAAAACGCAATGCATATTTCAGTCTGAGAAGCAAATGTGATGGAAATGCAAGACCATGATGATTCATGCATATAATGGGTCTGGCATCCCAAATGACATGACGTTGTGTAACCCTTCCAACTCGTGTCAGGATGCGGCATCAAACTGTCACCCATGACTTTTAATTTCAGATACTGCCTCAAGGCATGTCAGAAGACTGTTTGTATCCTATACACCTCGCAATTTAACATAAAAGTTGAACTTTTCAACTAGCTTTCTTTCTGACTTACTTTTTCTAGTATGATACATACAAGTGAGGGTAAAAGCTATCTTTACCCTACAAGCTGCTTTGTTCAAGACCGGCTAAGGCGTTTACAAGTGGTCATTCGCTCTTTGCTCATTGCATTTTAAACATTACTGGTTTGCCAGTTTAAAAAAAAAAGTTTTTAATTATAGCTCTGAAAATACTTATTCATAATTTACCTGGGCTGAATAAATCTGAGCAAGCACTAAAACCAAATTGGCTATAATCCTAAATGTTTGTTCAAAGGTGGCACTGGGAAATGAAACACAGCATTTTGTGGTTAGCCTGAATTATACATTTATAGAAAAGGTGCACTGCTGTTTAAAATAAATCCATTATTCACTGTAGGGAAATAAACAAGGCCTGGAACAAGGTCCAGCCATGCAGTTTGTATGAATCTGTGTACATCTCAGCACTGGGTATTCCTGCAGGGGGAACACGAATACCTTCACGTATGCACTTTCTCAGTCTGCCCGAGGGAAGAATACCATGACAAACATGATTCCTGGGGAAGGGTAAGTAACAGGGTAAGATGGACACACAGTTTCGGAGGCTTCCCAGGTCTGTAGAGCATGTACTTCAGTGTCATTTCATATTCATATCACACACAGAAGCAGCGAACACTGCGATTGGCAACCTCTGATGCATTAATTTGATTTTAAAAATACACACTGATGGATTTCCAAAAAAAGAAAATATATTAAACTGGAAAAAAGAGCACATTTGTTTGAAACAAATATAAAAATGTGACACATACATAAGAAACTGTCCACACATACCACACACACATTTTACAAACTAAAAGGGTGATAAAAACAGCTTGTATATCTGTGAACAGTAGCAGGAGGAAATGTGTGATTACTCTGAAATAACAGGACAAAGGAAGACTATTTTTGTGAGTTGTTTATGTATTTACATGGCCTGTTGTGGTTGCATTTGGCAGAATTGCTGGGAAAAATGATGCAAGTGTTGCAAGATTAATAAGGACTTAATCCCAGAAGGGGCACCATCTCCTGCATCTTAATGTGTTCACTCTCTTTTTTGGAAAATAAATGCATGCACACAAACAAACAGACAGACCTCCACCAACACAAAAGAAAAGGAGATTACATATTTTATGTGTAAATACATAAAAATAGGTGTCATAATTCGTTTAATAACATAAAAAAGATTTTGGAAAAGGAGAGGATTGTTTAAACCTTATTTTCACATGGATTTAATGTTCCCATTAAACTTCCTGCTAGGAGAAGAGCCTGTTCACTGCAGTTTACAGCACATTGTGTAATTTTGTAAGAAGCACAGCTTAGGGAAAAAATATAGGTGCTCATCATGCGGTTGCTCCAAGTAAAGAAAAAAGATAAGCCACAGAACTCAGCATCAATTGTTTCCAGAAGGGGTGGTTCCTTCGGTTAAGAAGAAGCTCTAGTGGATTAACAGTGACCATTTGCTTGGAAAGATATACTGCTGAGACTATTCAAATGTTATTTGTCAATGCTTAAAGCTCCAAGAACGACATTACATGCCCCACCATTGTGTTGTGGTGACTGCAGAGGTGGCTATCTCAAAAGCCCAGCTGATAAAACCAAGTCTATCTGATAGGCAGTTGGGATTTTTTGGGGGGTATTTTTGGACAAACATTCCATAAACATTCCATAAGCATATTGAAATTCAAGTGGACTGAGAGAATACTAATGTAACTTGCGATGGGAAGCTTTGGCCAATAACAGGTCGTATCAGAGAGAGAGCATTCCTATTGGCAACAAATGCAGATTTGCGTGCATGCACGTCCCTTCAGATGGTGAAAGCCTGAATGAATGGCAGAAAATGTTACTATTCCAGCATGGGCAACAGCTGCCTACACTTTAGAGCACTTTAAATGAGGAAGATGGACTTCTTGTCAAAAAGAGAGTCTAAAAGACGGTCTGACAATAAATGGGACACGCACGCACGCACACACACACACACACACACACACACACACACACACACACACACACACACACACACACACACACACACACACACACACACACACGTACGTGTCCCCTCCAATATTGGAGACAGTCGCATTTGTCCCACCCAAAAATTATACCGTGACTCAGACTGTTTGGAAGCAGCAGTCTGAGGCCTGAGAGTGGCGACTGGTCAGAGGTTAAGATGAAGAGACAGCAGCAGTGCAATTTAAGTGATTTCTTTCTCATGGGGAAAAAAGAAAGAAAGGAAATGTAAGTTGGTAATCATTTTGTCAAGGAGGATCATTCTATTTTCTGTCTAAAGTTAGACTGTTACTCTTAACGTGACTAGCGAAAATATGGCGGAGTTTCCAGTAATGCAACGGACAAAAGCCATTTGACACTAAAAACAGTATTTAGGGCGCACTCACACTGTTCATCTGTACCGTGCCCAAGCATGTTTCACGGGTGTTGTTGAACATACTTGTGAACACCACTGTGAACTGTTTGCATACAGAAAAGTGTGAACCACATTGGACAGTTAAACAGTTTGCTTTACCCCTGACTGCATTGTGCAACTCTGATGGTGATGGTCAATTGTCACTAAATAAACACTCGCTTCAGTTAATGTTACATCCGGGGATATTCATGTTATCTATCTCTAACCTGCAGCTCTCTGAACTCTTTGAACAAATCTGCATGTCTGTCAGCTCGATGTTTCTCCCGGTTGGTCTGTATCGATTTAAAGCATCGTTTACAGACGGGCTCTGTGGTATCTGTGGGCTTGACACTGTCTGCTATGTTATTGCTCCGTGCTTCTGCTTATAACCAAGCCTAGGACGGTCAGCACTCATGTCTGTCTCGCTCTGTGACTGTCACCATGAAACCATGCCCACTCTGCCTGCAGGCAGTAATGAAGCAGAGAGCTGCACACAGACACGCTGTCGCACTAACTTCATAAAGTACCGATTCTAATAAAATGTGAAATAATACTGTTTTTAACGGCTGGGTACTGCATTACCTTTCTAGTATCGGTTTAACATGCAACACTAATGGATACAATTACATATATTTTCAGTACTTTCTCAAAAATGTAAGCACTTTTCTACCTTAAAAACACAACATTCAAATTCAATCATTTTTAGGGATTTCAAGCACCTGTACAAACCTTGTATTTTTCTATAACTTATTCATCTTCACTGCTTTCATATTAGAAATCAGATGAAGTTTTGCAGTAGTTTCTTTATGACATATTTCTGTAACCGTCAACGGATCTGTCAGGTTTCCTACATGTGTCTCCCGCAATGGTCAACTCATTCCTACGCCCCTGCATGTGTTGGTTTGCCTGGTTTTTAGAGCCTGGCATCAGTGACACTGTATGTCCTTGTTATTGTGTGATCATGCAGAACATTCTAGGGGCCGTCCTCCACCTAATTTGTATTTTTAGCATCTAAAATTATCCACTGAGATTGCTTAAATTTCTGTGATCCTTTTCCAAGAAAACCGTTTGATGTTGGGAGAGGGATTTTGTTGGAAACTTGCAACAGGCTCTGACTTAATATTTCCACCATATTTTGGAAGAGGCAGCAATACATGGCGGTGCCAGCGGCCACCAACTGTCTCTACTTTGAAAATGTCCTGGAAAAGAAGGTCCTTAGTGGCGTCTTAAAAGAACAGGAGCAAATGGGGAATACTCATCTATGTTATTTCCCAGCCCCAAAATATCAAACCTCCTCTGTGACTCATACACATGATGAGTGCACCCAGAGTTGTGTGTGTGGCACTGATTTGTTCATCACCGGTGACTATTCCTGTTTGAAGATAATTCAACATGCTTCCACTACACCTGACTCAGTCTGCCTCAGCATCAAAATCAATTTTCCTTCATTCCCCACTGTAGATCCCACTCCAAGCCTCACATCCTCTGCTGCCAGACTACTCAGCTGTCCATCATGTGGCAGCCTTTAGCATACCAGACAGTAATTGGATGTTTGCTGCACACACGCAATCTCCTTCATTTACATTAGGCTGTGAATATCTAAGCAGAGGATAAAGGTAAGTTGTGTGGATACGAGTTTTACATTAACATATATAGCTATAGGTGGAAATTTTCATTTTGATCAATCATAATAGGACCACCTGTCTCTGCAGAAAGATGAATCATGGACAGGGAAGGAAAAAGTGAATACCCCACTCTCCAGTTGTCAGCTAAGGTAACCATGATAAGAAGTAGGAATAGGGTACTCAATTCAGTTGCTCACATTAATTAAGCAAAAAATGCAAAGAAAATTAATCATGCTCTATATCAACTTTGGATATTGGCCCAGCTGTCAGGTGGTGCTCAGGCCCAAAAGAACTTTCATCTAAGATCTGAGTCAAACGCAGCAACATGAGAATTGAATGGCCTCGACTTAATTCTCCATGCATCAAATATTTCATTTCTTTCACACACCTGTTTTTTTATGCTTTATATGACAGTGGTAGAGCCAGATGTTAATCAGCATGCCCACCAAATTCCATTTGCAGCATGCTACAATTATACCAAATTACTTCCTGTCTCTGTTTGACTTTAAAGGGAACTAAGCTCATTTTCAAAATGTATACATTATACCTATAGTCTAAGACATTCCAAAATTACTAGTAAAATAACACACAAAGGTAGAAGACCTCTAGCTCAACTGTTACAGTGTGCTAAGTCTTTGGCAGCTGCTTGGGTTCAAATCTGATCCACTCTGACCTGCTTGTCACCACCTCCTCCTGCTTTTCTGTCTGTGCACCATTTTGCCAGCAGTTGGGCAAGGAGGAGCTCCGTGGACTGGAGATTCTTTGACACCGTTCATCTGATACAACGGTTTATATTCAGTTTTTGGGGCGAGGGGTGAGCGACTTGAGTGGAGCGTGTTGAAATCTATATTAGCGATATTGAATGGAGCAGCCAGGAGGGGTTGAGTGGAGGAGCACAGAGGAGAATGTTCTGAGTATATGGAAACACGTTCTGTTTGAGAACTGACAACAGTGCAATAGAATAAAGCTAATTTCTGTATAGAAAATAACACAAACCGTCCCCCCACCCCCCAATTCATTGTCTTTCGAGCAGTTCCAGACTTTATAATTGATGACATTACAAGTTCGAGATTTACTGTTTTCTGGCTTTAGGAGAGAGAAGCCCATGCTCACAGTCATTGATTGAACTTTTCTAGGCCAAGTAAATAAGTATTAATAATGTTCATTCAGGTGGTGTTCCCCTGTACAGTTCAAACACTTTTGACAATGACACTTCTAGTGCCTGTATTACAGTGCAAGATATCATTATTATTGCCCACAAAGCAGCCACTTCATTATTTCAGCATTCGTTGTGAGGCTGACAAAGATTTAAGGGACTGTTAAAATCACTCCATCATGAAATATTTACCACCCCCTAATTATTTGAGGCTTGGCAGTCATTTTCAAATGCACCTCAGTGGACGAGCCAGTTTTCAAATGAAAAAAATCCTGTGAAGTTAGCCATGGCCCCTATTAATATTCCTTTATGCAAATGCCAGATGATCTTCCCACACATTTAACGGTTGGGCCTTTCTGCATCTCACTGGCTGACTCGCAGCCAAAAAGAAAAAGTCTTTTATTTTTTCCTACAGTACAGAATAAGAGAGCTGAGGCATGCAAGAATGTGGGAGAAATACATAAACAATGTTTCTTTGATACGGTGCATTACTTTAACTGCAGAGAGAAAACTGCCATCCCTCCACTCCCAATGTTCTTTTTTTGCTTTTGTTGTTCTTGACGTGTGAGTGACAGGTAGATAGTCCAGTTGGTGCTCCAAAATGTCCAAAATAAATCCAATAACCAAAAAAATAGAACAATAGAACAATTGTATGGATTGACTCAAATTGATGCTTTTTAAGTGAACTATTTAACACTTTTCAGAGGCAGTTCTAACACTTTGAAGTATTTACCATGACCACTCTGATGTCAAATATCAAAGAGCACTTGAGATCAAAATATGAACACCCGTCGACTTTTCTCTTTAATCCCAGCTTCCTCTGATAGACACAGCCCCGAACTTTTAACATTTGATTTTGAGTATAAACCAGGTGATCTTACCAAGATAGTGTCTTAGAAACATATGAAAAAGTAGAAACGGTTAGAATATCTTCAGTTCAATAATGACTGAGCAAATCTGCTGAATAAGAATGGAGCAAATAGCGTTCTGGCAGTGCACTGAAGTTTCACTCGCATCAACTGTTTTATTCATACTTCATAATCCCTGGTTAATTCACAGCTGCATGGCTACCAGCTTCCTAGTCGTTGAAGAAAACTATTAAATATATATAAATAGTCACTTGCTTGATGACTGAAAACCATGGGATCAAAAACAAGTGGATCTTGAATTGAGACTCTTATCAAACCACGTGTTTACAGGAATTATACCAAAAGTAGAATTAGTCTTAAAGTTACACTAATTAATGAATTACTAATTATTATTTTTCTCTCAGATGCAGTAATAGTCCTGCAGTCCTGCCCTGGCCCCCACCAGTTCAAGCCCTCAATGAACGTTCTACCTTGAGATAGCCTCTAGCCTAAGGCTGAAGAATCTGGTATTCACATGGCTACTACAGGCACCGAAAGAAGCAGATGGCAAGCATAGGCAATCTGCCATAAAAAAAAGCAGTGCTGATGCTCATCCATATTTTTGAGCCTGTCTTGTCTGTACGTTTGACTGCTCATTTATTCCTTATAGGAACTGGCCATTGCATTCCTGTTGCTATCTATTTCCAGTGTTAAAACTCAATGTAAGTCTATAAGTCAAAGAATATGTGCCATCTCATCTGCTCAACCAAACATACACTCATGGGACGCTAAAAAAAGGATGTGATTATAAGGACAGAGAGGTTTCAGTGATTAAGCTCACAACCGTCTTGTTGTAGGATGAACTCTAACAACATGGCAATCGAGACACACTATGGTCTATCTGCAGTAGTTCCACCAGACTATTTTAGGTTAGTGACATCAGTAAAAGTACACTCTATGGGCAAGCAACACATTCCTTACTCAAACAACCACTGACCAAAAATAAACCTTTAACCTGAGCTGAATTCTTAACATATAACCTTCACTTTGGAGTAATTTTTCAGCTTTGTTCTTGAATATAGAAATACTACAAAGAGCAACTGTGACTATGCATTGTTAAATTCATAATTTGTATCCAAACTAGCAGCAATAGCGGTCTGTAGTTCAGTCAGTCCGTCCAAACTTGGTCCAAACTTTAATATCTCAACAAACATTGGATGGATTGCCACAAAACTTGGTGCATATATCCCTGGTGCCCCAAGAAATTGATCTTTAAGAATTCAGTGACAACCTGACCTTTCTGTAGCACCCCCACCAGGTCAAAATTACTTCAACTCTAGCTCCACAATGAGGTTGACATTTGTGGTTTTGAGTGAGATGTGTCCACAACTATTGGATAGATTGCCATGAAATTTTGTACTGACATTCATGTGCCCCTCAGGATAAATTTGGTGCACCCTAGCACCATAGCCGCTCAAACTTTTAATTGGTTTAATATGGAAAAATATCTATACAGCTAATCATGTTACCCGCTTAGGTAATCTGCAAATGTTTGCATGCCGACACACAAAGGAAGAAGACAGAATAGTGGGGATGACCCCTAGCTCAACTGGTAGAGCATGCCAAGTCTTTGGCAATCTGTCTCCCTATAATCTAATAAAGACCTGAAAAGCCCCAAAAAGAATCATTGCAAAAAATCAAACAGTATACCTGCTGAACGCCGGCATGTTATTGTCACTGTGTGTATGTTAGCCTGTAGTTCAAAGCAAAACTCTGCCTACATAGAGCCTTCCAGAGCCTATAGCATTGCTGTAGACACTTTTCATTTTTGTGTTTGTTGCTCTATTGACTGCACTACATCAAAGTAGCTTGACAAGAACAAAAGGAAGGTACACCCCCTTCACATACATTCTGTTTGGAACAATGACACTGGCAATGACTTAAAAAACTTAACACAAATAGGATGGTTAGCCCCCAAAGTTTCATGCAGACAGGAACAAGTCACTTTTGTAATGCATATTTGTAACATCTGTACTTAGTATTTCCATCCACTGTAGTTTTTCCACTTCATATTTATGACACATAGTGTAAATTGTTGTATATTGTATATAGTATATTTTCTATTCTTATTTTTTATTTTTATCTTCTATTTTATTTTTAATTATCTTTGTTTACCTTATGTAAACTAAGGGTCTGTGTTGTCTGTGTCTGTGTCGTAAGCTACTGCTCATGTGAATTTCCCCGCTGTGGGATCAATAAAGTCTATTCTATTCTATTCTATTCTATTCTATTCTACATAGAGAAAAACACATGCCTCTTTTGTCTATCCTCCTTTGCCAAGCGCCACCTGAGAAGCTCTGAGGCCTTGTTCCTGTGACGACAGATTTTGGCAGCCAGTACAGGTGTCCCGCCTGTGATACAACGTTTGGGGTCATTTGAAGGTCCCCCTGGCAACTGGACAGATGCTGTGCAGGAGACATTACTGTTTTGTTCCTCTGACCGACCCACAGCACACACACTTGCAGTATATCCTGCTATTAGTGATGTTCACTATTCATTTTAGCCCTGGGGGGGACCAGTGGACCAAGGAGGCTTCTGTGTTTCATGCACTGTTAGATTTGCTCGGGGCTCTTTATAGCTGTCTCCTGCCAGTACTGCCCAGAGTCCATGAGTGGATAACCCCACTGGGCCATGGAGATCCCATAGCTTCCCATAGGAAGGAAGGAAAGGAAGGAAGTACAAGGAAAATGATGCTTACTGATGCATTACCATCAAAGAGAGCTGGCTTTTCATTCTCAATGCAGACTGATTGCATATAAGCAAGGTTTGGGAAAGAAAAATAGTCAGTTTTGTTAATTCATTGCAGCATTCTTTGGATCTGACATACCTCTGTGGTTGCTGGAGCAGAAAAACAAGCAAGTGGTGAAGTTTTTTTTGCATTCTGAACACTTGTTGTGTCCCCACGCCGCACTGACAACTTGGCTTGTAGCCCCAGAGAGCAAATACAGTTTTAGAAATAAAAAGGTCCAGATTGAGATTTCCAATATCTCATGCTTGACAACCTCTAAAATTGCAATATTTGGTCAAGACAAATCAGATTAGTCATGCTTTGCTAGCTTTACGTTGGATTTGTTTTATCCAGTGCCTTATCAAAAAAGTCATTTTATGGGTTGTTTTAGCAAATCGTGTTATCCAGAAATGAGCAGTTACTTACACTAATATGACACAAAGCTCATTCTGACCAAAAGGCCCCATATTTCCAAGCTTCACTGAAGCAAGCCATATTTACATAATAAAGACCTCTTTATCTAGCAGATCTACTTATATCTACAGTCCCCTTCAAGCCTTTTATCAGTTAGAATGTAATATTGTGCTGCTGTGCTCCCTCCTCTATGCAATGTTCCTCAGATCCAAGACACCATTGGCAGGACACGGTCATCTCATTACGCCAAATACTGAATTTTTAATGGGTCATTACGATCTGCCATTTTCAAGCAGCGGTTCTGTCAGTGCAAACAGGTGGAATAAGGTTCTGTCAGGTCACCGTCTGCACAGGCAAAATATCTTCACTGATCCCCATCTATATCCTGTCTGCCAAATGAAAAAAAAAAACGACAGGGGATAAAAGCTTGCTGCTGCCATATCAGAGTGAGATCTTGACCCCTAACGTCCTTGTGGAGTGGATGCAAGACAGATGGTACATTTCAAAAGCCATCAATTTATTTCAGGGTGAGGCTAAAGCTAATTTCAACAGCCCTCAAAGGATTTGCTGATATAATAGATTACACAGAGCAGCATTATAACCCCACCCTTCTCCTGTATGCCATTAGACTTGTTTGCACTGCATTACAGATTCAATCTTATTTAAATGTACTCTGATAATTAGGTCCTACGGTAATTATAGGGAATGATTGTATTAATGCAAACTTGAAAATTGAGAATTGACAAATGCATGCAGGCTTATTAACTGACTTCCAAATTCACCTCATATTTATTCATGTTTCTTTCATGGAGACAAACACCAGTGTTCCAGACCGAGCACCAAGAGCAAGGGACCATTAAGTCTTAAGAGACTTGCAGTGGATGTCGGTAAAGAAAAAGAGAGAGGGGGAGAGAGAGAGAGAGAGAGAGAGAGAGAGAGAGAGAGAGAGAGAGAGAGAGAGAGAGAGAGAGAGAGAGAGAGAGAGAGAGAGAGAGAGAGAGAGAGAGAGAGAGAGAGAGAGAGAGAGAGAGAGAGAGAGAGAGAGTTCGATCAATATTCAAACTGCAAAATGAATTTGACTGAGGCGAGAACTTCTCATCAAATGGGAAAAGAAATTGGATATGAAAGATGACCTGCCATAAAATCCGATATCCCACAATGCCATCTGTCAGACAGCGGCTCGGGAATAATGACAACGGCTAATGAAAGTTGAGCCCTGGTTCGGCGGTGGTTTAAATCAGCTCCTTGCTGCGGACGCCTCACTGTGCTGACTCAGTGTGCTGTCCTCTATCCAACCCAGCTGGATGCCACAGAACAAAAGAACGGGAAACCCTCGGCATCATCCCAAACTGTTTCAAGGGAAAGGGGAAAAGGGATGGGGTAGTTTGTGATATTACTCAGATCCTAAAGGAGGTGTGTACTCTCAGACAGCCAAACTACATGGGCTGTGTACAGCGCGGCTATTGCAGGATGCCCACAGCAGAGGAAATGAGGCGGAGTCCAAGTCTGACAAGATGGTGACTCCCGTAGGCGAGTATGATTGGATCAAATTGAGAGAACGGACCTCGATGGAGATGCTAGTTCCATTTCTTTATACAGTCTATGGTATTTTGGCTATAAACGGGAAGTCCGAGGTCAGGATCAGTTACAGGACAGCATAATCGGAGATGGTGAAGTGAAAGGATGGACTTCTCAGCCCTTCCAGGTCATGGACAATAGCTCTGCCACCCTGCTGCATAAAAAGTACCTGAAGTTCCAGGTGAAATATCACATTTACATTATCCTTTAAGCCTCTGAGCTCCTCATGTGTGAGTGTTGTAACGATGTGATTTCCACATCTTTTTCTGATTATAAAGTAGCATGAGGTGCTACAAAAGGCTGAAATGACAGTGAAAACACATAGCCTGTATTCAGAATCTGTTTCTTTAAATGAGCCGTCAGGACTTCTGTATGATTATGAAGTCACAACTATGAATAGACAGAAAGTGCAGCTACAGTGCCGTTACAGTCATTTCCCAGCTGCCATGACAGTGTGGAAGAGTACAGATGCGGGAAACACTGACCAAACAGCGTCAACTAGGCTTTTTCAGAGGGGGGGCTTAAAGAGACAGGCACTTAGATGAAGTGTTTCAGACAGAGGGTAAATACAGGTATGTTCAGACAGACCATTTGAGGAAAATAAAGTGTTTTCTAAAGTGTTTTTATTAAAAACATGGAACATCTGATTCATATCAGATCCTTTGTAAACAAGGTATTCTATTTTTTTCAAATTATTTGTCTTAAGACACAATTTATTAAAGATACAAATTCAAGTAACGTTCCAGCCTTTATATGCTTCGATAAAACCAACACGGAATTCAAAAGGTCAAGCCATCATGTGCTCAGTATTTCTCCTGGTTCTATTAGCTGAACAACAGAAGATATGAATAACAACACCAAGCTTACATTCTTAAAAATGTTTCATTAGAGAAGTTTTTGCCTTAATCTTGTACGTTTTGGCGCCATGGCTGTTAGGAAACTCAGCCTTGAGGCCTTAAAATGGAATGCAGGCGTCCGTTTTATTCAAAGCAACGTATGTAAAGTTAATGACTTCTTGAATAAACTGTCAATCGTGCCACCCCTTGGCTTTTTACTTTACCCGCCCCAGTGCACAAATGTTCAATTTTTATTACTCCATGCTGAAAAAGCTTTTCTAGCTTCCCTTCTTTTCCTGTGCCCACCAACCTCTACTCTATCCTCAACAAACAGAAGATTTAATAATTGATCACATTTGATCCTGTCCATTTCCATTTCAATCTACACCTACAGCCTGCGAATGGAGGCAGGGAGGGAAAGTTGTGGATGGGAAATCACAGGGAGCAATGATGCTGAGTTACGATAGCATGCGCAGGTGCAAGGTGACTAATGTCATGAGAAGGCAGTCTTATATTGTGCTGTCTCATTCAAATATACACTCTGCTGTTGGGCTGTCAGCCTAAATCATGGCGCACTGGTTTCTCTGGGCCAGAAGGGGAATTAGCAATATTGAATCTGCAGTCGACAACTGAACAGCTCATAGAGTTTGGCAACTTTGGGATGGTAATTAAAGCCAGCACAAAAAAAGCATGGAAAAGGGGAAAACATTAGGAGTATGAGGCGTGTATATGGAAGATTTATAGCAGGAAATTGTAAGAAGTTTTCAAACACATGATAAATATTGGTGACAAACAGTAACAATATTGTAGGCGCTCAATGAATAGCCTGAATATGACTTTGAGGTGACTGGAGGGCAGATGGATGGTTGTTCTTTGTCTCACTCTAATCAGTTCAGGACATTTAGACCAGCCGTCTAAATATTTCCTCTTTGTCTGTGAGTATCTAAAAGTGGTTTCCTTGTTAAATATTCATGCTGGACTTCTCTTTCAGGCAGGCTTAAATTTTTTGAAGTGCATAAGTGCTGTATTGGTGTTATGATGACGGGGCGTAAATGGAGCGTGAGGACTTTGGCAGATGTGCAGCCCGGGATTCAGCTCATAACAGCCGTGTCCGTTACATGAAGGAGGAACACAGAGGCACACGCCTGACTAAAGCAATGAGATGTCTACTTTTGTTTGTGTGGAGGAGACGGGAAGAGGGAGGCGAAGAAGGATACTGTAGGAGAAGGGGAAACAAGGAGTTCTGAGACCAGCCCTTGATAGAATAACTATACAACGCAGACGTTTGAAATCTTACTCGTTTTGTAAATTCTCTTTTTGTGTCCTCGCACTAACCCACTCAGCAGCTCCTTGCTTAAAAGTCAGAACTTGCACGTCCTTGAGAATAACCTGCTTGTAATGAGTACTATGTAATCTTTTGCAGGACTTACTTTTAATTGACAAAATAACCATCAAAGGCAACTTCATAGCTGGGACTAAGTGTAAATCATGTTTTAATTAAGCAGGATATAAGGATTCCTTTCTTCCCTCAGCGAGAAAGACTTTCCCAATGGACAGCCTTCAAATTCCACAGTAACGTTCCTCCAAATAGCTTAACTAGATGCTAATTGGAGGCTGTCTTTTAGGCAAAAGGGCTACGGTGGTGCTTTTATTTCTTTAAAACAAGCCAAGTCGATTGGCCCCAAAACAGCACTTCTTTTTATGCGAGGGAATTCTGCAAACGTGACAGAACAAGAAAGGTATAGAGTATAGTGTCAGCAAATTGTTTGTGGCTGGCCCTTTGAATCTTCTCTCAGAAATTTCATTTGAATAACAACTATGAAACTCAATTTGCTGTGTAATGTAAATTAAATGTAAGGAAGACCTGAAAATGCCCGACCACGAATAGCAGTTAACATTGCAGCATTCTTGGTCAGCGAACATCACTTTTCTCAGGATAAAGACAGAGAGATCCTGAAAGAAAACTAGACATGTCACTTGCATAATCACCATGGATCAGGAACCTTCCCAAAGTCTCATGACAAAAAAAAATCTGTTATTTTGTCTGACAGAAGGGGAGCCTAAAACAACTTAAAAGTACCTATTGATTTTTGTTGAGCAACCGCAGGTCATAAACATAAGTATGATTCACAGATAACCTTGAGGTATGAATGGAGCCAACAAATCACCGCCCACAGAAGCCATTATCAGTGTACGAGTCATTAACATGTCATTTATGTATATTGGGGCGTGGGGGAGGACAATAGGCCATCAGAGGGCCAGGTGGATGAATTAAACTCGCAAATCACTAAGGATCTGCCATTTCTATTGGCAACACGTTAGCAATAAACACAAATTCATTATTGTAGTTCACTCCTTGGCCTATAAATGTCTCTAAAGCTGAGACAGGTAATAGTAATGAGTAAAGCCTTACATCACCGTTTGGACTGATAGGCCAGAAGGGAACCCACCTGGCATCTGTGTGT
Organism: Echiichthys vipera; assembly: GCF_963691815.1. Taxonomy (NCBI): domain Eukaryota; kingdom Metazoa; phylum Chordata; class Actinopteri; order Perciformes; family Trachinidae; genus Echiichthys; species Echiichthys vipera. Next base: position 13,775,806 of record NC_139845.1, on the reverse strand, counting down.
ATTCCACGGAAATAGCTGATATGGCAGCTGCAATGGTCTGCAGGTTATTTGATTAGGGCTCCCTGCAGACCAATCGTGCTGCTACAGAGAGCGAGACAGAGAGTGGGATGTACTGTTGGTGTTCATGAACTACCAATAACAATTCAAATTTGTTTAAGGAATAGTTTAACATTTTGGGAAATACACTTGCACGCTTATTGCTGTGAGCCACATGAGCAGATCGATGACACTCACATTTATTTGCATTCAATATGAAGCTGGGGATAGGGGGCTATTAGCTTAGCTTAGCATAAAGATTGGAAACAAGGGGAAATGGCTAACCTGGCTCCGTCCAAAGATTACAAAATCTTCCTAGAAGCACCCCTAAAGCTAACCAATTAACTTATTATATCTCATAATTAAAGTTCATAATCAAATGGCTTTTTGTGGTTTTACATGTTGCTGGACGATTTCTTTGCTGGGGGCAGTGACTTCTGGGAGCCATTCTCGGCAGAGAAATTGTTTGCCAAAATAACCAACTGTAAAACATTTTCATACTTGGGATTTTGCATGTTTAGCTTCAGAGGTGCCATAGAGAATTTTTTTGGACAAAGCCAGGCTTTTTGTTTGTACCTCCTATGTCATGGTGACAAGGATTCAGGAACTCACTGCTCATAGTCAAGAAAAAGTCCAGCACACCCCGTAAAAAACTTTATACACATAAAGTTTTTGTGAAAAACAAACAAACATGATATGACATGTTACTTGGCGAACTTTAGAGTAAGGCTGTCGCCATCACCACAATATTGCAATACCACGCTGTCAAGCCAACCGCAAGGGAAGGCAAGCTACCGCCACAACCACTTTCTTCATGTGTTTTTAATGAGGCTAGGCCCTTTTTGTTATACGCTTCAACGTATTGAGTCTTAGATAAAACTCATAGGCCTATAAGGAATATAGGGGTATAATGTGTCTTGAATTGTCGCAGTGCAGCTCATAGAATGAAGAATAATTATTACTTTATTAATCCTGCAAGGGGAAATTCAATTCACTCAGGTTATTATTATTAGGTTTTTATTCAGGTTACACACACACAGGCCCCAAATACACACACGTGCACAAACAGGACCTGTATAGTTGCAATTAATGGAGAGATGTCAGAGCGAGGGGGCTGCCAATGGATCGGCATCCCCAAGCAGTTGGGGTTCGGTGCCTTGCTCAACAGTGCCCATTGCCGCCCCGTTTTGGGGGATGCAGTCAAATGTGCATGTTAGCATGTTCACTCATACCTTACAACAGTGACCTCACCATGACAGCCCAACGTTAGAGGTGCAGTAAGTTAATTTTTTTATCTTTGAACAGAGCCAGACAAGCTGTGTCCACCCAGCTGTTGCGTAGTCTTAATGCTATGCTAACCTAAGCTAACAGTTCAGTCTGTTTTTCATACTGAAGACTGAGACGCAAACGTGGAATTGATCTTCTCATCTGAATCTGAGCACAAATGCCTTAAAAAATCATTCCCAGGCAGTCAAACAATTCCCCTTATTTATGACAGCAAGTGACAGTTTGTTACAGTTCATTCATAGCAAATATAGACATGCATCTTTTCATGTACTTATTATGCTGAAGAGGATAGGAAGTTGATTTTTCTCCCCTGCAGCTGCAAATGCAAAGTGTCCCATCAATTGGCAAACAATCTCATCTACAGTAGCCAGGCCTTTAACCTTGAAAGCTGGCATAAGATGCAAAGGCAAGTTTTATGATTCAAGGCTGGACACTGGAAGAAAACAGTGAGTCACTGTTCATTTACATCTGGAGCAGCATGTCTTCTGATGATATCTAGGCAAAATGACTGTTCCTAACTGTTGACTCTTACAGTTTTGCTTTTTACTCAACTGTACCTGACCCTATACACACAAGACCTACATGTTCTTACACTGACTGTAAGCAAACTGGCCAAATCAGAGCAACACTCACATTTCGCCAGCCCACCCAAGCACACATCACACGCAGCCGCTAATGAATGGCACCGCTAATTAGCCTCCTTCCTTTCTTGTGCCTTCCGCTCCCTTAACACAGGATCACAGAGTGTGGGTCGGTCGTTCTCAGTGTGGAGGGCAGAGTATTCACTAGAGAGCCCTTTACTGCCGAAATCACCAAGATGCCGGTGAGCAGCTTGTCTGATTAGCGCTGATTACTTTCTAATTGGAGTTCTCCAAAACACGATGACCTCTGCTTTGTTTACTGATGGGATTAATCACAGTCTGACAGAATTAGAAATCCCAACTGAATTCGTTCCGTCTTCATTATTTGAAAGCTGCATAGCTCAGCCCCCTACCCTTCACCAGCCAGCCTTCTTTCTTGCTGGATGCTGAGTGGCCTGCAAATTGTTTAATTTGCGCAAGCGGTGTGTGAAGACCAGGGTGAACCTTGGACATGTCACTGTCCACCTTACTTGATTTCAGGTTTGACCATACTTTTGGTCTGCCTCCTCTAGCTCTGAGTCAAAGATGATGGTTTTGGTTTTGGCAATTACACATAATAAGATGATAAGGGATGGACAGTTAGTGTTACCATTTAGGCACCTGGAATTTTCGCAATATCATACACAAAAAAATCGCAGAATCACAAATGGCACCAAAGGCTTTTTCGTGATTGAAAATATGTTTTTTGTTTCAGGCTGAAACAAAAACATATATTTCAGGCTGTTAACGCTGATGTCAGTGATTTTTATGCATGTATTTGTCATGAACGGTTCAGGTATAACACAAAAAGGTGGACCCAATGCAGACACAGACAAAAAGTAAAGTTACAAAATAAACGTTTAATATAAAGAACGGACAAACGCAAAAATACTACAGAGTATACGAACACAAAGACTAACTAAACGAACACGGGAATAACTGGAACAGGAAGACGACGGAAGATCAGGGAGACGGACGGGAAACGGGAACACAGGAAACTACGGAGAAAAACAGAAAACAAACACGATTAATCAACTTACTACGGGGAGCGTGAAAACCACAACGAGAAAGGGGATGCCAGTCCGGGGGGAATAGTTTTACCAATACAGGGTCGAAGACGGTCCGGCGCTGCATGCCTGTCAGCTTCAGGTATTTAAGGTGTTGGGGTAATCAGCATAACAGGCTGCAGCTTGGGGGAACGCCTACCGGACCTACACAGAGACGAGGAAGAGAACATGCAGGGAAACACAGACAGGGGGAGACAAACTCACACATAACGGAAGAGAGGAGGGTACTGACAGAACCAGATCTTGACAGTATTGTGTGTATAATATAATACCGTAACCTATATTTATTTTGCTAACTTTCAGATTCACATCAAAATCCTAGCCAAGTATGTACAAACCCTGTACCAAGTCACCACAGCCAGAGGGAGGCCGTCACCATTTTAACCCTCCTATTATGTTCAGATCAGAATACTTTTATTATCCCCCAAGTACTTTACAGTATATTTGCACATTCAAGGAATTTACCTTGTGGTTGCATCGGTTCATTTAAAAACAAAAAACAAACACAATGTAAATGAATAAAAACTGTATATGAAAAAGATGAGCTAATCAGCTTTGCAAGTGAACAGGTAAGGTGCAATGTAACAGTGACTAACCATTTAGGAGTTTTATTGCACGTGAGAAGTATCTATTTCTTGTGGTGGTAGGTTTGAGTTTTTACACTCTGGAACCTCTTTCCAGAGGGGAGCGCCTGGAAGATGTGATGGGCTGGATGACAAGTGTTGAAAACATATACGTAGCATTTCATCATGACTGTAACATTTAGGAGTAAGTGTGTCATAATGTCAACAGGAGACATGTTACACAGATCCTTTGCTGATGAGGTTTTCTTTCAACACCGTCGCCTGGCCTAAACTTGTTCATCAGACTTCATAGAAGAAAGAGACAGTCTTCCCTGCCACTGCATGGTTCTCCAAGAACGTTAACATAGACACATAGTTTTATTGACTTTTTTTTTGTGTCTGTAATTACTATATGTCGCAAGTCCCCCGTTTTTCTACAGCTAAGTGATACCAAAGATCGGTATATACTAGATGGTAGTTTCTGAACATAGTGGTGTACTGTGAAGCTTCCATGTAGATCGCCACTCCTGACCATTTAGTGATATGTGGAACGTTTCTGAATGTCAACAAACGAAAATGCAAGGATACGACTGTACCTGATAGTGGATAGGTACATAGTAAAATATTACAAGGCTAAATTATAGCATTAAAAATCTGAATATAGCTTAAATATAAAAATGAATAAGGATTAAATATCATTCATTCATTCATTCATCTTCAACCGCTTATCCCGGGGTCGGGGTCGCGGGGGTGCTGGAGCCGATCCCAGCTGACATCGGGCGTGAGGCGGGGTACACCCTGGATAGAATGCCAGTCTATCACAGGGCACATAGAGACGTACAGAGACAGACAACCATTCACACCTACGGGCAATTTTAGACTCATCAATTATCCTAACACGTGCATGTCTTTGGACTGTGGGAGGAAACCGGAGTATCCGCAGACACGGGGAGAACATGCAAACTCCGCACAGAAAGGCCGAGGTCGGGATGCGAACCTGTAACCTTCTTGCTGTGAGGCGACAGTGCTAACCACTACACCACCGTGTAGCCCCAGGATCAAATATGAACAGGACTAAAGAGGAAGATTGACAGTTCTGATATGAAATTGAATTTCATCACACAAACGTGACTGGCCTTCTGGTGAGTATGTGGTTTTCGGTCCAGCCAAACTTGTAATTACGACATTGTAATTAACCAATTTTAATCATTTAATTGATATCTTGGTGAGTAGCCATTTGATAAGCAAAAAAATAAGAAAAAAAGACGGTAATTATTGTAAATTGGATCCTTTTTAAAATGTGATCAAGACCCTCCAGTTGTCTACCTGGGCTTGTTTAGCAATAATGACAGCTCTCTTTAAAAACAGTGATTTATTATCTGCTGCAAACCCCCAATTAGGGAGATTTTCTTGAATGACTACTTTATTGATTTTCAATCTTATCTTAATGTTCTTGTTTATATACACCATTACCCCTATCAATACACACCACACCTTAACTTGGCATAGTCACAGGCTGAGCAAGAAAAACTGCAAGTTCTCAGGCTTTTTGCAGTCTCTCTAGTATCTGGTGAAAATGATAATGAGAGATCTTTGGGATGAAATTGAGTCGCTCTTGCTACTACTCATTCACAACATTCACATATTGTAGTTTTAACAAAAAAAGTTGAATATAAGCATGTAAGGCTGTGACAGAGATACAGCAATGGTTGAAAATAAGCAGAGTGGTTGTTTTAAGTATTGGCAATACAGCGGACGACAAAAAGAAGCCCCAAGAGTGCAAAGAAATGATGACAAAATGTTGAAACCAATAACCTTTAAGACTGAATGACCATTTCAGACAGGGAAGGTAGCTGATGACATTACAAGAATTCCCAGGGAAATACAGGAGCAGCTACTGTACATAAGTAGATAGTACAAAGTACAAAGACAGAAACACAAAAACATGGGGACAAATCTGGTGCCAGTAACTAAGAGGACAGAACAGATGCTCAGGGACGGGCATGGGCTCGTAGACGTCATGACCACAGAGTGTGTTGTCAGTGCAGAGAGGTTCATGGCACCATCACAGATCCCACTTAAGAGTCTGCTCGGGGGCGTTGGCCGATCCATGGGGACTGAGTCAGGCAGCCGGTGTTGTCATGTGGCTGGAACTGGCAGGAAATAGCCAGGTTTTCAATGATCTCTGTGACATCTGTCACCTCCTGAACGCTCTTGCCCATTTCACTCTACACTACAAAATAAGTCAGTCTTACAACATTCATTAAAGGGGAATTTCAGTATTTTTATGTTAAAAGCTTGTTCTGAAATGGAAGACATAAGAGTGGAACTTCAGATAGGGAGAGTATTGTGAAGAGTAGATTTATGTTATCTATATTATTTAAAATAAAAATAATGGTTTGTTTTTGCGCATTTCTGAATTGTGCCAACAATATGTGAAGCTATACTTCAGCTACAGCTTTCAATGACTGACAATACCTTTGGATGCAGACAGGCAGAAGTTGTGCTACAAATTGCTCCTGTGGATACACTGCACCTTACAGACTATCAGATCTGCAGTTTGACGAGGGTGACTCCTTCCAGACAAAGAGGAGAAGACATCCTATCAAAGCACATTTACCTCAATAAAATGCTGTTCCAGGAGTGGAGACACATGCTGCATACAGAACGAATGAAGGCTAATGCTATTAGCTAATGTTACCATGTTGACAACCTGCCCATCTTTCTACAATGTAATCAGACACTTAAAATAACAATAACGAGCTGCCAGTGGCAAATATAAATACTTTTAGTTGATGTATATTGTCAGTGCACAGGCGCCCGTTTTGATTACGTTGTTGAGTACATTAGTCCTTGTAGTCTTTTACATTGCAGTCCAGTTCATGGTGGCCATGCTGCAGCACTTGCTCTCCATACTGGACCAATTTCAGAAACTGTTGTTTCAATTAGTCATTTGTATAGAAACACACAGGAAATAGGGTTTAAAAATACTGACTTTCCCCTTTAAGTCACTTAATATTGAAATGGTTATTTTTCTTCTGGAAACTCACATCACGCTTAATCACTTTCTTGTCGAGAGTTAGTTGGGAAGATTGATACCACTCTCATGTTGATTTAATATCAAGCTAGAGCAAGAAGTTGATTAGCCTAGCTTAGCATAAAGACTGAAGGCAGGGGAAAACACCTAGCCATGCTCTCTTTTGAAAGTTTGAAAATACACCTACTAAAAGCTCCTAAACTTTATGGTTTTACATTGTGTTTTTCAGTTAGACGTGTGTCGTACTGACACTGAGGTTGCAAATAAGAAAACCACAACTTGTCACTTTCACATTTCTGTTTATGAATGGATTAAATAAATGAATATGCAACATGTAAATTAGTGAGCTGAGAGGGGCTGGTACAGCGTATGTGTAATTTTGATCTTGAAACAGAGCCAGGCCAGCTGATTCCTCCTTCTTCCAGTCTTTATGCAAAGCTATAATAATTGTCTACTGGCTCGAGCTCAATACTCAAACCTCTTATCCAACTCTGGGCACAAAGAAAAAGAAAAGCCAATGAGTGCATTTCCAAAAATATCAATCTTTTTCTCAAAGGTAATTATTTGTATGATCACTTGCAATTGTCCCTTTATCTTGAGAATAGGGCATATTAAGGAATTCCCATTGTTCCATTGTATTCTATTGATTTGGTTATCTTATATTTTTTTAAATGTATTCATGTATTTATATTTATCAATAACTACACGAGAGATCAAAATAAGAGAACAAAGTATAAATACTTGATTTATTATGAAATATTGCTATTTCTTTATTGTTCAGAATTTGATAGAATATCCACTGTGGCTATACCACAAGCATGTTTTTTGTTATTTTTTAAATAACAGTAACCATTGTGTCAGAAGAGAAGATTTAAAACATGTTTTCTTAAGGCTATAAGATTCAAAAATGATTAGGAAGCAAATCTGCGGCCACAGGACATCATTAGTTTCTCACAATGCTCTGGTTTGATCTTGGTCCATTCTTCTTACAGTCTCTACCACAGTTCAGTAACTGTTGTGGGTTTCTTAGACATTACTTTGTTGCCAAAGATTTTTCAGAGATTCTCTATGGGGTTTAGATCTTGACTCCGGGCTGGCCATTTCATTGTTTCAATAATCTTAGCTTTAAGGAACTGCGTAACCCATTTGGAGAGTGACAGGGGGCATTGACTTGCATGAAAATTGCATTTGATTGGGAGACAATTGCAGTGTAGGTATTGCATGTTGCCGAAGGAGGTTCACATAAACATTTGCATTCACCCTGCGATGCAAATGTACAGGAGGTCCAACTTCTGCTGCAGAAAACGTCCCCCAAACCATGATATGACATTGCTAAAGTTCAAGTTATTTGAGTCTGATGAAATACATTATGTTCCCCATCGGACTGGGAACGATTAAACCCAGTGTGTAAAGAAGTTGGTTAAATTTGAAGGAAGAAGTTTTAGAGTCCAGATCTAAACCCCATAGAGAATCTCTGGAAAGCCCTTAGCAACAAAGTAATGTCTAAGAAACCCGCTGGAGGAATGGCCCAAGATCAAATCAGAGCAGTGTGAGAACTAATGATGTCCTCCTGCCGTCATTCAAAGCAAAGGCCTCCACATTTCCTATTTATGGTTGAAGCCTAAAGCCCTAAAAAAAAAAAATTTCACGATGAAAAAATAACAACTTTTCAGAATAAATCAAGTAATAATAATTTGTTCTCTAATTTTGATCTCCGGTGTAGAGCCCATTCATTTGAGCTGTTTCAGTAGCATCCAGTACTCCATTAACATGGACAGATTTAAACATGTAAGAGGCTGATACCAACTGACGTAAATGCATTATGGAGAGCTTAATGGATTTTAACCCCTCGTTTCCTCATCTGAGGACATTTTCCATTAGGCTAACTGTAGAATAGCAAATTTTAAAATTCCACAAAATAGATAATAGTTATGGGTCCTTAGCAATAAAATTAAGGTCCCATCATTAAAAAAAGTTTTCCTTTTTTATGTTTTTATTCCTTATGTGCAAATCATTCATCATCTCTCTCCATGCTGTCTGGGATTGAAAAGATCTCCCACCAATGAAAGTGAGCATGACAGTTTATGATGAACGAACATTGTGCTGTCATCGGAGCATTATCAAAGACACATCACTCTGAATGGTTAAAGGAAAAAGAGCTCCCTCATATCACACAATACCTCGCTGAGCACACCTCCAGCTTCAACCAAATTGCCTGATCTCGTATTTAGAAAACCGGAGCTCTGCCATTATCAACAGGAATACTAAAACATTTAACTGACAGCTTCCAATTACACACATATTGATTACAGGAGACTTCTCTATCACCCTCTTGCCTCTGCTATACCTAACATCTGTATCTTTCTTCGCACTTCTTCAGATGACAAGATAGTGAGGCTGAACTGCCCCACAGATCAAGTCAAGTCCTCTTTTTGGAGTGTTACAAAAAGAAAAATTACATAGAACAGCAGAGCAGAGTGCAGTACACAAAGAGCCTGGCTGACTATAATTGCAGTAAAGAGTAAACGCTCACAATTGCCCTTGTACAGCTTGTACCCTGTGGTCACAAAAGCTGTGATGCCTGTGGACGTTTTCACAGTAGTATTTAACTGCAGAATGGCACTCACACAATTAAATGCTGTTCAGTTGGCTTTTGCAATCCTACTTTTGATGAAATACAGTAGCTCCCTTATTATCCCAAAAATTAGAAATAAGAGTATAAGAAATAATTATTCACCCTGGCCCTCACTGGTTGAGTGACGATGATATTTTACTATCGCAAATATACCACAGATGACCGGGCTCCACCTGACAGAACTGTGCTTACAAGCGGAATGCAAACGACATAATTGGCTATGTAAAACTCTTGCTCTATTAGCCGAAGAGAGCATGGTGCATGATAGCCTTCATCACCACTAAAGCTCTTCATTAATCTCCATCCACAAGGTCAAGGAGTTGCCCTAAACAAGACAAATGAATTAAAGTTCCCCCATCTCGAATCAAACCTTGTGTGACCGAAGGACACGGGTGACATGCAGATTTTGTGGGAGACTTTGTTATCGCAGTAAGCTGCAATGTACTTTTTTACTAGTTATACAAGAGACCATTACTTTGTTCGAAAAAAGTGGTGATGATGAAATCAGTGTGCCTCCTATGTCCTCAGTGGTCTAACTTAGGACCCCTAAAGCCTCAAACCCCTAAACTTTACTGCTTCTTCTTCAGACACACTGTTTCTACACAACAATGGGTATTACAAAGAGCTTTTATGTGCAAAGTGTGTGACCCTGCAATAATCCCCTCCCTTCCACAAAAACAGGCTTCCACTCAGTGGTAAAGGTTAGCCTCCAAGCCAGCATTTAAGTTCTCACACTGCTCTGATTTGTATTGTGCGCCTACACAAATAAATCAAAATGCATTTAGGACACATCTGCACACGCACGCGCGCACACACACACACACACACACACACACACACACACACACACACACACACAGACACACACACACACACACACACACACACACACACACACACACACACACACACACACACACACACACACACACACACACACACACACACACACACTCACACTATCTTCCTCCTATGAGTATTCTGCAGTAAGCAGATAACACAAAAGCTGCATTGATCATGCCAGAAATTGGTGCTTTCATTATCGCTCATATCCTCGGAGGTCCCCTTCACTGTCTGAGTGCGCACGTGGGTGTGGAAGTGTAGGTGTGTGCCCTTTTCCTACCAGATTTTTAATCAAGGTTTGCTAAAGGCAGATGAAATTAACACATTCTGATGGCCAACTCTTCTAGTTTAATAACGGGTCCAAGTCAGTAGCAGGGCTCTCACCCTTCTGAAAGACACTCACTTATTTAGGCCTGTGATCAAAAGTGCTTTGGCTGATGATAAGATGGGGTTATATTCATGAAATACGCCTCTTTAATAATCTTCCCCATCTACCTAAATAGATGCTTTTGAGCTATTATGTCTTGTCCTTCCAAGGGGAATCGAAATCTTAATGGGGCCCGAGTACCACCATCATTGTCAGGAGGTTTTAAATGACGGACATTTTGCTGGAGAAATAACCAGGGAAAAATTGGTGAGACTTGACTGGAGAACAAGGCTGAGAGGCAAGTGGCCTGACCTCAATAACATACGAGCCCCCCCAGGAGCAGCTTTGCTGGAGTTTGTACTGCACATGCAGATATGCTTTTGCTCACTCCATGCATACACGCTTGTGTGTTCTGAAACATGAATACCATTACATTGAGGAATATCAGAGCAGTGTTGTGAGCTTTGTGTTCTTAATTCTTAATGGGTTTTTTTTCCTAAAAAATTTTTTGTAAAGGGAAACTGACTTTACACATCAATATCAGTGTACTACTGTGTTTTTTTTCCTCTGATTTCTTCTTTCTTTCTATCATTTTCTTTTCCAGGTAAAGTGTAATCATTGTGCTAAGTTGATGTTTATGTTTGATTGGTAGCTTTGATGTCTGGCAAGGGGATGAAATAAGACTTGAAAAAACATGAAAAGGACAAAGCTCTTCTCATGATAATTTTAAGATGTCCAGTAGAGTTCCAAACAAACTGTTCTGTTTACATCCATTTAAAAACTCACCAACATGTGTGTTTTACTAACGTCTAACAAACAGGCTGAGTGCATTTCCTTCCTCATTAACCATTTACAAAGCCATATTTTTAGGGAGTAGTAACCCAGCCTAAAAAAAACTTAACAGAGATTCTGCCTGTAGGATTTCGGAAACTAATCCCGGAAGATGTTATCAGGATTATCTTGGTTTGGGTTTAAAGACTGCAGTTAGGAGGGTATAGCAAAAAAGTCTATCAAGTTGCATCATTGGAAGTGTAGGATTCAGCCTTTTTTTGGAGCTTGGCCCATATTAGTGACAAAAAGTCAGTATGTCTCTGCCACTGTGGCTGAAATTTCGACCATTCCTCTAATCTATCTCTCGCAGTTATCGCCAATAATCGTCCAACTTTATCAAAATGTACTTGCCAAAATAATTTAAATTCAAAAAGGGTGCAAACATGGCTGTATAGGTGCCAGTGTGCTTGGCAGGATCCAGAGAGAGGACATTTTTATACTAAACTGGCAGCCATTCCATCTTAAACGCATGATATTTACACATACAACATACTGCACTCATTCAAGCTCACATATATAAAAGGCAAGAGTAATAATGGAGGTGAAAAACTGGTGAAGGTCAGCCGGCCAACTCCATCACATGCATGAATAGATGGGCTTTGCATTTTTGTTCACTAGTCAATACCAGCGTTATCACAACATATGCTTACATGTACGTTCACAAACAGGTTCACACACACTTTGCTGTAATAATTCCAAGATCTGTGTAGCACATGCTGTGTCAATGTGATTTCTCTCTTCCTCACTAAATGAGCAACATCATTTCATCTGGTACAACTACTGGTGCAGCATGTGGAACTTGGTTCCCCGTAGCTAAAAATCATTACAAGTCTTTATGTGTGTGTGTGTGTGTGTGTGTGTGTGTGTGTGTGTGTGTGTGTGTGTGTGTGTGAGAGAGAGTGTTGGTACCCAGTGGGAGGGACAAGGATGCATGTCATGTGTTGCAGCATGGTACTGTATGAAAAGCAACAAAGCTGGGTTGCAAAAGGGTTCGATTTTTGTCATTTAGACCAGACATGCACATGGGGAGATATGATGTATAATCACATAAAACAACAACCCTGTAAGATCACATATACTGTATATATACGATACAATACAGTATAAGTCATTCATCATTTCCTCTGAAATTCACCATAGGTACCCAGTACCTACTAAAGTATTTACAATACAAGTCATTTCTCCTTTCCTCTAAAACTCCTGGTTGTTACTCTCTTGCTCCGCTGTACCTATATTTAGTCCTACTCTAGACATGGTCTAAAGTATGTTTAAACTATTCTGCCCTACAAAGCCTAAGTGCAGTAAGAAATCACTAATGGACCTTTTTCAAAGATGTAAACATTCTAAAACCGTCCTGGTTTATTTCCTGTTGCAGTATATTTGACATCAGCTGACATGAAGTTACCAAGGACCCAGGCTGTTGCCTAGCAATGGAACTCCGTTGAAAATGTCTATAACATGATTTCTAGACAATTTTTCGTAGTTACTGCACTTTGGCTTTGTAGATTAGTATTCTGCTATGATACAAAAATTGTTTGCATGGATTTCCAACATAGAAAGTAAAAATGTTGTGCACTAAAATAAACGCCTACCAGACATATCAGAATGGTGAGTGTACTTAGCATTTTTTATTAGTTTTTATTCTTTGTTTGTTAGTAACTGTCAGTGGCTGACAGCTATGGCAGTGTGTTTTCTCTCTGTACTGACAGTCCGCTGGAGGTTTCAGGATTCTTTACCGGTGTTGTGTCAAAGTCGTTCCCCCGTCAAATAATGTTTCCCATATTAGGCAGCGATTGGTTTACGGATTAGTGACGTAACAACCATAGCTTGCCTGGGATACGTTTGATTCTCAAATTTCAAAAGATGCGCAGACACCTCCTCCTTCAGGAGAGGAATACGAAAACACCCCTCTTTAGTGACAAGCTATGTCCAGATACAAGTAAGTATCATCAATGTCAGGCATTTGAGAGGTCATAGACACAAGATAAACACATAATTAAGTGGAGGGGGACTTTAAGTACCAGTATGAATTATTTATATGTACTAATAGAAACAACAGTATTACACCATAAGTTAAGAGGACGCAGTACTGTAAGTGTTGGGTAATGAACTCTCATGGGGTTGAAGTGTTAAAGTGTAAAATCACTTATTTTTGCACATGATATAAACACTGTATGTACATCATTCTTGTTTTCTTTCTACTGCTACATAATAATGTTTTTTTTTGCACATTACTTCCTTGAGCTCTCTATTTTTATTACCTTTTAAAATTCCGGCTCTGCCTCTTGGCCACTGTTACACAAGATGCGAAGCTTGGCCGCACCAAACACCACTTAACAGCTGCAGCCCAGAAAAGACATTTCAGATAAGTTGAGCTCAGTGGGTCAAAGCTCCCGTAGAGCACCCTGCAATCCTGGTTTATTGTCCCAACAACGGACAGTATTGTCACTTAGCCTTGACACCTCACACACTGGCTTGATGCCCTGCGGTGGTTAAAGAACACCACCGGGCCTAGTTACCGTGTCCTGGCGAATGACACTCACTAGCAAGGTGACTCGGTGCTTGCCCTGCTGTAAATGGCACCACTTCACATCAGATTGATAGTAGTGCTGCATGTGTTTCTGTACGGGTGTGCGCGTCCATACCTTTAACGGGCTCTCTCTCTCTCACGTTCTGTCTTCGGTTAAGGTGATGCATGATGTGCAGCCTGAGGAAGAGAGCAGTGATGTACTGTATTCATGGTTTGTCACAGCAATGAGAACTTTGGTGAAGTGGATCACATGAGAAAATGAACTTAAACATTACTTTCACACATTGCTTTCTCAATTATACAAAAGTGCCATCTTTATTTGTGTGAGACATTGAAATCCCATATTATATTGAATGACAAGAAGACAACTTGGGATTAACTGGCAATGACATTCCAGTGTCAAAATTTGATGAAGGCCTGATGTTGTAAGTACTGTATTATTTCCTATTAGATTAAATCGATTAAATATGTTGAATTGTTTTCTGTACTCATATTTTAAACAGTCAACTATGACAATTAGTATGTACCATATGGAATTAATAAGCCGTATGTATTTGGGACACAAGTGAGTTATTATATTCACTCCCCAGCTTGCTTCTTCCTTATAAGGTGTGGTGAAATCAGAACCTTGATGTCGAACATTAGCTCTATACTTGGCATCACATGGTAACACGTACATGGCAACGGATTATAACAATAAGTCTTGCAGCAATCGATGTTATTAGCTCTTAATGTACCCATTTGGTACTCATTTCACTCTTCTGTCAAATGAGAACATTTGTTCTCATAAATATATGCCGGTAAAAAAGGTGCACGCGAAGCTTATAGGCAGTGACAGCAAGTAGTGAAAAAATCAAACAGCTGCTGGTTTGCAACAGCTTTATCTCTGTGGATTTCATGATATCATTCCTAAGAGTCTATTGACAGTGAGTCTGGGCTAGTTTTTTCCCTGTGCACTGGTACAAGTTGAGTACAAGGTACTAGGCACGGCTAATATCAATATTTGGATAGCAAAAATGTATTTAAATAACTGGTGGGAATGTCTTTAATTCTAGTTTGTTTTGCAGTAGATGCCAATACTTTGGATGATTGTTTCAAAGCACAGTTGACTTCACAAATCAAATTTCCAGAAATACGTTTGATTTAGACACACAGATGTCCTTATTATTCCAAATTATACTAATTATTGCATGGTTTCTGTTTGTGCCTGTCAAATTAGTAGATGCGTTTCTACCTGATTTCAACAACAACTCAAATTTTTAACCATCAGCCTCTTTTATAGGGAGACTGAGCAGTTAGAAACAAATAACTGTGGACCTTAGATAGAGGTAACTGAAATGTGGACATGCCTTACAGATCATCACCTACACCCAAACACACATCCATTCAAGTGCACATACACATATAAAGGAACACAGCCTTTATCTCACAGATAAAAACAGCTCTATTTGGGCATTGGCCCTGAGCACTGGAAGATAACACTGGAAATTAGAGCGTATAAAAGCTTCCCCACTGGGAGTGCCATCAATGGGTTACGGGCAAATTTTACACAGTGTGTGTGTGCTTATGTAAGTCCATGTGATTACACTGTCTGCATGCTTTGTGCATGCATCATACACTTGTGTGTGCCTGAACAGGTGCACACGTGACATGCAAGTGTGTGTGGCTTCTGTCTAAGTAGGAGAGTGGAAGCATCTGGAGATTTTTTTTCCCCTGAACACCCCCCTTCCTCGGCATCTCTCTCTGCCTTCTCTCTTCCTCTTACTCCTGTTCACTCTCTGTCGCTCTTTCTCATGGTTTGATTTGAGGCAGAACTCAATTCCTCAATTCCACACCCTGAGTGCTGTTGATAAGGGCCCCGCTTGCTGCAGTCGGGCTCCAGAGAGGGACACAGCATGCACTCAGAATGGCAGAAAATCGAATTCCTCAAGACAATGAGGTCCATTTGTAGAGTTAAGCCGGATGAAAGGCCCATATTTAGCCAGGCACTGTTTCAGCCACCATCTCCCTGTTTCCCATTGTTGGCCTGAGAAAAATAAAGGCTTATTTAAGAGAAATAAAAGTTGTGAAAAACAGTTTTGGCTCCAATAATTAGCAGAGACGCCAGCTGGACTGCTGAAGTTTTATTCTACAAGCACTCTTTTCCTATTTTCACATATTTAATCATTTTATACGATGGGTGATTGACAGATACTTTACTATTTTTTTCTACATAGCACACTGACTGGAAATAACAAAAAAATAATGTTTTTATGAGGCTGAATGGATCATAAACAGTTAAAAAATATCAGGAATGATATATTCTATTTTAACGAATGGTGCTGGAATATTGTTTTTTGTGCGGTCGTGTCAATCAACAGTGTATCTATTTAAAGTTTCACATTTGTTGGCAGCAACAATTCAGCTTTTAATGTAAGAAACTATTATACACAACATTGTACAATGTCTTAGTCGATTTATCTCTAAAAAGCATAAAAAACAAACAATCAAATTAAGCTAAATATACTGTAAATAAAAAAAAGTTGCTAATTGATAACATGAGCAGCTTAATGTAGGATAATAAGCATAAATGGGATGTTACACTCCGGCCCATGAGTGTTTATTGAAGCAACCAACCATTAGTTCCAGTTATTCCTCATTAACTATATGTCCCATTGATTCCTTCAATGGTGCAGTAAATGGAACAGGCCCCAGTCAATAATCTGCCTGCAAACAATCTATTTGATTGGGAAGTGACATCATCCACAAATACCACAGGGCCAGTTCTTGAATTCAGTTCTGTTTCACACAGACTTTACCTTCTGGAGCTTACATAGCCTTGGTCTTTGTGAGAAATGAGAATGGCGTGGTCATCATTTTGGCTGACTTATAAGTTAAATTTGATCACAAATCAAGTTCTTGCTGTCATTTTGGAATAGCAGACAACTCTAAATACTACATTACCTATGGCTATTGGCTGCTGTTGTTATGAAGAGGTGTAAACAAAATATATACAAATCATGGCCTCATAGAAGCTGAGTTTAGTAGTGAATTGATTTAAGGTGCAGAAACACAGTAACCTCCTGCCTGCCGTTGGCAAAACTTTAAGTTCTGTGATTGGATGTCTCTAGCCAAAATGCACCCTGGGAGTTGTAGTTAACTTTCCCTGCAAAATGTTTATGTACACAGGCTTTTACCTTCGATTACGGGATATTTACTAATGCAGTTGCTAATATTTTGGAGTTTCATGCTGACCCAAGAGCTGTAGATCTAAACATTATCATATCATCACGGTTGCTTCAATTTCTAGTTTCCAATCCATGTCAAGCAGGCTGTGTTTACAGCAATCAGACAGATAAAAGAGAAGGAGCAGGTGAAATGAGTTTGGGGTAAGGTATTGCCATGTGAGCTGAATAGAAAAGGGGAAGAGCTCATTTTCCTACTGTACCAATAAAAACGATTAGATTATTATAATGAGAAGGGATTCAAATTTCAACTACAAAAAACCCCAGGAAACAAAATGCCCCTAAATAAGGTTACTGGTGTAGCATTGGTTAATTAATTTTGCAGTAAAATGTCTCCAGATCTGACGCAGAGAGAGATAGAGAAGAAAACTGAAGCAAGGATAAACAATTGTGGAAGGCTGACCTGCAAATAGCGGTAACAGCCTCTTATTTCTTTGTCAGTGTATAGAAGGTTTCCTACATTGTACAGCCCGGGCAAGGCAGAGCCAATGACCACCAATTGCCTGACTCTTCACCTCCTTTCAATCAACTTCTCCTCCTCCTTCATCGCCATTTCCTCTCATAAGAACTGCAGCAGAGACGGTCCTCTTATGGTGACTTTTTAATGGTCCTGAGACCTGCTGCGATCCTCAGAGGCTTTTACATGTGCTGCTGCCATTTCCCTCTGATGCGTGCCTGACAGCCTCCCACAGAGTGATGGGAGGGGAAGAAGAAGAGAGGCATGGAAAGAAAGACAGACAAAGGATATATTTCTCCGGTCTTTACATGAAAGCAGAGAGAAAAGAAAAAAAATGATTTTATATGTCAACCATAGTGTCACTTTCTCGCTTTCCTCCTTCTTGTGTACTTTATTGTTTATTTTTTGCAACGGAATGCTTGTAGCTGAAATTGAGGGAGGTGAGGAGGAGCAAACAAAGACTTGATGACTTCCGTGTTTTTGGCATGGCCAATAGAAGGAAGGGGTACCGTTTTATTGGCATTGATTGCCGCATTATACTGTGCATTGTTGCAAGATTATTGCATTAACTGGCCTGACTTAATCAAATTAGGAATGCGAGAGAAGAGAATTGGACTATGTCATAGCCTTGCAGATACACACATCATAGCATCGACCTTCTGCTTGGCTGGTTTATTTGGCGGCATGCCAGGCAGCTACAAGAACTGTAGGAAGTTTGCTGACTTCACTGACAAATGGACTTTTATTTCTTGAAAGAGGGAGGCAACTTTCCGGTGTGATGATTTATGTTGTGTTTCTGTCCTCATGACTGGGGCGATCCACCCTACTCCCTCGGATTTCAGATTCAACCCATTGTTTGGATTGCTTAGAGGTGGCATGCCTTTGTTCTCTAAAACAATGAAAATAGATCAATTGGAAATACAATTTCTGCAGTAAACTAACTTTTTTTGCTGCTGGCGGAATTCTTTCAAAAGTGCCCCCAGCATCTGACCCTGCTTAAGGAAGTGTTCCTGAGAGGAAGCGACGTGGCAGGCCAAAGTGAGGATCGTTTTTAGTTGGTATGCCTTCTACGCCTCATTGCCCCATGACCTGCTTTATGCAATCACCCTCACAGTTGGAGAAGACAAATTGTGCCTCGTCAGAATCTATAAAAACCAGTGTTCCTTAGAGCCCAGCTCGGGTTGCTCTAGAGGTTAATTGACCCCAGGCAGTCTACCTCCATTCACCCCAGTCAGGGGGCCACTCCGCCTGAGTACTGAAGCTCTCAAAGCCGGGCTCTCATGTGGGAGGCTGAGCCTTTCCCATTTCCTCCTGAACCACAGGCTTTTAACCGTATTGTCTCTATTTCCCCCTCTGACTCTATTTGTCTGTCTTAGTCTATCTGTTTCTCTCACTTTATCTGTGAATACCGCTCCACGCATAATGAGATATTTTACTCCTCAGAGAGACATGCTGAGGTCTATTGCCAGGACCCCACCTGTTCACCACAGGCCTCTGCACCTCATTAGTGCGCAGGTGAATACTGATGCTCTGCATGTGTCTGTCTCCATGTTGATCATAGCCAAAGTACATTGATGTCAATTACGGATGCGTGCAGGCAATACAAGTTGGACTCAACCAGTAGCTAAGTGATGGACAGGCCCTGCAACAAGTTTGGACGTATACAGGAGATTAAACCGCTTGATAAAAATGGGTTTTGCAGTATAAAATAACCAACTTTGCAACACAATTGTAAAAGAGAGCAGCAAATTCACTGTGCAGATAGAGTAATTCTATGGAGGATTAAGAAAACTCATAATGCATAAACCTCAAAAAACCCTCAACAGGTTTGGTGAGGATCACCATGGCCACAATCTCAAAGCCCCTAGCTGGTCCAGACTGATAATTACACATTCTCTCTCTCTCTCTCTCCCTGTCTGTCTCTGTCTCTGTCTCTCTGTCTCTCTCTCTCTCTCTCATAGCTGGAGGGTGCTTATTCGCACACACACACACACACACACACACACACACACACACACACACGCACACACACACACACACACACTAAAGACCCATGGTTTTTTCTTGAGCAGTCAGAGAATTTCAAAAAGCCTCATTCTCTACTGTGATAATTACCCATTCTGCTCTCTGATGGAACATTTGCATAATCATCATCAGCCATACACAGAGGACACACAAAGGATTATAATGAGGCAACAGAGAAACAAGAAGCATTTCAGGGAGCCATTGAAGAGTCGCACTAAGAGGGGAGTCATTGTCGCCCGATATTGCGCTCACAGAACGCCACCAAACAGGAAGGGAGATGTAATGTCCGTCTGTTTAGGGGAAAATAAATAATAAAAAAGCTTGAGCCAATCTATCCCCCAAGTGTTCGTGCTGCACAAGTTGGTGTAGCCTTCTAAACTTACTGACATGCTGTATTTGTGGAGAGTTGGTGGAGGGGTGAGCCAGAGAGTGGGAAGTATAAAAAAAAAATCCTCTTATCCTTAACAAACTTGCTGTTGCAACAATAACAGTAGGTGGAAACAGCAGGAGCTGTCAGATACACCTGCCATTAAATCCACAGTTATTTCTCCAAACTTTGTTCTACTCGCTAAAGGATGCTCTTGGGCAAAGCAGCAGTTATCCAGTAAATGTTATTTTACTGCACAATGTAGATTAGCATAAACTCTGCATGAGATGATCTTTACACTTTTTATACACTTTCCTAAATACCTGATCCTGCTTTGATATAGCAGATTATTTGCAGAATTTAAATAATGACATATTGTCAATCTTTACATAATGATACTTTCTTATGCACAGGAATAAGAAAAAATAAGTACAGTAAATGAGGCAATTCCAGGTTGTGAGAGATGTGTTGTGAGAGATGACATATATATAAACATATGTATGTCATTTATTTTTAAACAATGATCTTATTCCACCCACAGCTGTGTGACGGGGCTCAGGTGTGTTTTGTTGTCACTGGAGGCTACCGGATCTTATACAGCCATCTTTTGAAAGGATCAATACTACAGCTTTATAGTCCTTCCAAATGAAGCTGGAAAGCACTGCAACACGTGCAAAGATGTTAAAACCCTGCATTATTTGAAAAGAGCTCAATTTTCTGATCACATTTGGAAGGTTTTACGAGGACCAGCGGGACGCACAACACAATCTGTAAATGTCAGAAAGAAAATGCATCATCCCTTTCTATGCTGGGATCAAGATGTGCAATATATTTTTTTTCTTTTGAACGGGTCCCTGTGTTAGATGGATCATACAGGCGTAAATTCTTGCAGTGACTTGGTTGAGATAACGCAGCAGACTACACGTTAGATACAAACCAATAATAGCTTGCTGTTTTGCCGCCTGTATAACATACAAAGGTAACTCTCTCTGTCTCTGGTCACCTGGCAGCACAAACATTCCTGTTGTATTTGTAAGATTGTGGCGGGTGATATTGTGTATACTGTGTGTCCCCAATAGGTCATAGTAGAGTCAAACAGAGAAGAACTAGTATTTGAACTCCACAGATCTCCAGGTCAAATCATTATAAAAAAAGAGTGGTGAGAAAGATAATTGATCTTTTTGCCCAGAGTCATAGGGACAAACAAATCCGTAGAGCTTGTTTTTTTCCACAGTTAGAGATTACTTGACTAGAAAATGTATGTGTGAACATCAAAGAGAATGGCATGAGCAGTGATCAACAGGCCTTACAACCTCCCGTGTGGAATTGTTCAAAATAAATGCATCTGCACTTTGAAGTGAAAGAGCTTTATTTATTGGATGTCTGGACAGGGAACTGAAAACTAGGCAGAAATGGGTAGAGCACATCAAGGCAAGGGGGGACTGATTTATTTAGGCTCTATAGTGTTCTGGCTTAAACATTAATGTTAAACTAACGACGGAGCACTGTGAATCAATAATTCAGGTTAAGATGATAAGGTATGCTTGCTTAGTTTGATGTATCAAAAACATTAACCTTGCACGGCTATACCACACGTGAACTAAGTAGGTTAAACAAATGCACACAGCTCTGTAAAAGCGTTCTTTGTCTTCCTGATTCGATAAATTCCTGTTGCATAAAGTTGCATGCCCTTCAACTGATGGGTAAGATAAGGTTTATGTAAACAACAGGAAAAAATTATGCATTCAGCCATTGAGCAACATCAGCCCACTGTACTGTGCTATCTTATTCACGGAGTTCTCCCAGAACAGCCAACCTGTTGGGAGAAGTGCACGAGTGCCATCTTTGAGTTGTTTCTCCTATAAACCCCCCCCCCCAAAAAAACACATCCTGCTTACCTGCTGGTGTCCCCCTCCCTTCCTTCCCATCCTCTTTCTCACTTTCTGCAGCCCTCTCACTTCACAAAACTCCCCCATGAAGGGACTTGTCATCTGTACACCTCCTCCTTGTCATGTTTTTCCTCCCCCCACGCCCGCCCTCCATCCGTACTCTCTGTAGCATTCACTTGCTCTTCCTCATCTTCCTCTGAGCCAGTCCGGTGACAGCGCTGCCTCTTCCTCTGGCTGCTGCTGGGTTGACAGGGAGAGGGGAGACCCAGAAAGCACTGAGAGGCCTGCTTACACTCTTGCCAAGAAGGGGGGGACAGAGAAAGGAGATGGTGAAGGAGAAGGAAATACATGCAGATAGACAGAGAGGAGGATAGGAAGGAAAGTTAAAATAATTAGAAAGACAAAAAAGGCAGTGGCAGAGAGACAAAGCAGGGGAAAAAAAGAGAAATATAGAGCGAAAAGATGAGTGATTACGAAAAAGAGATAAAGAAAGGAGCAGAAAGCAGAGAGTGTGCAGTCGGGGCTGTGGGGATATGAAACATCCTCGGGCAATATTCCACAACCTCAGCTCTCTCACGGTAAAAAGAAAAAAACTTAAAAAAACGTAAACTTTGCTGCATTTTAGACAGGGCTTAGGAGTAAGTGCAGCATGGTGAGGATGATGATGAATACAAATGTTAACTCTCCTTTGACTGCATAACATAAGGACTACGGTAGGGCATTAAGTTGTAACTTGTGAGGTGTGATCTTTTTGACAAGGGCAACTTGTGGCTGATCTGACCTGCAGACACAGACTTTATCTTTCACTACATTACAGCCCACTCGGTAATACGTCTCTTGTTTATTATTTAGTTTTTCTTGTTTTATTTAGCACAGAGGAAAGCTATTTTTTAAGCCGGTGAGATAAACTTTATTAAACCTCCCCAGCAATTGTTCAATCATAGCTTTGGAATTCTTATTCTTTTTTCACCTCTCTAAAACGAAAAACATAAAAGTAAAACTGTACTGTACGAAATGGATTAAAAGGTGTGATCTATCTTTTCTGTGTTGCACATTACTTTCAAGATCTGGAGTAGGCATATCTTTAATGCACAAACACTAAAGTCCCCTTTACGATCAGCACATCCACCATGTACCATATCCCCACTGTGTGGAAGCTGGTCCTGCATGATACCACATGAGATTTTGGCTAATGTTTGCGACTCTGTCTTGCTTATTGGATTTGAGGAGGTGTACGGTCTTGTAATTCAGATAATGTTCGCAATACATTTGCCAAACACATCAGTTAACAGAATTACTTCCACTGTAAATAACAATGATCCTATATATTTTTTTGTACTTACAATAGCCTACTAGAACTAACTAGCTTAACACTGGATTGCAAGAACAATGGGGTTTTCTTTATTGTGTATCAACTGCTAACTATTTGCCTGGGACTTGCAGCTTTAGCCTCGGTCAGTCAGAGACAGTGTTTTCAACAAACCAATGAAGCAAATGTTAGCTGGTTATTGGCTAGAAAAGAAAAACCTGCTTTTGTCTACCTCTGATTGAAATCAAGGACCCATTTCTACAAATAACAAAGACCTTTGAGGGGCTCAATTTTCCACCACTATCACTGTAATCTTCATGCCAGAACACAAGACAGGCGTAGCAAATGCTACACTTGGGCTGTATCTTGATTTTGGATACTTCCATTAGTACACTGACACTATGCACTTACTTGCAAAATGCATACATTTCGACATGGTATTGTTGTCGAAACTTGCACACGGCCATTATGCACTTGGCGATTGAAACATTTGCTTCTTTTTAATGGTCGACAAAAAATACCTGACAGCTTGTTTTGTCAGTATTGTGGTACTAAAATATATACTGTATATGTATAACTTATATTTGTTTAGTTAGGTATTTCCGGTTTCAATCACAATCGCTGCAACTTTCAGATTTTTGACATCCTCTACGTAGCAATATGGTGACTGTTGAAAGTGAGTAGTGTCCAGCGTTTCACAGTCAAGTTTTTGACTGTTGTAAATTCAGCATCCGGGTACTTGTAGTGCACTGCTTTTTGCCATACTTGCACTTAAAATAGCAATTGAAAGTACAGAAGTATGCAATTTGAGACACAGTACTGGAGATTGTGCCACAGGCTGTGAAGTGTGTGTGCGTCTATGTGTGTGCATGTGTGTGTGGGAGGTTCAGAGAGGTGTGTGGGCGCAACTGAAGCATTATGACTGCTTTAGAAGAACAAGGTCTGTAGAGCCAACATGACAAGTCTCTCTCTCTCTCTCTTATTCTTTTGCTTCCTGTCACTCTCTCGTTCTCTGTCATCATTATGAAGTAAATTGGCCTGCCGCACAACAGCCAGATAGTCTTTTAATGTGAAGTAGGTCATCACATACTGTGGCATAATGAGTCACTCAGGATACAACTTGCGGACTCCAAGCATTTGTCCATTTTATCATTAGAGGTGTCTACTTGTATTTACTGTACATGATGCAAATTGGTAAGGCATAAGTCACGTTTTTCTATTTCATCGTTGTTGTTGTTGTTGTTATTATTTACATACAGCTGGAGAAGATCTTTCTAAAATTTCCAACATGAAACAGATTATGCGTAATATCAATGATAACATGCTGTTTTTGAAACCCTTCAGGGTCGTTACTTGTTGGGATATTTTTGTATTATCCATCACAGAAGTATGATTACCAGGAAGAAAATACAATTTCCCTCAGTTGTTTATAAAGGGCACTAGGTTTAATTCAATCAGACACAGCATGATGCAGAAACAAGAAAAAACAACAACAAAAAAGGTCCAAGATATATCTGTATTTCATCTTTTATTCTTGGCACATGTGAAGCAAATATCAAGAGAACAAAGACCATATCTGGAATATTCTGAATCCTGAGTTTTTGAGCCAACATCCAGGTTTGTCATCTCTTTGGGGCTTTAACCAAAGCTAAGGCTGCCTGTTGTGTCTGAAATGGATAGATGCCGTGAGGCCAAACATGCAATGTGAATCTTAACATTTATTTAAAGAAGCACCCATGAGGGCTAATGTTTGACATCACTGCTATTGTAGTGGGTGTGATTGGCAAGAAAAAATTTTGGAATCAGAGCTAAGAATGGCATCTCAAGAGAAAATGATTGGTGTGATCTTAAAAAGGCCTCCATCACTGGGGAATATTGATAAATTACAGTGGTACACTGTTTTCACCACTGATTAAAATAACCCAGTAGATAGAAAGGACTCACTGCAAAGCATGCTTTTAGTATATTTGCTTTTCTTAACAGCCAATGTCCAGCAGGTTTTTCTCTCTGGTGCACAGAAAATGATTTGCTATAAAATAAAAAAAAAGAGACACACAGACAAAGGAAACAATGCCACTGACAAATACTCAACCTCAATAAAAACAGAAAGTTGCCACAGAGCTGCAGGTGATCTCTTGGCTACAGCGTAGTTTAGTCAGAAGTTGACACTTTAGGATACGCATGGCTGTAATCCACCTGCAAACAGAACAGAAGAAGTAAAGGTTGCTAACCGTAAACAAAAGAAGTCTCCTCTGTAATCTAACTGCATGGGATCAAAAAAATGTATCTTTATCTTTATCTTAAATGTTTCATGTCAGCTACTATTGACAATGTTTCATGTTGTTCAGAGACAAAGACACATTAAAAGACACCGAGAGTGGCTATTCCAGAACTAATTCGGTAAAGGGATTTCCATAACCCATTTAGTTTAACCCTATTTCAGAGAAGGAAAAAATAACCTCAAGTGATCAAAATCTTTTATGTGTATTTGAGGACATTTTATCACATTTTGTTGTTTCCATTCAGCTTTTCTAATGTGACTCTTCAAAATGTGCCCTCCCTGAACCAGCAAGGTGTTCATTTGTTGAAATACTTTTACACATTTGCGGAAAACTAAAAATCGATGACAAAATTGCTTGATTTCTGAACAGTGTATTGCTACAACATGTAATACAGCTGTATTTTTCAGACCGCAGTAGTTTGAGAAAAGGCATTAAAGCCTTGGGGTGGTTTCGTGAAGGAAAGTTATTGTTTGAGTAATGCTGTGCAGCACAGACAGTGGTCTCTTTGTATACAGCTTCTCTCTTGAGACGATTATTCTTCTGCAAATCTCCCTATGGACTGTCTTCAGTGCGGAATTGAAGTGTACTTTTTTTTTTACAAAACATATAAGACAATGATAGTGAACATAGCTCGAACTGCATACAAAAATGTAAATGCAGGCTGTTCATACAGTGCTTAAGGAGAATGAACATACTGCTTGAAGACAGAATATTTGCGGCAGGTAAGGTTTTCTGTGAAAAACTGTTGAGGTGCAAAAGCAAAGTTATAGTCTATTGAATTAATACAAGCCATGACAAAATAAATTTACAGATCTCCACCACCTCGGCAGAGAACAGATCATTTTCTTTATGTCACTTGTAAAAGACCCATTTATAACTGTGAAATTCACTCAATAAAATCTACTGCCCTCTGTAGCCTTTTCTCTCCCTGTGGAACACATCACAAAATGTCAACATGGAACGCTTTCAGAATATTCCCCAAACTCCACAATAAACACGAGTGAGCGAGACCATTACTCACACTGTAAACACCTCAGGCCTTTTCACAGGAAGCTCCCTTCCCTTTCAAAATAATAGTTTTATTTTATCAAATGTGATGCAGATTGTTCACACCAGGGTGATATCGTGATTTTTTTTCTGTTTATGAAAGACCTTAACTCCTCCTTGACACTGCCAAGCTATGTCGGAGGGGTTTTATGAGGCTCCAAACACACCCTTGACTGGCTTCATGAGGTGTGAAGTCACCGCGGAAATACAGTTAAAGTTCAAGGCAAAAATGCAGAATCAGCTCTGGGTACGGTGCTATTACTGCCCTATTCACCCTGAACATCCAAAAGAGGTTTTGTTCTTTGTAAGAATGGAAATGTTTTAGATTATTTAATATACTGTACATATAAGGTCTAAATTATGGTTTTAAGGATCAATAAGCAGGGCTAATGTTCATGAAGACAGAAACGTTTTTGTTTTAAAACACTGTATTAAGATGAAAATGTAGTAGGTTGGATGAAGCCTGGGATACTTTAAATATTCAGATCCTATTTTTCAAATGTGCAGAGTCCTGTGTAAGACGGGATTCACTGTGCAGAAGATTAAAAACACAGACAAACCAAGTGCTAAGTGTTTTTCCATGTCTCTGTCAATTACAATATTCCACACTGAAATAAAATAAAGCACTTTTGAGGTGTGCTATAACCTGTACCAATGTATTCACATCTACGATATATTTAGAGTCATCAGTTAACCTAACGCGCAGTTGCACTGTGAGCACTGTGGTTGGAGCATAATTTTGCATTTAGTCTAAATGCATTCCTCTACCTCCAATTCTTCCTCCATTCTATGGATGATACTCTTTTCTCTGTACGTGTCCAGTCATGTCGTCCTTACAGTTTGCTGAATACACCATGACAGTGTGCATAACAAAAGTAATCATGATTAAATGTTGTGTAATGTAAACTGACCTTCTAGGCATTAATAAATACTTCTATTACATTACACTGAATCTTTTAAAAGACTCATTAAAGGGGACTGGATATCTCCGGCAGTATTGACCTGTTCAAAGTGGAGCAGTTTATCCAGAGGGTTAGGATCCATTTTTTGCACAACTGCCCTATCAAAAGGAAGTATAGTCTATGAGAGTGTAGCTCCACATTTTGTTGGCATGATTCGATAATGCGCAAACATGAACCACTGATTTTATAAACAAGCATTTTAGATAACACAAAGCTTCACTTCACAACAAACACTCTAGCTTCTCTATCTGTTACCCCAGTTGCACACCGACAACAAGTCATTTTGCGAGATTTCAGAATGAGATTTTAGAAGGAGACTTCACCATCTTTCCATAATGTAGTTAGACACTTATGAGGATCTGAGCCTGTCAGTGGCAAAAAAGCACATTTATTGAAGCTAGTTCAAGGGGGCCAGACTGCAGCTCTCTTGCTCAATACTGGACCAATTTCAGTTTTTTTTTTAAATGTTGCTGTAAGTCACTTACATAAAGTATAAATACATGGGGAAAGGTTGAAAAATACCTAAAATCCCCATTACCACCAATATATGTAGGTTAATTAAGAAATTACCAAAAAAGCATCTGACCATTTTATATAGAAGAAAAGAGTTGACTCAGCTCTTATACTTTTTGAAAACAAGGAATGTGTCATGCTTTCAGGTAGCCTGTCATCCTGTTAGAGAAGCTGACAGACAGGCAGACCAAAGAAAAGGCAGAAAACCTGACACTTTCAGCAGAAATTTGTTTCATAAGTATGCAGCAAAATAACTGACTGAATTTCACTACATGTTAACCAGACAAGGTTTACTCAATGCAACTTCAGCTACCATACTGTGGTATGTATGAGAACATACAAACTACAGCTGTTTTTCCCATTATCACAGTTGACAGACAACGGAAATCTTGCAGAAAACACGCAGAATAAGCACAGGAAGGGGAAAATATGGAAATCATTTGAATTGCCTAATTGCTTACGTTTGAGTGAGCAGCAGCACCTGGGGCATGACAAAACCCCCTGCATCTAATTAAAGATAACTGTCTAAATAGTTACATTCTATTTATTCATAAAGGTTATCCATTTGTGAGTAAAGTTTCAAAATAAATTATTTCACACAATTTACATGAAATTTGAATAATTTCTACTAGAGATTCAAAGGGTAATGTATGGGGATATTGACCCAGCAAATCTCCAAATTCCCTGAGGCTTTACAGAAATGTGAATGACACAAAATAGATAAAAGAGCACTATCATGTAAGCAAAGGTTGTATATATTAAGACTTCAACCTAGCCTAAAAGCCTTGGGTAGTACAGCCCTTGGATCAGAACCCTTTAGGCTGTCAAATGAGGTACGTCTCTTTCTCGGAGGCTGCGGATAACCCTGCCCGACCTCCAGGAACATCAGTTTGTAGAACATTGTGTTAGAAATCCTCCAGGGATCTGAGTCGGGAGCTCTGGAGCTAATAGGTACAGATATCCATTTTCTCCCTTGCCTTGCGCCTTCTTCCTCATTCTTCCTGCACTGCAAAAAATGTCCACCTCAAATTTGCACACAGAAAATAGCAGCTGCTGGTCAGGCTGTCACATTTTGTGCTGAATTCAACTTCAACTACTGCAGCAAAACACGCAGCTATAGTGCACTGGAAGGGCTGACAAATCAAGATATAATAACTGACTGCTTTATTTGACATACAAGTCAAACTTCACAATATGATAGTAAGGACAGAAATACCCTTACTTTACCATACCTTACTTTATCAGAAAAAAGTCCCCCTTCGCTCAAAATTATAAGTTAATTATTACTTTATGTAAATGCTTGATCTTGACTGTGCACAATGATGTGAAACAAACATCGTATCAGTTTGTCCGTGTGTGTACCGCTGCAAATAAAATCTGCTGGTCACTTAGTCACAGTGCTGCAGACGTTGTAGTAATTTCCCTCTGTATTGAATTCAATTGAATCCAAAGTGCCAAATCATAACAAAAGTTATCTCTTTACATATAGAGTAGGTCAAGACCATACTCTGACTTATACGTGATATACAGAGACCCAACAATTCCCCCATGAGCAGCAACAAGTTGCACTATCTTTAATAATGATTATTGTAGTTATTATATGCAGTATTAATCCAGCAATCATGTGCACACAGTGGTGATGAAAACCTTAACTTTAACAGGCAAGAATGACTATGCTCTATCGAAGACGGCGATCTGTCTTGACGGATTGGGAAGAATGAAAAAGAGAGAGAAAGAGACAGACACACAGATGGACAAACCGAGACAAAGACAGACACAAAGACAAACAGACAGGCAGACAGACACAAAGACAGACAGCTTTATTATTATTGCTTTTATTTTCATGTACTTCTGTTGAACAACATATCTCTGAGAACTTTCATGGACAGAGTGGATCAGTCTGATCAGTATTTAGAGGTGTTTCAGAGTCAGACTTCTTGCTACTTCCTACTTTATGTGCACAAAATCAAAAATGATTAGCCATCAGGGTTTTACAAAACAGCATAATATGGTCTTGACGTGATCTTCATGATATGATTTAAACTCCCTCATACACATCAAATATGCTAAAAGCGGCTGATTTAAGCTGCAGTAAACCGCTTCAGCTTCCATAAAGACTGCTCCGCCTGGTGGATACATAAACCAACGCAACTGGTTTCCACACACGGGCACTTAGAGGCATTATCAGTCAGCCACTTATCACAGGGGACTTCTTTCAGTGTTCGGTCAGAGCGGGGGTCAGCCATGAAGCCGCCTGGGCGCCAGCATGGATGCATGGAACATTCTAATTGGCTTTATCTGTATGTGCAGTTTGACACCAGAAAGCTGATTTCACACTAATCTGCAGAAGAAGTAAATCTTCTCTGCACATATTTAAATCTCAGTTTAACACGCACGCGTACCAGCAGGCTTGCCTTGTGAGTGACTTCCCAATTATTTTAGGAGCCAATCATCAGTGCAATGTGGAAAATTAAGGCTTCCAGTGTACATATGATGAGAATGGACTTAGAGGACATCTTGTGTCCAGTAAGCTTCTAGCGGCCGCATTGGCGGTAGGATGTAATTGCAGGTGCGCCTCAGGGACATCATCTCCCAGAGTCCCTTTCCACACTGAACAGTGTCGTCTGTATGACGTCAGTAGATTGGCAGCTTTCACCTGTGCAATGCTGCGTGATGCCTTCACATGGTCCACACTGATAGGAGCTCTGAAGAGAGAAGGAACGAGGTAAGAAGCTTCACTAACCGTGCGGTGCATTTGCTTTTCGCGCAGGAAATTCACCACAGACACTCAGATTTCTCAGAACAGCAGCAAATACAACTGCTTTTATTAGTGGGTCATATGATCAGTCACCATTGTTTTAACTCACTCCCTGATAGATAGTAACTTAACAGACAATTAACTCAATGAAAACCTTACGGACTACAAGTTTGAAGCAAAATATATTTGTGTATTCATAGAAAAACACATCAGACACATATTATTATTTGATGCTTAGTATTTTCATATGTCTAAACGCCTGTCTGGAATTTTAGTTATATGTGTTTTACCGGATTATTTAAATTTTATAGTAATTTAAACTTGCGCTTTACTTGAGATCAGAGGGAAAAATTGGACTTTTACTCATTTACACCTTTCTACATTTACTTTATATTTTAGTGACTTTACAAATTAAAGAGCTGTATTTGACATTGAGAACATTAATATAGCAGCAAACAAATATTGCCTCTGTAAGGTTATAGAGGAGTAACGGCGACCTGAACAGAGAATGAAGTCACTCTCCCTCTGTGTGTGTTGTAGGCTATTCATTTCTTGGTTGGTTGTTTTGATAGCTGCTCCAGCTGCAGTGCATGACCATGAAAAAAAATGTCAAAATAAGCGGTGACAAAGTAATGTCTAAGAAACCCATTAGAGTTACCGAACTGTGGAAGAGACTTCAAGAAGAATGGACCAAGATCAAACCAGAGCAGTGTGAGAAACTAATGATGTCCTGTGGCCGCAGATGTGCTGAAGTCATTCAAAGCTGTGGTCTCTTCACTTCCTGTTCTTTTTGAACCCTATAGCCCTAAGAAAACATTTTTTAAATGTTCTCTTCTGACACAATGGTAGGCTTACTTTTTTTTTAATTTCGCTCACTGTTTTTTTTCACAAAATAAAGGTTTTTGTTGAAGTGCCTTGGTTATTGAAGAAAATCATGCTGATACAGCAGTGGTATCGCCACAGCTCATATTCTATCAACATTCTGAACGATAAGAAATAACAGTATATCAGAAAAAATCTAGTATTAGTACTTTGTTCTCTAATTTTGATCTCCAGTGTGGAATGAGTGACTTCTTAATGTGGATATTTTTTGCAGCGTGCTTCACCTCCAACAGAAGAAGAAGACATAGATGAGAACAGGCTTTTGGGATATGACTGACGGTTCCTCTCAGCCAACCAGAGCAGGGACGCTGCGGGCACTTCGCCTGCTTCTCTGACGCTATTGGCTGTTCTCTGGAGAGTCGGGGTTTGCTCTCATATTAATGACTGCTGAGGAGACGGCGGCGCATCTATGTGGTCCGCCTGACACTTGATCGAGGGGAGAGATGCGCCCTTAACAGTCGATGAGAAGACGGGAAGGGAAGGGCACAAGGAACACATGAATCTCTCTCCACACTCTTACCAACCTGCTTTTGGACGTTTTTCTTGTTTTCCCCTCATACAGAAGCCGTGCGTTTTGCCGTGGAAGAAGCCTAGAACTGATTTCTCATCAACTGCGTAAAAAAAATAATAAGACCACACATTGTTGACTGGCTATATGTTGCGCGCTGGAGCTCGTCATTGGAGCGGCACTCGATGGGGATATAGACAACAGATACTGCTTCGAGGGACTATCATGGTTAAATCGGGTAAGTTTGTTTACTCCTCAAAATGTATTTATGTCATCTGATAGCTTCACATTGAACGGTTGCATCTGCGCAAACTCATTCTTCCAGGAGAAGATTAAGTAAATGCAAAACGCCTGAATTCAGCGATTCGGGGATGTTTAACCGGACACGGTAGTTTTGTGATTCAAATACGGTAGCATTTCGCTTCCCAAATACCAATCACTCATGCGCGGTGGCAGACATTTGGGTTTGGGGGGGGGGGGGGGGGGGGATTGCAGGATAATTATGCTGATGACTGGCCTTGAACCCTCACTTGACGCACTTTTGCGCAACTATGTAGGTTTCAGCTTAGCAATACTGGATAGATTCAAAAAAGCTGTGTAATTAAGGAAATTCGAGGCGGACTTGTGTGTGTGTGTGTGTGTGTGTGTGGTGTGTTTGTGTGTGGTGTGTTTGTGTGTGGTGTGTTTGTGTGGATGGACTGACAGTTTAATGTCCCCTGGTCCTGCTTAGTGAGCGAACACCAGACACGTCTCTAAGAAATCCACAGAATGGTGGCACCCCAACCCCAACCCCCCCTCCTCCTCTTCCTCCTCATCTCCACTCACTCTCCCGTTAAACCTCCCTGTTGCAAACTGAGAAGACGTTACCGACACATGCAGAGGAAGTAGGCACGCGTACCCGGGCCTCTTCTTTTAAAATCACACACACACACACACACACACACACACACACACACACACACACACACACACACACACACACACACACACACACACACACGGAAAGAATAATTTTGCTTTCACCGCCATCTCTGCGCGTTGCATGCAGGGCTATAGTGTAATTAACACGGAGCCACTGAGAGGCATCTTCGAGCGCATTTAACCGTCATCACTTCACCTGCTTGAGCCTCATAACCCCCACACATCCAGGGATCTGGCTGGAGAGGGAGAGAGAGAGAGAGAGAGAGAGAGAAAAAAATCTCTAATCCCTTAACTGCATTGGGGCGTCTCTCTACCCTCTGTTCCTATCTCCCATTTTATCTCCCCTTTGTCCAAAATATGTCATCCAGCAGATGTATTACTCATGAATATTTCAAAGGCAGATAAACAGATAATGGCTGATAATGACAAATTTGATTTTCAGCAAATGGGGACTCCTGAATCTGACTGCTGTGTATGCATGCATGCATGTGTGCTTGTTTCCTGGTGACGGATACAATAGGATTTTTTTGGCCTCCACAGTGCGAATGACTCATTCAAAGCAGATGCTCAGTATGAAACACAGTCAAATGCCACATGAGAGCCATCAAGACCCTCACAACAGACACCAAGCCACGCTGAGAAAAAAACTCGGCCCACACACTATGTATTGTTCCCTCTTCATATTATGTGCCTACATGCCGAGCCAAGGCCGCTTGTAGCTCATAATGTTCAACTATAAGCTCCTCACAAGTAATCATTGAGGGCAAATGTTTATCAAGGGTTTTACTGGTGGCAGTTGTGATCTCATGTCATGCAAAATAAAGCCCCAAACAGTTTGTAAGGTTCGATATTAAGTATTGCTCGTATCATAACATTGTAACCAAGCTCCGCCGTGGTGATCAAAAACAGTGAAGCAAAGCAGTAATGGGTTGCTTTATTAATTTCGGCACATTTGTTCAAAACAAATCAATACTACATGTCCACACTAAGTCATACACTTAAAGTGAGTGGCTTTGCGAATTGCCTATTGATCTGCGTGTGAAACAGTGAGAAGCAGTGTGTGTGTGTGTGTGTGTGTGGGGGGGGGGGTTGGGGGGTGAAAAAGGTATTGTGCCTGCAGTGGCCTTGTGGAGGCTTGGAGCGCATGACAGGCAGCACAGTGTGGGTGTTCCATATTAATTTCTCTATAGGCAGAGCGCAGCAAGTCTCTGTGAGGTGAGAGGATGTGTGGGTGCCAAATGCTACTACTGGTTCGGTGTCAAAGTGGAGTTCAGGACGATTCTACTATTGCGCCATCAAAATCAAATTAATCTCAAGATATTTCTACCATAATGGTGGTAACAAGATGCTTCAGGATCTATCGAGGCTCCTGAGTGAAATGCATGTAAACATATTCACAAGACGGCTGCAGGGGATCAGCCTGTGCAGCCAAGCGAGGCTTTCTGATAGCATCCTGTTCCCAAACAAACACAGGTACCCATTAAAATGGAATAAGCATAGACAGAGGGCAAAGGGAACAGGGGAGAGAGTGATGTGAATGTTTTTTTTTCTGAGGATCTGGTGGATGCACTGTAGCAGACCCAAATCATATAAAAAGACACAAAGAAAGAGAAACGACAAAAAAAATAAAAAATTGAGTTGAGGATCAAAACAGGGCTTGATGCTAGCATCCGTGACATTTTGCTGTTTAGTCCATGTCAAAGGTCAGTATGGGACGTGACACGGTCCTTTGTATCCGATGACATTTGCTTTTACATTAGCATTTTAAGTATTAAGCTATTGCACGCGTTTGTAGAGTGTGGGTACAATGTTGCACAGGAACCACACAGTTGCTTATAAAAGGTGTTCAATAAAATGATCGCATGTGATAGATTAATATCAAGCATTTGGAAAAACAAGAACTAAGACTCACGCCGATGCTCACACAAAAGAAAAATCAAAGTTATTAATCACTAATTAGTCTGCAATTTCACAGATTCATATCAGAGTTGGGAATGATAGGGACATATGCCCATATTGCAGTTTCAAACATGAGCAGAGAAGGAGGACATCTGAGCGGCTACTGCTGTGCCGTCCATCTGTTCTTCTTCAGATTGATACATATAGGCCATCATTGCACTGATGAAAAGCTCGGCGGATGTTGTAACATGAGACCAAACCCAAGTGTTGATATATGGATGAAGCAGCATGCATAGAGATAATGCATGCATGTACACATTGCTGTACATATATGTAGAAATATGCACATAAATGCACATATATAAATAAATGACTGTCTCCAAATCAGCCAGTCATTGTGCTTGCTAAGCCTTTGAATAGACACAAAGCCATGGTGCCATTTGAAAGTGTCATATCTTCCATCTGTTTTAGCTGAGGAAGAGTAGCGGAGAATGAAAACAGAAAGAGAAAGCCCATATCAAACCCCATGAAATCATAATAAAGAGGTCCAAGCCAGCGATAAATGCATTTCAGTGGCATACAATGATTGATTCCGTCTGCCGTAGGAACTTATTCCCTGCAGGCTTGTGGCCCCTTGACCAGCCATATATTATTCATATAAATATAGATAGCTGTGCATCTTAGAGGCAGCACACATGCCACATTTGCACCTGCAGATTCAATTTGGCTCTGACTTTGAGGGATATGCCGCTGGCTCCATTCCCTCTGCCAATCCCCCCCACCATTCCAACACCTCCCGCTTTCATTCTGGCTAGCAGCTATACATGGAACATTATGCAGATTTTTGTCAAGAGTGAGTGCGATTATGTTGGGGGAGAAATGAGTGTTGGAATGTTCGCTACGCCTTTGACCTTATCAGCAGCAGCCTTAAGCTGGATACCTTGGCTTAATTTTAATAGATGCAGCACTATGCGAATTATACAAGGGGACCTAGCTGTGGTCTTTCACTATAGTACTCAGTGCATTCATTATGCGAATGAGCTCGGTTGCGTTTGTTTTTTTATGTTCTCTGTGAGGACAGCTTGTGTCTGCAAACCCATGTATCTTTCCATGTTTTTGTGCGTGATTCTGTCTCCTGCTGTGTGTGTGTGTGTGTGTGTGTCTGTGTGTGTGTGTGTGTGAATGAGTGCAGATGAGTGTGCTATGGCGTTCGATAGTGCAGCGTGTGTGATCTCCCTCACTCAGCCCAAGGGCATGTCTTGTCCAGAGAAGGGCTGAAAAACCAGAGACTAGGGTCCTGTGGTTAATTTGGAACATTGATTTTACATTAACAGTCGACTTGCCGCTGATTCATTGCCATACAAGTGCAAATGTAAGGGGAAAGGTTTCCATCCGTTTCCACACGCACGCGCCCACAGATACATGGAGGAAGCTTCATTATGCACACTGTATAGTAGGTTCCCTTTAATGGACTCTCCCTTACCTTAGAGAAAGTATAATAGTAAATCAATGAGGTGAAGGGCAGGGGGAGGGACAGTAAAGCCTTTCAGAGGCACCCACATCACTAAGGGGCTTAACTAGAATGTCTATTGGAAGTGGCTTGGTTGGGTCATCGGTGCTTTACATGACCACTGTGGGTCCATGTCTACCGGAAGCAGTATAGAAGTGCCGCGTTTTCAGGCATCTTCTCTCAGTTTTGTTCCCTTGCTTTCAAATGTTAAGTAACTATTAATCCCAAAAAGACAAATATAAATTTAACACCGCTAAAACTGGTTTGTTTTTTTCACAACAAGGATATTATCAGAAATAAAAGAATACTGTCACTGTCCTATGAAAACCACGTCTCTCCAATCTTCAATTATTTTTTTGATAATCCAAAGGGTTTAAAATTGTTTTTAGAATTCATGAAGGCATACATAACTTGTCAGTTTAGGGTGAAATCAAAATATATTAATAACATTTTTTTCTATTGGATATATTTATCTGTACGGTTTCTATCGCGGTGTCCAAAAAACAACAACCAAACTGTTTGTAGGTAATATTTACATCATGTGGACAAAGCTTTACCAATCCTTATACATTATGTTCATATTGCACTTTCATTAAAAATTCAAGTTCTTAATAAAAATGAAAAAATACGAAGCACTTGTCATCCGTCAGTATTTAATCACACAGGTGTATGCAGAAATAGCTATTACAATCTAGCTATTCAATGTATTCTCATCAGCAGGTTTGTATGATATCTTACTGAGTGATATGCAAAAAATCATATGCTATCTTACAAAATATGACTATTTATTGACTATGTTCTATTAAAAAACGTAAAACGGGGACCACAGCTGTTACATTTCAAGAACAAAAGGTCTCGGTTAGGTTTAGGCATCAAAATGACTAGGTTAGGATTAGAAAGGTTGTGATTTGGCTTAGTACTTCTGGGACACAAACACCGCCGGGACATGAACCCCCAAGTGAGAGTCCTGTGTTTTGCAGTCATATACTACGTCACCTGATTCCCTTCTTTGCCCCGAACGTAATTTCTACAGTGATAAATACGTGGACTACATATGAATTACAGTGCATTATCATTACTGAGGGGATAGGTGAGATCACCCAGCCCTACTTTATCTGAAAAAAATAATACATTTACATGGTTTGTTTGGACAGCGATGTTCGGTCAGACACCTCTTAGTTCGCATAATTTCAATGTGACTGCTTTTAATATGAAGAAATCAAAATTGAACTAGTATGTTATCAGCAGTGTTAATTATATTACACTGGCTATCGCATGAAATGTACGGATGATGTTTTAATTTCTACTTTAAATAAGAAAAGGATGCACTTACAAGTAACAATGAGGCGCAAACTGCTTGAGCAGAAAACAGACAAGCCGCTCATGTGTCTGCCGGACAATGACGTACTGGGTGGAATGCAACTGACTCCAGACCAAACCACATCCGGTTGACTTTAGAGGTTACCAAAAAGTCATGATGCCAAAAGAAACTCAGTGAGACGCAGGCATTTTTAATTAGGAAATAGCAGCTGCTGAGACAAACAATCGGGCGGGATTGCAGACTAGATTTGGCACAGCAGGAGAGACAAGTATTGAGAAGGCAATTAGGCCGACAGCAAGGGAGGAACACGACAGTAGGTTGCCCAGTAAGAAAGATATGGATATGCAGGGAGACTAAATGAAATACCTACTTGGGTGGATCTTAATGCAGGTAGGGAACATATGGACAAATGTTCACTATAAGGGTTTGAAGAGCAGACACAAATGTGGAGAGTGCAGGATGAAAGAGACAGGGTTTTATGAAAGGAGATGTGGGGGTTTGCAACATTATGAGAAAGGGGGAGGAAGAAAGAGTCTGAAAAGAGAGAGTGACTCGAAGAAGAACGCCTAGTGAGGCTTATTACCAGTAGATCAAAATTCCCAGAGAACCGTTTCTACAATACATAGGCTATTCTCCTGAAGAAGGAGGCAATTCAGTATCGCCCTACTTTCCACTTACGTCTGACCTTTATGTCTTCCACCCAGTTTTACCAGTGCGTATAATGTCTACCTCTTTGCAGATGCAATATTGCCTTGTTACAACTTAAACCTAGCAGGCCTCATAATCATCTCCCAAGGGCCAATACACTCCCAGCCTCCATCTAAACTTATCCCACAGCTCAGATTTTTCTTACATGCCATAACCCTTGCAGAACTTGTTTGTTGTATAATAAATGATTTCAGTTTTACATGAACTGTAGGTCAAGCCGTCGCTACATAGGGCATTCATGAGCACCCAGCCTGCGACAAAGCAATCATCTCTACTTCCCTGCTCCGCTAAACCTCCTCCATGCCCTGTGAAGTGAGGGGGAGGATTTATAACTCATTTCAATAACAGCATAAAACAAACAGTTGTGCCTGGCTGTTTGTACGCGCGTCCGACCTGAGTCAGGCTTGCCTGAATTAGCACCACAGAGCCACCAGGACCAATGCTTTCTGCCCCTACTGTGCACACTCATTAATTTAAAGTGGTCATATCTCACTGGTCTCTAATCAAACTGTATTTGTGCCATTACTGTCCGGAACAGCCACAGTGTTAATATAATGGAGGTAGCCCGGTGGGAAAGTATGTGTGAGGTCTTGCCAAGATCTGAATGGAAAAGCTTTTCACCTTGACAGCAGCTGAACCCCTTAAATGTAGTCTCGTCCCAACTCAGGTATATCATAATTAGTCTGGCGCCATTTCCACATGAGCACTAATGGTTTCCAAATAGTGCATTTTGGACACATAAGTCATCAAATCCACTCAACACAACCTGTATGGTGTAGTGCGGTGCATGTGCCAGTGTCAGATTAATTACTGAACAAAAAAAGAGAGTTTTTGATTGAAAACAACAATAAGCCAATCTACTGTAAATGTGTTTCCTTTTAATGAGGAGAGATTCCAGGGTTTTTCACTTATGTCAAATGTCACAGTAATTTAGAGTGAAATCTGTGACTAACGAGGACACAGTGGTAATATAATGGTATAATGGTGATGCAATGAGAGTGATGTCATTCATGCAACTCATACAGTACAAAAATTAGTTAAAAAAATATTGGACTGAATACCAATGTGAAAACCTGCATGATATTGGCCCAGGGTACATATATATATTTTTTAAGTGGCTATGATCAATAACTTTTAAACAGCAATGGATCACATTACCGTGTATAATTTGGAAAGTGTCTCTTGTTGTGACTAGCTCATCAGATTTGATAAACTCACACTTATTTGTATCAGTATCATCCTAAAAGAATCTAGTATCAGTGGGGCTGTAATGATAAACACCTGTTTTTTTCCTCAGCCCTATGGGGGCTTTATGGTGTCTCTCTTTTAGCCGTAGCGGACACCGGTTTTCATAAAAAAAAGCTCTAATAATCGACCTGCCTGCCTAGCATGGAAACACAGTGGAGCATTTAGAGACAGATACAATATATCCCTTATAAGTTATGAGACTAAGCTAGGGTTAAAAAGGGAGTGAATATTGGAATAGCTGCTAGAAACATGACAAATGCTAGGGTTCTCACTACACACACACCAAGTGGTTAGGTTTAGGCAACAAAATCACTTGGGTAGGCTGAGGAAAAGAATGTGGGTGGGTTTACAATAAATACATTTGTAATGTAACCACAGTGACATACAGGACCCATGGGACAAGGATGAGACACTACTAGAGAAAGTCCTTTGTTTGAACAATCTACCACCCAGAACTCCTCCCTACGCAGACTTTGGTTTACTCGTATTAGTTATTATTTGCTGCAGATGGGTTTACAGTTGAAAGCCTGGTGCAGTATCAAACGCTGAGGGCAGTGACAAAACGTCTGTATTTGAGGCCCGGGGAAAGAGAACAGGCTGGTATTTCTCACAGTTAAGGCAGTCCTGAAACAAGCCGGATACCAGCAGCTTGTTCGCTGTAATGTTCACAGTTAGGATTAACACTGGTGAAAGTGAAAAGCCTGTGGGCTAGACTGTCAGCCCACTACTGTAATGGAGGTGCTTTGGCTTGAATGATTGAGCCCCCCGACCCCCCACGCCTTCCTCTGACACTTGGGAACTCCTGTTAGCTTCATGAGTGAACACCTTAGCCTGACCTATAAAAGGCTTCCATTGGCTGCCCGAACAAATGTCAAAGCTTAGGCTTAATGTGTAAGTGCAGTTAGACATTAAGTTACAGGAGATGCCATTCCAAGCCCTCTAGGTTATATTACCAGCCCTTGATTACTATGTATCTCTCTACACAATATTTCCAAAGGTTTTTCCAGGCCTAGAATACAAGCATCCATCTTTAATTCTATTTGCCCCAGCCATAATAACCACATTACTCTTTGTGTAGCCAAATGAAAGTTGGCTACATAACAACAACAGAGTTGTTGTTTACTCCCAATCTTTGACTGGCTAATTCTTCTCTGCGGTCTTGCTAAGGTTAATATTTCCTGCAATGAGAGCGCTTTCAGGGTTACCAGAGGTTAATAAACCACTACCAAAACTATGACAAGTTCCTCCTCTGGAAAGTCTTTTTGTCCTCCAGATCTCCTCTCTGCAAGAAGAAGAACAGATAGCACATCTTCATCTAGGCGGATGAACCTGAAAAGAAAATGGACTCAGCAGGTACACAGGAAACTCTGAGAAGTCTCCCCAGAGGAAGATAAACAAAAAGAAGCCTTTGAAAGTGGACTTTTAATGGACTGGTTGGCTAACCGAGAACGGATAGTAAAAAAAAAAAAAAAAAAAAAAAAAATTCCGCTCTCAGGGTTACCAGAGGTTAATACACCACTACCGATACTATGACAAGTTCCTCCTCTGGAAAGTCTTTTTGTCCTCCAGATCTCCTCTCTCCATTCTCCACCTCAATTACCGGCAACTGAGCAGCGGAATGTGGGAAATTAGCTCTACATCGTAGCAGTGGGTGTGTGTGTGGAAGGAGGGGGGCTCTTGCTGGGTAGCTTGACTGGACCTCTT
The DNA here is from genome assembly GCF_963691815.1 of Echiichthys vipera. Classification (NCBI taxonomy): domain Eukaryota; kingdom Metazoa; phylum Chordata; class Actinopteri; order Perciformes; family Trachinidae; genus Echiichthys; species Echiichthys vipera. The sequence goes on along the minus strand of NC_139845.1, from coordinate 13,734,456 downwards.
ACTAATAGGTTGGTACAAGTGTGTGGACTCAATAGTCACAGCAGTCACGGTGCAAGGCCCCAAGAATATAGACTGCCTCTTCACTAGGCTTCGTATAATGCAGTTGTACATTACCAATTACTGCTTGTGCATGATTGGGATAGATCATGCACAAGCACAGAAGATTCTGTTTGGTCCAATATTTCAATTTCATAACAAAGTGTAATGAAATTTCAGATTCTGTACCCATTTACTTTTCTGTTGAAAGATTTTCAATTTTGCTGATGTGTTAACACATCTTGATTAACTCCACTGAGCTCTGGGGATGTTCCACTTGTCATTAACATTCAGCTAATCTGAAAGCATGCATTGTATAAACATTTTCTTAATGGTATTACATAGCCATATTGCCTCAATTGTCTTTATTTCACTGTTTTATTACATAACTAAGTAATCGACTCAACGCCGGCAAGCATGCCCGAGGACTCCATTTTCTACCACGAGACGCATCGCCACACAATGTGTCACCTCTGATTCAGACAGTTTCTTCTTACAAATGACCCCCCGTTTTCCTTCAGACGCCGTTCACTGTGACCTCAGCTGACATCCAGAAGTCTTTACATTAAACCTGATTCACATAGATTTGTCCACAACATTTTAAACTTTATTTCTGGGACAATGAAAGGCATGTAGTATTTATAATATATATATATATACATATATATATATATATATATATATTATACAATGGATATTTCTTAGTGACAGCAGCAGGTTATCTTGTGTCTTCTATAAGTTAATCCGGTATCTATAATTGAATAAATCATCTGCCCCAATACTAACATTACAAACTTTGTCAGTAACAGTAAATTCACTGTCGCAGTGAAGTGGTGGCATTTGGAAAACTATACACACACTATTGGCTAAACCAGGCTGAAAAGCAATATTGTCATGAACCAAGTGTTGAATTATCATTAACAGAAATGTATCCTCATTAATTAGCAGAAATATATGTTGCATTTACTGGCCACACCATCTTGCAAATTGTCCAGTAAAGCCTTCCTAATCCCATCCCAGATTTTGGCCATGGACGTGGGACAACAGACATTAACATTATACTAAAAATATTTAATTATCTTTCACAATCTGTCTCTTTTTACATATCCTTACCAAAATTCAAAACATCTGATTTAATGTGTTGTGAACATGGGGCAGCACTTTTTCTTATTCCAAACCAAAACCTCACAGACCAAATTTTTGAGTGCTGCAAAGCCTCTAACAGAAAATATTGATCATAAAACGGAAGCCATAGACTAAAATCTTCCCCAAAGATACAATTAACATCATCAGTAAAACAAACAGCAGCACCTACCTTAAGAACTACTTGCAGTGATTGCACAATAAAGCTAGGCGATAATAGTTAAGCTGACCACATTACACTGCTGGTAATTCTGATTATCAAAGAGAGAAGCCAGAGCGAGCAGAGGTGAGACCCAGACGTTGTAGGCTCGATTACAGATTCTGGCCTGTATTTCCAGGGCTCAACTGCATAGCCCACAATGAAGAGCCAGTGCTGAGGGAGAGAAGCTCAATCCTGTTAATCAGAATGCTCTGATTGTTGCTGCTTATTAAAGTGCCAGGTGCTTTTGATAAAGTAATTCCCCCACCCCCTTTCTCTCTCCCCTCACCCCTTCAAAACCAGACTCCCGCCAGCTTCGCCAGCAAGGCAAACTGCAGTGTTTCTGCTGCCTTCAGAAGTTTTATAGTATACAGTATATAAAAAATGTCCCCACTCGCCCCATACTGGGCAGTCTTTCTTCCTCCAAGCTGGGGGGTTATATATATACCTGTATATATACATTTTAGGACTGTCGATCGATTTAGATATCTAATCGTGATTAATAGCATGATTGTCAATAGTTAACTCGCAATTATATATGTATATATATATATATATATATATGTTTATATACAGTATATACTCTCTATATATAAATAAATATTAGGGCTGGGACTTTAACGCCTTAATTATTCATTCATTCATTCATCTTCAACCGCTTATCCCGAGGTCGGGGTTGCGGGGGGGGGGGGCAGCTGACATCGGGCGTGAGGCGGGGTACACCCTGGACAGGACGCCAGTCTATCGAAGGGCACACAGAGACGAACAGAGACAGACAACCATTCACACCTAAGGGCAATTTTGTAGAGTCATCAATTAACCCAACACGTGCATGTCTTTGGATTGTGGGAGGAAACCGGAGAACCCGGAGGAAACCCACGCAGACACGGGGAGAACATGCAAACTCCACACAGAAATGCCGAGGCCGGGAAGCGAACCTGGAACCTTCTTGCTTTGAGGCGACAGTGCTAATAGCTACACCACCGTGCAGCCCCCCTGCGTTAATTAGGATTAATTAATTACAGAAAAAATAATGCAACAAAAAAATGAACGCAATTAATCGCAACTTATTTTTGCACTCAGTGCGGAATGTTGCTCATTGCACAAGTTCCTGCCCGGCCCGTAATACTGACACACAGGACGCAACACGAGAGAAATTAAACGGATGAGAAGCGAGATGAGTTGTTGCTGGGTTCAGTGGGCAGACATTTGAGTTCTAAAAGACGACCAAGTGGAAACATGGACAAGGGCAAGGCTGTGTAAAAATTGTGCAAGAAAGAATTCACCTCCCACCGGAGCACTTCTAGCCTCAATAACAAACTATGCTACAGCAAATGTTAGCACAGAGAATGCTGGAGAGACGGTCATCAGTTAATGGATCTTTTTTTTTTTTCGTGTTTTTGAAAACATGGGAGAAAAAGCACTCTATGTTAAACTGTGTATTTTATGCCAAGGATATTATTCTAAATATTTATGCAATGTTAGGTTTCCAGATTTCTTGAATGTACAGTACTAAGCACTGTTATATTTTTTTTTATAATATATTAAGTCATATATCAAAATCCATTTAAATTAAAAAATGTTGCTTCTTGTAATATCAAATATTGATATGCTAGCAATTAATTAATTACAAAGCCTCTAATTAATTTGATTCATTTTTTTAACCGTGTCCCACCACTATATATATGTATACATTTTTTTCATAACATGGCTAAAAACTATGAACTATGAAATGCTGGTGTAACAATTCAATTCACAATCTTTCACTTGTGCAACAATCCGAGATATATCAGCTTAAAAATACTAATCATACATTACCTGCATCTCTGATATGTAGTTTTGTTCTGAATGTACCTGTATGTTACCTAAAAACCCAATATGTAAAAAGACATATTATAGCAATGGCACATGAACTACTCTCTGCAAGGTATCCTATTCATTTACTTTACTTTACAAATTACTGCTGCACAACTGTTAGTGATGACAAAAAAATCACCATGATTCATGTGCGTGGAGAGTGGTGAATGAGTGAACATTTCAGACACTGTCCCTCTTTTTCAATGTGTCATTTTGAAGGAGTCGTTAAATGTAATTTAACAAAACCACAGATTGGACTTGTTGTAATCTCATTATTGTTATTTGCAAACATGCATGACCAAGACTACCAGTTGTTTTTTTGCCTTTAGGTCTTTGTGTGTGTGTGTTTTTACATCTTAACATAGCTAAAAACATATTAAATCCTATAAGTGTGCATATTTGTTGATTCCCCCGATTAATTCTGTCAACACATTAATGCATTTTAATTTTCAAGGCTCTTGGTTGCTGCAGATCCTTACAAATAGGTGCAACATGCATCTGTGTAAAATGCTTCGTTTGCATGTAAGGCCTAACTTTCTCACTGTGGCGTGTGTGATTGGTTGCCCGTTTACTTGTTGCCATGGTGACTGTTATATCCAGTGTCTTTAAGCAGCTTGCCCTACAGGCTAATGCTTAAGCCCTAGGATGTCTGCCATTTACGAATATTAATAAAACCTTCTCTTTAACCAATAATAGACTGCTACCATCGGTATTGAATGCCATATTGTGGGGACAAATCCGTACGTCCCCAGAATGAAGTCTAGAAGGTCAAGCAGATATAAATCCACAGTTCTATATCTTGAAAGGAGCGTGTACAAATGTCAACATGCATCAGTGTGCCTATAACAAATGTCAATATGCCCAAATCCTTCTCTTATTAAATTCCCTGTCCATGTCCAGTATCGTGTAATACTCACACTGCTTCTCTCTGTCTTGTTTGTCTTATACAGGTGGGAATGAACTGGGCTGTGGACTGTGGCAGCTAGTGACGACAATCAATGAGGACATGCATCTCTAAAGAAAGAGCTGATTTTTCATGGATACTTATGAATGTGCTTAACTTAAGGTACAATATTAGTGCATCTTTTTTTGCTTTTTCCCCCCTCCCACCTTCTCGGATCTGCCTGACTGCAGCCTTGGCCCTGAACCCTGACACCCGCAGGCAACATTGAGTGATTGGTCATTACATCCAAGGGCGTCTACACAGCAAGACAAAAAACCCGAGGGAGCCCTGCTGCAGTTGGTAGTGGCGGTGGCAGGGGCGGTGAGTCAATCGCCTCAGCAGCTGCAGCAAATGATTCATTATTTGTGAAGTTAACAGCTCAGACCACTTAATCCACAAGGACCAATTTCTTACTGGAGGGAATCGGTCCAATATGAAGGACGTATCATTCTTGGATCGTCTCTTTGTCGGCTTGGCCATGGCCTCTTTTGTTGTGGCTACGGAGGAGAGGCCTGATTGCCCGAAGCTCTGTGTATGTGAGATTAGACCCTGGTTTTCTCCGAGTTCGGTGTACATGGAGGCGCAGACAGTTGACTGTAATGATTTGGGACTCTTCAGCCTGCCGGAACAATTACCAATGGGCACACAAGTGCTATTACTGCAGACAAACAATGTTGCCAAAATTGACAAACCCTTGGATTACCTGGCCAACATCACTGAGATTGATTTATCGCAAAACAATTTATCCTCTATCAGTGACATCCACCTGGGGAAACTTCCTCAGCTGCTGTCCCTTCACATGGAGGAAAATTGGATACGAGAGTTGCCTGAACGAAGTCTTGCTGAGGTGGCTAACCTTCAGGAGCTCTACATGAATCACAACCTCATCTCCTCCATTTCCCAAATGGCTTTCCAGGGTCTCAGCAACCTTGTGCGGCTCCACCTCAATTCTAACAAGCTGAAGGCCATTAAAAGGGAGTGGTTCGACGCCATGCCAAATCTAGAGATCCTGATGATTGGTGAGAATCCTATTCTTTCTATTGATGATATGAACTTCAGACCTCTCAGTAACCTCCGCAGTCTTGTTCTCACCAGAATGAACCTGTCTCAGCTCCCTGATGATGCACTGGCTGGTCTCGATAACTTAGAGAGCATCTCGTTTTATGATAATATTTTTCCAGAGGTTCCCCATTCTGCCCTGAAAAATGCAAAAAATCTTAAGTTTTTGGATCTAAATAAAAATCCAATTGCGAGGATACAGAGAGGGGACTTTGTGGATATGCTCCATCTGAAAGAACTGGGGATTAATAGCATGCCAGAGCTAGTTTCCATCGACAGCTTTGCCCTCAATAACCTCCCTGAGCTTACCAAAATAGAAGCCACCAACAATCCTAAACTCTCCTATGTCCATCCTAATGCTTTCTACAAACTACCGCGGCTGGAAACCCTAATGCTAAATGGCAACGCGCTCAGTGCCCTCCACAGGATTACTGTTGAGTCCCTCCCAAATCTCAGAGAGGTTAGCATGCACAGCAATCCCATCCGCTGTGACTGCGTAGTCCGCTGGATGAACATGAACAAGACCAACCTTCGCTTCATGGAGCCTGATTCACTGTACTGTGTGGAACCCCCGGAGTACGAGGGCCAGCATGTTCGACAGGTGCACTTCAGGGAGATGATGGAGATTTGTCTGCCACTCATCTCTCCCGAAAGCATGCCTGGGCATATTAAAGTGCAGAATGGGAGCTCAGTGTCCCTCCATTGCCGAGCCTTTGCTGAACCAGAGCCAGACATCTACTGGATCACCCCATCTGGTAGCAGGGTCCTGCCTAACACTGTGTCTGACAAGTTCTACATGCACCCAGAGGGAACTTTTGACATCTATGATATATCAGAAAATGAAGCTGGTCTTTACACCTGTGTTGCCCATAATCTGGTTGGAGCTGACCTTAAATCTGTTTCAGTAGAGGTCAATGGATATTTCCCCCACCCTGCAAATGGGTCTCTGAATGTCGTAATTAAATCAGTGGAGACAAACTCCATCCTGGTTACGTGGAAGGCCAGCCATGGCACCCTGGCTCCCAACATTAAATGGTACACAGGGTCAGATGCTAACCATCCCACCACAGCGTTTACCACCAGGGTTCCCTCTGATGTCCAGGTCTACAACCTCACCCATCTCAGCCCCGCTACTCTGTACAAAGTGTGTGTGGATGTCAGCAGCATCCACTACAACCACGACACCAAATGTGTCAATGTCACCACTAAGGGATTAGAGCTGGCAGCCAAGGACACAGAAAAATGGGACGCAGCAGTAATCACCGTCTTTGGTGTGCTCTTGGCTGTGATTTCAGTGGCATGCCTGCTTATTTATGTGTCTCTTAGGAACCACCACCTTTATGGGGATATAAGGAAATGCGACTCCAAAGCTTCGCTGACACAAGTGGAAGCTACCAGTATGCACTCTCATTTCTTTACAAAGCTGTGGGTTTCGGGTAAGGGACTGCCAAGTGGAGTGAAAGTGAAAGCCACTGTCATAAATGTATCTGACAATGCCTTTTAAGAAGCGGGGCTTTGTAGAGCACCACACCACACTACACTGAATGGACAAGGCCATGGGCAGGGGTGGACAAATCTGTAGTACTGTTTCAAAGGCATACCCATTGCTGGTCCCCGGGTCAGATACACTGGCAAATCTATTAATAGACTGGGATGGAACAGTTTAAAATAGACTAAATGCTCTCCCAGTTTCAACCCCAGCTGAAGTGGTGGCTTTATAACCGTTACATCAAACCAAGCTAACATCAACAGAAAGGGGCATTTACTGCAAAACGATATATTTCAATACCATTCATATAGAGATGAAGGCAGAGAGAAGAAAGTGAAGATGATGATGTTGATGATGACAATGATAATGATGATGGTCAACTCTCTTGTAATTGACTGTTAAATGTGTTCAGAGTTGTGGAACTGTCTGTGTGGTCCCAAGCAATACCGTCTGTGCTTTGTCAAACATCCATAGACGAGTTAGAGATACAGTAATAACACCTGTCTATTATGGGAAGGGAGATTTAGTAGAGTAGACAAATTACAGTGACTATGGTGTAAGCCTTTTGATGAAATATACCCCCCCCCCCCCTTTTCTATTTAAAATGAATTCTTGGTTTTTCATGGAAATATTGTTATATATTCTATTATGTTGATGTAATGACAAATCCTCTGTATCTGAACAGTTTAAATGGGTTTTCAATTAAGGCAAGGAGCAGACTACTTTTGATTACAATGCCACATTAAGCTTAATGAAATCCAGCTGCCAAATGAGTATCTAGAAAGGGCATTTGCCAAATGGCTGTTTATGCTGTGTAGTTCTCATTGCAATGGTGACTTGGAAAAAAAGGCGTTGGACTAAAACAAATACAACAGGTTGATTAAAACTGAGGGGATTGATGTGTTATCTTCTCAAGAAGCTGTCTGTTATGCCCTGGTAAGTGCCTACAACAAGAACTACATGAGGTAAACAGAAGAAACGAAGAAACAGAAAAACATGGCCATGTCATCATTGCAGAATCACAAGCTATTCTCCAGTACTTTTAGTGGGAATACTTTCTCAGTATTTTTAGCATACATATTTTAAGGAAACATTTTGTTGTTGCTTTGGGTGTAAAGTTAAAAAGCCATTTTTATATTACCTGTACTATATGTGATCAATGGGCACAACAGACTAATTAAGAAAAGTGCTAAGAAAAAAAATAAATGTCATCGTTTGTTTTACAAACAATTGCCTACTTTTCTCCTTTGATTTCTTCTCATATCTCTCATAATGCACCGGTTTATTTTAAACCAAAATGCATGGTATACTACTAATTTTCATTGTCATCCAACCATGGGGTTATTTGAACTTTGTAATGACTTTTATATGTGACATTTCAACTGCAAGTATGTAAAACAAAATATTGGTTAATGACCAAGAAGTACAGAGGGAGTCTTTTGAGTCAGACCACGGGGGAAAAGTCAGGTGACTTTAGCTGAATGGTTTAATGGTCGCCCTGAAATGAGGAAGAAGTAAAAAAAAAAAACAGCAACAAAAGAACAGAACTCATTAGCCGCCTCATTAAGAACCTGTTCGTCCTTGAGCTGGTCTGAATATAGTCACTGTGCTACAGCTAAAGCTGATGCCTGTGCTTGGACAGGGACACAGCGTCCCTACGACAGAGAGATAAAGTACAGTACTGAAAAGTCAACGCAGGGTGGGACAGAGCTGAGTCTTCGCTTTAGGACTCCCATTTTATTTGTCTTACTGAATTTTCCAGCGCACAGAACATTTCACATGAGAAAGCCAAGCGTGATGAATGGCTGTCAGAGAGAGAGTGACATGGTGGATTTATCAAACAGAGCCGAACACTCATACATCAGGCCAGCCTTCAGCACCACGGACAGAGGCTTTTAGAGATGAGCCATCCGTCAAAGACAAAGGGAGTTAAAATATGATGCGATGTGCTCCTCAGGTAACTCTCAGGTCAGAGTCTGTCTCTTACAAAATACAAGCACAAATACGGATGCACAAACAAGTCTGGCCCTACATATATATAAAAACATGCGTAGGTACATGCAAACAGAACTTCAAGGTCACTCGCTGACACAAAGAGACTAATTTACAGAAGAAGACAAACACGTGCGCACACACACACATACACACACATACACACACACACACACACACACACACACACACGCACGCAAGCACTTGATTACCTGACATTTCATAGCCCACTCAGAGGTGTAGAAGCTAAAGTGTCTTTCAGGCTGCATGCTCTGAGAAACACAAGATGACAGCCAAAGAAGCCTCTAAATGAGTTCACAGACCAAACGTGTTCTTTGAGATTAAAGCAGCTCATGGTTATTAGCCATACTGTTCATCTTATTTTTTTTATTTTTTTTACAACTCATGATTTGATTACATACTTGAGTGAATAAGCTGAATGTTATCCACAAACTCATCTCTCCTGCTATCTGTCCTAATCTCATCCATTGCCTCGATTTTGTTCTTCTCTCACTCCCCCTCTCTCTCTTTCTCTTTCTCTCTCTCTCTCTCTTTCCGTTGACACTCTTCCCCCACTGGCACACATTTTGAGTTTGGGTGATGGCTTTTTTTCTTTTTAATTCGCAAAGCACCCTATATTAGAAAAAAACCCTCTGGGTTTAACTCAAATCCCACATGAAAAGAATCGGTGAGCTGTCACCATTTAATCCGTAGCGAAGAAGGAAAAATTATGTTTCTCGCTGAATCTTCAAATATTTCAAATATTAAAACCACCTTGTTCTATTCAAAAAAGCCATCTGCTCTGAAGCAGATATTAAACCAGGCTCTGTGAAGGCTTATGGATGGGCGTTCCTACTGGTTACATATTCATTTTAATTTTGCAAGGATCAATGTCAGGGGGCCTGAGATTTGAAGGTGAAAGTTCAAGAGTGTATTTATTCATTTCATTTTTAACAAAAAAGCTAGTCATCAAGTCAGGGGCAGGTCATTTTCCTTCTATATTATTAGATGAAAAAAAAGTATTACAGGAAATGTAAATTTGTGATCCTTCTTAAATTTTAGTCTGTTGATTTAGTTTAACACTCTTGTAATAATTTCCTAGAGCATGTGGGAAGGTACTATTTACACGCTTTGCACTTGGCAGCTCCCTAAATAGCTCATTTTTTAACAGTCCTATTCAGACACCAGCCCGATTTAAAAATACATGTTTTTTTCTCACCTTTTTTAAAGCTGCAATTCAATATTTAATTTCCCCTCTATGTAAGATAAGATCCTATCTTATATCTTATAGCCCTGCACTGCACGCGCTGCAAAAAGCAAACAATGTTCAAGCTGCTACAGGCACTTTTATACGTTTGAATTATCAGCTTATTAAAGTTACAAACTTCCACGTAGGTCAGTCATGGTAGCTACAGGCAGCTACATTCAAATGAAAAGTGAAATGTCAACATGCATTTACAATCCTGCTGCTAGCACTATGTTTAATGTCATTGCTTGCTTTTAAAAGGCCTTTATAGCCAGCTATTGGAGGAACAACTGGATGACCTATGGGTTGCAATAACAAAGCAGGTATTGCTTTCATGATAGAATAAATGGATTTGCCTCTTGGACAAAAAAAATTACATATTATCATGATGGTGAACTTTTATCAATTAAACAGTTTTGCTGCAGCAGTGTAGGTTGTTTTGTGTCTTATCACCTTCGATGTTACTCTTGATAACAGGTGAATTTTTCATACACGCCGTGTATCATCAGTGAGCCAGAATTTACCCAGCGCATCACCATTCTGAACATGCATTGCTGTGCATTTCCTGAAAAGTAGAGACAGACTGTCACAGCAGATTTGGTACGGCTCGTCAAAAAGCAACCAGTCAAAAGCTATTTGTGTATGTGTATTACTGCTCTGTCTGGCCTCTTGCTGTCTCCATTTCCATAGCCATCACTCCCAAGGCGTCTCCAATGTGCAGCTAAAAATGTCCTGCTTTTCCCCTCTCACATCCCTGCAGTGCATAGACATAACCACATTAGTATGCATGCACATCCACATGCATGCAAATCCATTAACATACGGGGAAAGTGTCCCATCAAAACACAGCTGCTATTAGTCACTTCCATTACAAACTGAACCTATATGCACCTGATAGTGTTGCTTTCGCATTTACATATTTCCTCTGATTCACAACTCATTGAAATTCCACATTTAAAAAGAGAAAGCTGATTCATTAATTCATCTTATTTGTTAGTACTTCGGAACCAGACATACTGATAAATAAGATTCCATAACTCTTATGGACCAAAGTGAAAAATCAACCTAGATTGAATGTGGAAATAATATTACACCACAGAGGGCTTTTCCACTAATTGGAGAACCCATTCTGAAATAGATGATTGGTTTCCTGGGCTACTGATTGATTGCTGCCTCCCTTTCTCTGTTTCCTCTACGAAGTAGGCATGCAGCCGATCGATGTGGGGACTAATGAGTTATTCACATACATGTGTTCACATTAATGATGGATTGGGATTGGGGGAAAGAAAAAGGGGGAGTGTGCGCTTAACAAGCAAGGACATGGAAGATTGGCCTTTTCTTAGTAGGTTCTATAAAGCATCATCAACCTCATGACACAGATGCACCATCTCTCCCATCAGAATCATTAGCGCTACAGAAGCCATCGATATTCATGGCAGCCCACATTAATCTCGGCCAAACATTAATGTCTTGTTGTGAAACATTGGAAGAGCCACCTACAGTTACAGTCCCTGTGTAAGTACCACCTTTCTACCGCAGGCTAATGCTTCACTCAGCGCCTTCTGTAAAAAGATGCTGCAGGCAGATGGAAGGTTTAAAGAGTTGGGTCACAGTTAGTACATGCTGCTCAAAAGTTTGAGGTCAGTTTCCGCAGCACTTTTTAATTGAAATAATGAATGCCTACAGTATATAACCAATGTTTGAAAAGATTTTATTCACTGGTAAGTATGGCTGGCAAAACAGAGCAAGGAAAATAAAGAAAATACTAGTATTTGCAGCAATTACAATACCATGAAGTGTAGCTTTAGAGAGGAGAAAACCAAATTGAGCAAACTGGTCGCAATGATAAGTGGCAACAACAAAATACTACAGGGATTACACACAACAGCATGATTAAACATAAATGACACTCAGACAGCATTAAAAAAAAGTAAGATTATGTCAATGCTGCCACATTTTTCTGTTAATCAGTGAATTAGGTGTTTACTGGCCGCAATTAAACCAAAAAATAGGAAAAAACATTAAAACAATAACACAAAAAGAATATGAAATACTACTGCCCCCTTTTAATGTAAAATTCTTTGATAAAACCTTTTATTTTTATGTCAGCTGGAATTGCTTTGGCCCCATCCTGCAAATGTGGCTCGACTAATTCAAACTAACGATCCTGTTAAGTCTTGCCCATCTAACTTGGTTCTTCTTGGTTCAGTTAAAGGTTAGATTTATTTAATTCTGGATTACATTTTCTAGAACAGCAACCTGCTGTTTGGCATTATGGGGATAAACAACACATTTTCACGGCAGCTGTACAAAAACCCTTAAAAGAGCAGATTTAAGGCTTAAAATGAAATTGACATACTGAATTGAATCACCAGTTTCCAGCAAAGTGAGTTCAGATTAAAATAATTTGCAGATTCTCTTTAAACTGAACTCAATGACTGACAGAAACCGATTGTTTCACTATAAATGTATACAGTATATACTTATAATGTAAGTACATTTAATATATGTTAGTGTTTAATAAATACATTTCATGATAATGTGATTTAATTAAATGTGAAACATTTAGTCGCATATCTTTTTGCTCATTGTATTCCAAAATAAATTGCTTCTTTATAAGATTGGTTCTTTTATTTTGTCATGTTGATCTTGATCTCACATTGTAAAGATAATGACAATATATTCATTTACCAAGAAGAACAGTTTCCTTTGCTTTCCTTTGGTCATTGGTTGTCTTTATTTCTTCTTAATTTTGGAAAATAGAAAATGTTGCTGAACTGCAGTTTGGCATCTCCAAAGAATGTGTGACCTATTGAAATGTGCCAGGAAAAGGGGCCTGTGGCGTAAATAAAATAGCTGCATTTTTCTTTCATCATAACAGCTGGCCTTATTCCTTGATGTAATGATGGCAGGGTTGGGTGGAGAGAGAGATAGATTTTATTAGACGGGGGCTGAGGCTCATGAGGGCCATTGAGCGGAGGAACACATCAGTGCAGATAAAGTGCTATACCTCCCTCCCTTGTATGTTTTAAATTACTGTTCATATTTGAGCACACTGCAAGCAAATTTTATAAACACAACACTCATCAGTTTTGTCCCTTGCTCAGGTGTTCATACTAATAAAGGAAGGAAAAAGATGTCTTTGTATGCATCTCCCTGCTGTCTGTCAGAGCTGTTTACGCAAATATTTTAAAGTTGGTCCAAAAAGGAACACACAAATGGCTGCGGTGTACCACCATCGATCATCTTCCCAACCCCCCGTTATGTGTGGATGGTGGCTCTGTGTGATTCCATACACAGTGGAGCGGCGTGGATTGCGGTAAGGTTACTCAAAACAACCATATTGCTTCAGATCATTACACGCTTCCCTGGAATCTAGAAAAACAATAACCAAAGCCCTACGTTTGATCTTCATTATCTTTTTTGATAGATTCCCTTTTCCCTTTCTGTCCCTTTCTCTGTGTTGATATTTGTGCTGCTTTCTCCCGCTTCCTCTCATCTCTAGATAAGACAAATCCACTAGTTTAGATTAGATCATGTCAAAGCTGAATGACCGTTTCATATTGATGATAATTGTGCTTTACATAAATTATCTATCGAGATTATTTGCAATTGAAATGAAGGGAGCGGGGTAGTTAACAGTCTGGCAATCTGCTCGTCTCCATAATGTACGCATCCAGAATGATGTTTCTACTGACTGAAAGCTGTTCATCTATGAAATAAAAGAAACTGAGTGACCTATTAAATTGTATTATGTTAATAGTGGAATTAGCAGCAGACTGTGGAATACCACCGCAATCAGTATTGTCCCAGTAACAAATTATTCTCTCGACGCCATGTTAAAACATTTTTCTCTCCTTGGGGGGAGGGGTGAAAAGCTACCACATGTTTTTTGCGAGGGCCTTCTGCAATATGTTGAGATCAAGTTAAGAAAAATGTGTGGAGGAAAAAGACTAAAAATTCACCAAAGCTCTATTTATGTTCTCTCTGTGCGACTAGCTGTAGCGATTTGTGCAATTTGTAAGCCCTGTCTTTTTTGTCAAAAGAGAAAGCTTTCCTCAGTCTTCTGAAGTGAGTCCAAAAGAACATGGTCGATAACGAGGGCTCGGCTCTTCCTTCTTAGTCCTGCAGGCCATTAGCGGCAGTCTTTGCTCCATCTAGATTCTAAGAAATTACTATTTTTGTCACAATGGGCTTTCGTTTTGGACGCTTGTTGCAGAGTCCTCCCCGCAGGCTTCAAATGAAGGGTGTAAAGGTTGAGCAAGTGCCAGTCGCCCTTTGTGAGTCTGGCGGAGGATTAGCAAGGTGAGAAAATGTGAGGGGGTTGTTTAGCCTGATCAGAATGAAAGGAGATGTGAGGTAATGAGGGGGGATCCAATCAAAGGTTTGGGTCCAATCTCAAAACAAAGATGTCTTAAGCCCACAGCAGTCACCAGACAGATAGGGGCACAGGATATAACTCAACCGAGTGTGGGATTCATCGGGCTGGGTAGTGATACTTGATACCTTCAAGGTACCAACCAAAACGACCCAGTAACAAGTAGTATTGAAACTTCTCCAGTCAAACAATACCAACATTCAATCGTTTTTCATTTTTGCGGGTTTTTTGGTGGTGGTGGGGATTTAAGACAATGACAAAGGAGCATTACACTTCAAAGTAGTAAATGAACGTTAACTGGCATTCTCTGTCCAGTGCTGTTTACAGGGCTCATAAAACGCAGATCAAACTGTCCAACTAGGCGGGCTGATCGAATAAAATTATCAAGATTATTTTACTGTATTGCCTTTGCCTCACCACAAATATGTTTGAGTGTACTGTTAAGCAGGTCTTGGAGAAAGTTTGCGACCCAGTTGCCATTCATTCTTTCATTCATTTTTGAATTTGTCTGCTGATGGCAGACTAACCTAGATCTATAAAAATTACTATTTGTATGTTTTTCTTTCCGCAGACAATCACCGCAAGCATTCTTCAATTTAATATGACGTGTGATTGGTCCACTCCGGATCACATGAAGTACTCTATTGCTATCTGTATCTGTACTTGTATTGGTACTGGCATTATAATTGTTTAAAGACTTACCAACCCTAGTGAAAGTTTTTCCAATATCATAAAGGTATGATATTGCTCAGTTATTCTTCTTTAGATGAGAACATAGTGTTTTTTTTCTCACGCGGATTGTGACCATTGCTTTTACTCATCACTCATACAGCTGGTAGATTTCTTGTCATCTCCCACTCCTTTTTCACGCTGTGTATTTTCATAGTTCAATAGTCCAAATTGGATGTTGTTTATGATGCATGATATTGAAAGCAGACAGTCTCCTGAGGGACCGGTGACAGTCTCGTCAACTGATTGAACAAGCTAAGAAACAGGTCCAAGTGATTTTTGTTGATGCTTTGAGGCATGTAGCTCCCCGAGCACAACAAAGGGACATTCATTCTATATTTATGCCACCACAGAAGTGTCAGAAATATTGATGATCCTGGGCAGAAATTAGCCTACTTGTCAAAATAGAATTGTGCAAATGCAGGGTTTTTCATTTCATCCCATGCGGCGCTTGCCGTCTTTGCAACACTCATCAAGTAACCAGAAATTGTGACTGAACAAGCACAAAGCCCCGACACACTGGATCATTGTCAGTGTAAATTTAAACTCAACACATCTGTCATTTTGTGGCGCTAATGCATAAAAATGCTCAAAGGTTATAAAAGTAACTTTCTTAATTGAAGTGAGGCTTGTTTTCTGTTGCTGCCATCAGGGAATTTCAGTATCAGCGTGCATCTGCCAGTAAATAGAAATTTTGAAATAAACGAGACAAAATTGACGTTTTTAACTGTTAGCCGAACACAGGGGTTGGAACACCCTATTTTTTTAGGTTTACTTTGCTAAACTGAGTTAGAGATCTCTAATCCAATATCTCTTTTTGAAAAGCCAAGACTTGTAAGTAACAGATGAAAGCATTGATTCCAGTCTCGGATCGATTCCTTTATTTCCTTAACTTAAAGTTCAGCACCAAGCTCTTAACTGCAAATTGTCCGGCCAGGTGGAGAAAACCATCAAAAAATAACAACCAAAAAACATCAGCGCCCAGACAAGACAATGGCAATTGATCAGGCATTCGGCGAGAGAGGTGGCATCTCTCCTATCAGATTCATTAGTTTTCCAGCCGCTCTGACATTTCCATTTGCACACTCCAATTGACAAAATAAAATACCCGTTCGGCTCTCATCCCTCAGCTCAATGCCTGGTGATCACTCCTCCCCTGCACCATACACTCATGCACCCTCTGTTTCTCCATTTCTCCGTCCCTAGTGTAGCCTCAAATGACAGAGTATGAAACAGAAACAGAACATATAACTTTTTCGCAGAGGAGTGCGCATGCCACTGAGCATCCCTTCAATCTGGAGTTACTTGTACAAATCACCTCGGGGAAGGGCACTCTTCAACTTTTTATTTTCCTCCCATCGCAGTGTCTCTTGTCTCTTTCTCTTTCTCTCTCTCTGTCGAACTCTCTTGCTCATCCTGCATACCTAAATTAGTGCTCTGAAGTGCAGCTATCTCCTAGAATCATCGTCAGATTCTCCCTGCCAGGCTATTGGACTGGCCACACACTTGCAGTGTGTCTCTGAGACATCCATTCCATTTAGACACAACTTTTTGACTCCTCCACATTTGGGGTCAAATAGGCTCTTTTCAAAAGAGACTAGGAATGGAGGTAAATTATACAAATTGAGTGGCAGGTGGGAAGGGAGTGAGGCTGAGGCTCGGCAGCTCCGTGAACCCAGACGACCCTGAGGTTTTCTTAATGATGTCTTTTCCAAGTCAGATAGAGACACATTGGATGATTATGCTGCAGATCGGGCAGAAACCTCTCAGCCTTGCTTTTTCCTTCAACACCCCTCCACTGCCACCACAACCTCCCAAACATCCATCACCCCCTGATGCTCTCTCCCCCTTCCATTCTCCTTTTTCTCCTTCTTTCCATCTTTTTCCATTTCATTATATATTCATCCTCCTCCTATTCTGCTTCCTTCTCTCCCTCTCTACATTTATTTTCCCACTCCCAGACTTTCTCAGAACCCCACCCATTTGGAGCAGTGGCAACACGCTGAGAGACTCTGGTCAAATCTGATGATACTCCCTTCCAACCGTGGCATTTAATCAATCCAAATCTTATTTTGGGGATGAGCAGAGAGGAAGTTGTTTTTTTCATGAGCTACTCTATAATAGAATAATACAGCCAGAAGGCCAGGTCCCTATCACCGGGGACTCTATAGATTGAGGTGATCGAGTTGTTTAAAGATGAATTTTGAATACTGCCTTCTCCGGCTGGCAGGCTGTGCTCAATCCTAAATCAATTGAAATTTTGTAATAACAACTAAAAGTGTCAATTAAAAATGGAAATTAGAATGAAAAAAATCTAATATTACTTTGAAGGGGGTCTGATATGCATAAATCATGTTTAGGAGAAGTTAAGAGTTTGTCTTTTTTAAGGGTAAGCAACAGTAAACAGAAGCAGTAAAATACTGTTACCTAGATCCTTCTTGGTACCATTCTTAAAATAAGATCCCTCTGTTTCAAATTCTAGCACTGATACAGGCCCACCATTTTTTATTTACTGTTATTTAAGTAGGTCAGTGGTCTATTGAGATCGGTATCTCTTTTTTAGGAGGGCAGCATAAAATTATAAACAGCACAAACAGATGAACACAACTGTGACCCATTCCATAGAGTACCCAGTTGAGATACAACAAAAGAGTATCGACAATGTCCAGTTTAGATGCATAACAAAAAATATGTCGTTTCTTATTTCCATCCAGAAAAACATATCCTGTAAACGTCTTCTGATGTAACTCCTCTACCAGCAGCAGGACAAAAACCACTTGGTAGGAGAGAAATATCAAGGTTTGGGTAAAAATGACTACTTCACTCAAGTTAGGGGATGTTCACTGTAATTATTAAAACAACCGGTTTGTGGTGACAGTTAAAAGAAACCAAAATCCAATGTTTAGTATCAGTAGGAAACAGGAAGAAAACAGTCATGTTTTCTCCAATGTCAGGCTAGTTTCAAGCAAGAGTGCTTCGTCACTTAAATGTACAAATGTAATTTTTGGCTGTTTGCTAAAAAAACAAAAAAGCTGATGCTGACATTTTTCTTGGGAAAACTCACTATGATACATTTCAAATTGAGAGTCGGCAACTTAATAACTTCATGTCAGTGATATTTTCATATAAATAAAAGTCTATTTGTAGCACTAACTACTTAGACTCAGTAATATTGATTCAACCTACACACAGTTCATTAAATCTTTGACATTAGCTGTCCGAAACATGCAGAGTCAGGTTAGCGTACCTCTGGCCTAATAGATGAATATAAAACAAACAAACAAAAAAAGAAAACATTTTTATTATTTATAATGGACATATAAATGGATAAAGTCTTCATCAAGCAGACATGCCCTTCAGCATTACATACCATTTGATTCCACCCGTATGTAATGTACTTGTGCATTCACAAAGTGGGCAGTGAAGAAGGACCCAGGTGTCCGGTATATTTCACTGACTCCACTCAGCGATAAGAAGCTGTTAGACTGCAGGATATGAGCTCTGCATCAGATCCACCATCTGACAGAAGACGCAGCCTGTTAGTTCCTCCACAACAGATGGACAGATGAATGCTGGTCAGGTTTCATACATACACAAACACAGGCGACCAACACGACTTCACATGCAAATAGAGACACGCACACAAACACATTACTTCCACACTGCAGATCAGTGTTAAATCAAAGCTATAAAACATTCTCCATTTCAGGTTGAAGTACTGCATTCAAAAGTACTCATTATGCAGACAAATAAACCTGTGTGTGTTACAGTATCATACAGTATATTATTTCACTGGATTGTTTTTGCTAATGCATTTACAGTATATATAAGCAGCATTTCAATATTGTAGTTGGTCGAGGTAATTCCTTTTATTCTGTCGGGTACAGGTAATTTAATCTATAAGATGCATTCATTTGTTTGAAAAAAATATTATTCTGCAAAGTAAAAAGTTACTATTGCTGCAATCTCTGAACATCGGCTATCCCTTTGATGACGATTTAGCCACAGGGGGAAACGGCTATAATTTCCAGTGTTGCAAGCGGATATTCAGGCCAAGACTCTTCTGAGCAGCAGTCATTGTTTACGGTTGGATTAGCAACTTGAGACAGGAGGATGGAGTTGGAATTGAGATAAGTAGTCTCTATAAACAGATATATGCATATGAATGCACATTACAACAACAAAAAGCTAATGAAAAGCTAGATCATCATCAGACAATGGCAGTTGGGTTCCATGATTGCATGACAGCCAGTGGGTTCGGGCTTGTTTACTCTCCACACGGACTGTTTACCTGCATGCAACCAAAGCACGCTCAAACATGATAGGTGATTCTACTCTGCCTACAAAACGTAAACCAGAACGGTTCTGCTACCCAAACCTCTCCTGTTGCTTATAGAGATTACTGTTACTGCAAAAGATAGTAGGGACTCAAAAGTACAACATAGTTACTCATCGATTTAATGAAGTAGAATCGTAAATAACAGCAGTAAATAGTACTGAAGTAATGTAAAGGGCCTCAAAATAGTACCAAAGTACAGGACTAACTGTACTTCTGCCTAACTTTCGCCGTCGACTTTGAATCTGTTTTCTCTACAATGCCAATTTAAACATCTCGGATAAGGTTAAGGAAAGTTAATGTTCTTGGTAAATATTAAAGCATTAAACAGAAATCAATGCATTAACTTTTTCAGTGTTATATCAACATCACAATATTTCTCTAACCGCACAGGACACAAATTTCAAACATCAGTCCCAGGATGTTAAGTATAGGGTTATACTCCTACCATTGCCCTTGACCAAGGGACTGGCCTTAGCAAATAGTTGGTTCCCAGGCACTGCCATTGTTCCTAAATACAGTAGTTTGGATGGGTCAAATAGCAGAGGACGAATTTCGTGATAGGAAATAATAATAAAGACTTGACACACACAAAAGGCCTCAAGTGTAATCATGCACGTCAACCATGCACCTAAAGCTCCGCTCAACTGCTTGGCACACACACACATAGATTCACACAGAGACTGATGTGGCTTTGACTGATGGTGATGATGATGACACGGCATTTGGCAGGTCATGCACACAGATGGTGGACACCTAGCGATTTCACTGGCTCGCTTTGGTGTGTTAGATTTGGAGCCGAAGCCTGACATTCGTGCTGTGTCCTCAGGATTCGCAAGTTCAGGGGGGAAAAAAAAGAAAAAAAAGAACCGGCCCCACAGATTAACAGAACAGATGTTCTCACCTCCTCTATCAATGACAGCCAAACACATGATGACCAAAAGTGACTGCAGAGAAAAGCTGTTTTGGACTTGACTGACAGTCCTACAGTGACTGAAGCTTGTCTGTGATTGTGTGAACCAGACGGGGGGTACTTATCTAGATAGAACTCTTTTGAATTCTGGGTCTCAATTTAGCAGCACTCACTGCTGGACTGGCAACAATCCACCTAATTTATTGCTCTCACACTTGTCATCACTTAATGCGCCAAATAAATAAATATGTGCATGACATTAACCCCAACAGAAGTGTGCCCTCATTGCATTGATATAATGCCACAGAAGGAGTGTTTATAGTGGCTGCATTTTCTGGAGACACAGCTCACAGAATAAACAGAGAGAATAAGATTGGAATAGAAATGACCTTTGTCGTATTGATTTTGGCTGGGGTTGCTCTAGGACGGGCTCAGGCACAGGCTTGCATGTCTTTGTCTGGCACTGAAATTTGTGACTTGGCCTTTTCTTGAGATCCATTGAAAACATTTATTCAACAGAACTAACCATAATGCCCCAATTAGGATGTGCACTAAAAGACAACAAAGGCTCCTCAGGAGGAAGCTTTCCTCCCATGTTTCCACAGACTGTAAATGGTGACAGAGGAAGACGCAGTGTACCATATGCAGTATATATATATGTATACAGTGTTTGCTGTGCAATTTATTACAGCACAGCCTTTATTGGCTACTTGGACAAATTTTGTTTTGCTAAGAAATAATCACTTCCAATAACAAAGCACATGCTGCACTGGGTGAGGCTTTTTCCCTTGTTTTTTTCCTCTCATCCATTCATCCTTTAATCCATCCATCCATCCATCCGTCCACCCATGTATAAGATCTACCCATCTTCCCATTGACCTGTCCATTACTTACACACCAAAGATATCTCGAGAGAAACGAGATACACAAGCCATGATTACAATTTAAGGAAAATGAAGGAGACCCATGAGACAACCAAGAAACATTTCAGTGCAAATTAGGAGGCAATAAAGCCTATTACACTGCTACTTCACTGTTCTGTGATTAGACGGTTAGTTTTATCGGTCAGCAAGGGTACTAAAGAATACATTACCATTAACCGCTGAGACATACTGTACAACAATTCAACATCCCAATGAATCATAGAGGATCTGTTAACAGGTAGGCAAAAAATTAGGCCAAATGTGTTAAGATTAGAGAATATAATGTTCAAAGTGGCGTCCTCTAAAATAGATCTACTGTGGGAGTAAATAGCAAGAGAGTGGTGGCAGATGAGGTGAGGGGGACTTTAATGGGTTTCTCAGATGACTAACTAAAGGTCCCAGGCACTTCGCTGCTAATTAGTTTGATTCACCAGCCATGCTTAAAGCATTGCGGTTTGTTGTTTTGCCATTATTCTTTCCAATCTTGTGTTGGCGTCCACTCTTTGAGGCTCCACTTAGCGTGCCATACAAGGCCCTATGGAGAGGAAAATCAGAGTGGGACCCACCCTCAAGTCACAGGAAAACATTGTTGTTTTCTTTTCTCCGTGGTGTAAAGAGATTTCAGAAACCAGAGCAGCTTGAAATTAAATTAAGTTTACTGTGAGATAGAAGAAAAAGTTAACTGAGATAAAGGGAGTAAACACAGTAGAGAAATTGCCACCGGAGACATTCAGAGGAGCAGGATGTTGCAGTACAATCTCCTCAAAAAGGACATTTTCCAAGCAGAGATGTATTGTCCCCGGTGTGATGGCAGCGGTCAAGCTGCAGCAAAAAATTATCAAAAGAGTAAGGATAAAGGGTGGGGAATATGGGGAGGGCAGCAGAGACAGAAGCGAAAAATTACAACAATCATTTACCTTAAAAGCTGGAAACTGTGAAGTTCCGCCATGTGAATGAGTTCAATAGAATTCATCACCTTTGTCTAAATGCAGCCTGGAAAATCAATAGAGTTTGGGTTCTAGGAGACTGGTCGTGGTTAAATACTTTGGTAATCAATAATGTAATAACCTTCACTGGGGTATGTAAGCACAGTGAATCCTGAAACCCTGCATCCTGGAACCCTGCCTTTACATTTGTTTGGCATGTAATATTGAGGCTTTTGGAAGGCATACACAAAAGAACAATATAATAAGTACCATTACTTTAATGTGTCATTTTACAAAAGCTTCCCCAGCATAACTGAGAGTCATAAAAGTCGGATTTAAAATAAATGTAAAAATGTAATTGAATACATGCTGAGCATGTGTCTTCAACTAGAACTGATACTACGAATATGTAAATGTTTTTTCTTTCAATGTGGTACTTGATTGTTGACAGTGTAAAAAGTAAAACTTTGTTAAATGCAGTTTATTTTGAATCAAAATAGACACATTTTGAAGTGTGCTGGCTGTTCAAGAAATAAAGTAAACACAATTTTCTAAACATTTTTTACTCTTCTGCTGGCTTCGGAATTTAACTTCCATTAGCAAACACAACAAAAAATGCTTGGTTAGCTTGCCAGCACAATGACAACCCCCATGACTGATGTCAGCGCCCCGTGTTTGTCCCTGAGCCCATCTTTACCAACAAGTAAATACTAGAAATGGAATTCTGATGATTTGACAATCAGATAAAGAAAACGCGGCACACGTCTCCGGCAATGATGAGTGCCTGCAAAATATGTGCTGTATAGAGCCTTCGCAGGTGATGTCCTTACTGCTGCGGTGCATTAAGCGAAACATTCAGGAAATAACTGCTGCCTCCGCATATGTTTTCAGTATTCTGCAGGAGTGGAGTTGGGTCAAATACAGATATGCCACCTGCCTTGAATAAAAGGAAGTTGCAGTCAGTCAAAGTTGTGAGGAGGAAGAGACCGAGTGTGTCCTGTGTGTACAATCGTTTAATCGAACAGTAAACTCCTAAAGTCTGGAGGAAAATAGCAGAATAATTCAAACCGTTTGGCACCGCTGCAACAGAACAGCTTGTATGCATTCATTTTATATTCATAACTATATTCATTTAATCATTTCCCCCTGGGATTATTAAATGATTTCTGATTTTGATTCTGATATGCAAAAATCTGAAATTAAAGATTGTCAGTTTTTCTTCCTTCATCAGTTGTGTAGGGGAAGACCCAGAATCATACTTGAGGAAGAAAAAAAAAAGTGTTGGTGATGAGAGGACTAATACTGATTGACAAGATGACAAATCATGGGTGGTGTTTGTTTCTACTTTTCATTATTACCTGTCGCATGTGACACAAAAGCAGTGTAATGAAACATGCAGTGCAGATGGTTGCACAGATCAGCAGGTGACAGCAGCAGTTGGGCAGGTTTTGATGGTGTAAATGAGGAAGGCTATGATATAAAGCAGTGCGGAGCGCTGTGAGCAATTTGAATGATTACAAGTGCTTATGAGTTAGAAGTGGAGTAACTGTAATTAGTATTGCAAATATTTCCACAAGTTCTAATTTGTTGCACTGGAGAAAGCTATGCTTAGGCTAGCAAATAAATGAGCTGTTAGCTAATGAAACAAGAGTATTTTTGTCTCCCAGCTCTTCTACCTTTCCCTGGCATCCCAGGACAGCCAATAATGAATTATATTTCACCGCTGCCTACTTTTTTCCTTGCTTCACCCTTTTACCCTCTCCCCTCCACAAGACCCTCGCTCATCAGTCGGCTGTTAGAGGGAAGCTCCTCCATCTCTTGCTTATCTTCCCTAGCCACTGTGCAGTCATATCACCCTGACCTGACCATCCATCTTTTCCCATCTCCCTCCATCACCGCGAGTGCGTTTTTGTGTGTGTGTGTGTGTGTGTGTGTGTGTGTTGGACCTTGAGCTGTCTTGTAGCGCTGTATTTTCCAGCCTGAAACCAACCATGTTTCACCTCCAACGGGCCCTGAAAACTCTCTGGCTGTCTGCGGTGGGCTGAGATCGCTTGCTCTGAAAATGTCTGTTTGGTCTTGCGTAATAGAGAAACAGAGCGGGCGAGAGCAAAAAGAGGTCTGCCTCACTTTCAGCTCACAGTTTATTGCGGTTGATGTATCTGAAGACAACCGCTGACAGCTCTGCAACCCTTTGAACCCCACATCAAAGGATGACAAAATGGTGGGCACTGTGTGGCAATTTGATCGGTTGAAATGAGCCGCCGCCATCAGACGTGGACTATCGCTTATCTGTAATTCAAAAAAGCTTGTGGAAACCCATTGCCATTGAATGTCTATTTCAAAGTAAACTATTTTGTGACTCAACGCTCAAAAAAAAGGAATATTCCCATCATGTGGTTTGTGATCTGTTCTGATTTAAAGCAGAAGTTTTTCAAACTGGCACCAGCTCTATAGCACATCTGCATGATGCTAAGCTGTCCCACTTATCAGTTGCCGCACAAACTGCTGGATCTTAACTTTAAGACCTTTTTGGATCCCAGTATAAAATTGTGTTTCCCTAAATACTACGGGTTAAATAAACAGGTGCCAGGGATACGACCATCTTAAACGTGTAGGTTGCACAGTAATCAATTTCAAACATTTACAGAGCAAAGCAGAGCTGCTCTCAAGTTGTGGCTAAGCAATCACAATGGGAAATACTCTGGACAGGATAGTACTGTAGTCTTGCATGAATAAGTTAATTAATCCATTAATCAATCAACAGAATATTAACTGCCAACAATTTTGACAATCCCCTTGGGGACGTCATCAGGAGGCATGGCATCAGCTTTCATAGTTATGCTGACGATATGCAACTGTATATCGCTGTTCCTCCTGATGACACAGGGCCTATTGATGTCCTTTTTATCTGCATTTTAGATATCAAGACATGGATGGCAGGGAATTTCCTACAGCTCAACCAGGACAAAACATAGATCTTACTCATTGGTCCTGAGGGCCAGAAAGTGAAAACTTTTACCAAAGTTTAAAAAATGTAAACTATCACAATCTGTAAAAAATCTGGGTGTGATTTTTGACTCTGAGCTCAGTTTTATTCCACACATCGAAAATATAACAAAAATTGTTTTTTACCATCTTAAGAACATAGCCAGAGTCCTCCCGTTTCTCTCTCAAGCCAGCATGGAGGTGCTGATGCATGCTTTTATCTCTTGTCGTTTAGACTACTGGAATCCACTGCTCTCTGGCCTTCCCAAAAAGAGCATTTCAAATCTACAATTATTACAAAACTCAGCTGCACAAGTGCTGACAAGGACCAGAGGGTGGGAGCACATAACACCAGTTTTAAAGTCGCTGCATTGGCTCCCTGTGCGTTTCAGGATTGATTTTAAAGTCCTTCTAGTAGTTTTTAAGGGTCTTAACGGTCTTGGGCCTTCTTACCTATCTGATTTGCTTTTACCTTATCGGCCGCGGACCCTGAGGTCCTCCGGCACCAGCCTTTTAACCATACCACAGGTAAGTTCAAAAAAGCATGGGGAGGTGGCTTTCAGTTGTTATGGGCCCCGACTGTGGAACAGTCTGCCGGAGAGCCTCAGGGTCGTGGAGACTGCTGAGGTTTTTAAAAAGAGGCTTAAGACCCATCTCTTCAACCAGGCTTTTAATTGAAATCTTAACTCTTTTTGCTTTCTTTTAGGCAGTGCTAATCAGAGCACCTTTTATCCTTTTCGACTGTTTTAATCTCTGTGTTTTAGCCTTCATGCTTTTATTTATTTTTATGGCCTCATGTCTTATGTTCTTATGCTTTTATGTTCTAGTTAATGTTTTTAGCCTCTGTGCTTTTATGCTTTTATGTTTTAGTCCCTCATGTTTTTAGCCTCCATATTTTAATCCTTTACTGTTTTAGGCAACAGTTTTTAATCTCCAGTGTTTGCTCAGGGGGCCTGCCAGATTGGGAGTTGTCTCTGGTCTGGCCACTGGGGGTGCTGTCCCGTGGACAGTTCCGGCCCGGGCGACTAGAGGGCTCTGCACCTTGGTGCGGAGCCTCCTGTCTGCCCGGGTTGGGGTGGTCTCTGTGGCGTTGCTCCCTGTGACCTTGGACTGGGATCTCTCCCAGTGTGGTTGGCCCCCCAAAGGTAGCTTCCCCTAGCCTCCTCTGTACCTCAGGTCTCGCTGCCCGGCCATGTCTCTGTAGTGACAGCTAGTGTTTGTGTAGGTGTGAGTGTGTGTGTGTCTGTGTCTGTGTGTCAGCGTGGCTGTGTGTGTATGTATGAATGTGTGTATGAACGTATACGTATATCTCTGTGCATGACTGTGGGGGTGGAAGGGTTGGGTTCTTTTAACTTTCTTCTCCTGATTTTATTTGATGTTTCTCTTTTTCTGGACATCTCTGTAAGGCACTTTGCGATACTTTTCTATATGAAAAACTCCATATAGATAAATGTTGATTTGATTTGATTTGAATCGATTAGTCATATAAAGTCCTTTGATAAGCAAAAATGACAAGATACTCAGCTTCTCAAATTTGAGGATTTGCTTCTTTTCTCTTTTTTCTATCATTGAACATTTACATATGTTGGTGTGGGGCTTTGCTTGGACAGAATAAGCTATTTGAAACTGAAATTTAAATTGTCACCTAATGCTTCTTTCACTATTCTTTGACATTTTGTAGATGATTCTAAACAATAAAAGTAATAGAAATTGAGCAAGAACAATACAGAAGATTAATGAGTATAAATAAATAATCTTTAATTGCAGCTGTGTTTAAAGACAGGAAAGAACTTAGTCAAATATCAATAACATTTATTTTAAGTGGTTTAAGCGTGAAAAAAAGCTGCCATTTAGAGCAAGAAAAACAACAAGAGAGTGAATCTAGCTTCTGCACCTTGATCCTGGAAATCTTTTTGAAGAGGTATATTTTCTGGAGAATGACCTTTGCAAGCTACATAACTTTTTAAAAAAGGGTGGCAATTTGTTCAACGCTGAAATGAGAGAAATGGGGATGTCATATTATAACTCAGCCAATATGATACATATAACATTCTGCATTGCCTATGTTCTGGTGTGCCATGTGAAATATAACACTGGTACTGTGTCTCTATCCATAGCAATCCTTCCAGAGTCAGCATGGAACCTTTCCCTAACACAGACCTGTTGTATGTTGGGAAAGCCACTTTACAGACCCCTTTTGTTTGTATGTGGACTACATCTCATTAAGTGTATAAAGTTTTTTACTGTGAAGACAGCCTAGAAAGGGGTTTGAGATCAAATTGATGCAAATTGTGATCTGAAATTCTGCCTGACGCAGCGTCTGCTGTGCACGCTAGCATACTTAAACAACGGCATGCCACATTATATATCATATCTTTGACGACAAATTTGCGATGAGCATACCAACCAGTAAACCAGGTGGTAATGCAGTGGGATGTCGGCCATCACTTTGTGTGTTCCTGCACTACATACGATGCAACTGAGGAGGAGACAATTAACAGGATATATTGCCTGCATGTTCATGTCTTCTCTCTTTGTTACTTTGCTTGTGTGCTAGATGTGTGAGCGCATCCATCCCAGGGGATATGTGCTGTCTCTTTCTTGTGGGTAATTACAGGTAATGTAGGATGACAAAGGAGCACGGTCACATAAACAGCAAAGGGACTACTACACTGACTTACAGCACCCTGATAAATGCAGCTGTGCAAATAATGTCTGGAATTATAGGCACATACTTCCACAAAAGCAAGCGCACACACACTGTACCAATACAGTACACACGACTAACACTAATGTAAACACTCAGCACATAATGGACGTGTGTATTACAGAGGCTCATTGTGGCCCCTTAGTAAATACACATTCTGCGCGTCAAGCATGTCATCTCATGTCATCTCATCAGCTGTGATCACTGTGAGACCATTAGATTGTGTTAGTCAGAAGGGAAGGGAAATCAGATACTGCACCGCATGTATGTTTACTCCTGTATGTGTGTGTGTGTACATACTTTATGGCCATTTGCATGTATGTGTGTGCTGCCTCTCTGCATGGGGTACCAGTGGCATCTCAGTGTGACCATGTGTTTGTATTTCTATCCAGCTAAGCAGGGCAATGTAGCCTGCTTGACGCATTGCAATTATGCAAAGGCAAATACACATGAGAAAACCACTATGGAACAACAGTGGATGTCTTTTTTTACTTTGCTGATAATGGATCACCGGAGCTATTTTTCATTCTAACAAGGTAAACAAACCTCTAGCCATCCATGGCAGGAGATATTACAACAACAAAAATATGTTTTCACCTTAATATACAGCAATAAACATATAGTAAGGTGCAGCGTACAATTCAACTGTGTTTTTCTTGGTTTGAATCGGCTCATTTAATATGAAGCATTAGCCAGAAGCCGCTTAGCTTAGCTTAGAAGTTAGACTGGCTCTGTGTGGAGCTACTGGTTTTTGAATAGAATAAACAAATTGCATAAAATGTGCTGATTATTGAGCCTTTGTAAAACAAGTCCTTGTTTTTTGGCCAAAATTTTTGCACGTTTAAAAATAAATATAACCTCAAATTGTTTCAATCACGTTTACACACCAACTCAGAAACTTTCATTCATCCAGTTTGCGTAACAAGTTCAATTTTTCTGCTTTTTTTCCACACCCGTCAAAATCCTTTGACCACTCAGAGCCACCGTACTGGCAAACCATCATCCTAAATGGCATCTGTTAAGCAGACTCCCTTAGTTTCTTTATGATAAACATGGATTATAAGTTAAAAGATGTAATTTCTAATCTAAGATATCTGGCAGCTGGTTATAGCTTCATATTTACTGTACAGATATGATAGTTTTCAATCTTCTCATTAAAATTTGAAAAGAAAGTGAAAGAGCATATTTCCCAAAATGTCTATTCAAACCATTGCTCATTTTTGAACATTCTAGTATTAGTTAGGTGTGTATGAGCTACAGAATAAAAACCTAAAGTTTGTTTTGTAGGGATGAAAAAAATGTATTAAGAAGAGACCATATTGTTTTCCTGGTGAACACCATTTAAACTTCATAACATTTATCTTCACAGAAACACAGTAGGAGGTTCAACACTAGGATGATGTGTGTTTTGATTTGTCTATATTCAAGTGCATGTAAAATGAAAAATGTGTAAAAAATCATGTCAAAGGCATCTCAGACTGATTGTTGTTTTATTTCATTTGTGGGAGAATAACAAAAAATGGAAAAGTAAATGTGGATTTGCACTGAAAAAAGGATAAACTATTTTACTCCTGTGGCACATCTTTGCTGGTTTTATCTGCTTTATCTGGATTTACCCCACCTCTCAGGTTAGGGAATTACTAGGCAGCCTCAATGGGAAACACAGAGCTCCCCAGGCATAAATCACACACCCACACTATTTTCCATCCTGATTCCCTTTCTTTATCCTTTTTTCTCCATTTCCTCTCACGGTCCACGCCCCCAGCACCCCCCCCCCCTCGTCTTTGCTCTTCTGGGTTTGCTCCTCTTCCTGTTTTCATCATGTTGCCACAACTCCTTCTATATTGCTCATGCTGCCTCTTTCTCCTACTTAACATTTCACTATTTTTCTCAGTTTCCACTTTTGTATGTGTCTCCCTCTCCCCCTCCCTCTCTCTCTCTCATTCTCTTCCAAACTACATTGCGCCATCCTTTGTCTCAAACTGCGAGAGGAAGAGTGGCCACCTGCCGAGTACCGCAGGGGTTTTAAAATTACAGTCAAATTATTATTCACTGTTAATAAGATTTTGAGACAAAGAGGTCAAAAGTCGAGACAGAAAGAAAGAAGAGTGGAAAAAGGATGAATAACTGGAATGCTCTCTTTATTACGGTTATTCGTCTTATTTACAAATAGGAGGTTGCAGGTTCTGTCTGGTTGCAGTGTGTAGCAGTGTGTATTTGCACGCCATGTGTGGGTGTTAGTGTGTGAGAGTACATTTGTGTGCACATGTTAGGCCCTAATTCCAGCCTTACCATCTAATTACTTAAATTGTGCTTACAGGTCTTATTGTACTGTACACTTTCCCTTGGAGAGCAATACCCTGTCTTCCTGCTTGCCTGCTGCATTAGCAGTAGAAATAAGCACATTAGGCAATTTTGTGCTCCATAATAAGTACTGCACCTGAGGGATGTTTTTGAGTATAAATGTCTGGACAGAAAGAAAAACAGCTTTCTAGCCCAATTGCACACCTCCTGCAGTGCTTTTTTTGCTCTTCTCTTTTTCCTCCTCCACTCATCTTCTTCTCCTCTCCTGTCTATCAGCCCTCGCACCATGACAGATGAGTTTTTAGATAGAAAGGCCCCATGTTTTTGTGCCGGCCACCCCTCTTTGCTGATTGCTCTGTGATTTTACAATTATTAGTAGATAGGACGGTTCACCCTTCCAGGAAATCGTTTCTTTCAGCTCCCTCGCCAATGAACAGGACAGATTGCTTCATGTCACCTAAAACAAAAGCACTTAAAGAATACTATAGAATTTGGGACGGCCGTCTCTATTTCATACTCACCACTCATGATAGGATTTATTGTCACAGTAATCTGGCCTTTTCTTCCCACTGGACCTGCAGCTCCATCTTGACATTATAAAAAAATCCTTCTCCCAGTTTTAATCCTGTGTCCCTGTGTTAATTGTTAGTTTATCTTTTGATATATGCCAACTATACGTATGTCTCTTTGTTGCTGCAGCACGTGTTACCTGCAGACTTTAGGGTAGGGTAGGCTAGGAGCAGCAAACTGTCAGCACTCCTCTATAGAACCATATTGTGCTAAACTCAAAGCCTAGCCAGTGTTAGTGGTCCAATCAGATGGAAAAATATTTAATTTAAATTACTTTTGTACGAGGGCGGCACAGTGGTGTGGTGGTTAGCACTGTCGCCTCACAGCAATCCCGGCTTAGGCCCTTCTGTGTGAAGTTTGCATGTTCTCTCCGTGTCTGCATGGGTTTTCTCCAGGTTCTCCGGCTTCCAAAGACATGCACATGATAAGGTTTTTTGAATGATGACTCTAAATTGTCCGTAGGTGTGGATGTGAGTGTCTGTCTCTGTCTCTATGTGCCCTGCGATAGACTGGCGTCCTGTCCAGGGTGTACCCTGCCTTACGCCTGATGCATAAAAATGACTACTGTGTAAAGGTTAAAAGTTGTCTCTCGTGTTAAAGTCTTCCATTTTGTTGACCCATCCATCAACCCCAAGTTCTGATCTATTCTTTCAACTGCTTAGAAAGTAGAGCTGTAGTAAATCAAAGGAATATTTTGTAGACTGAAAATCTATAGACGACCGTAAATTGACTGCTGCAAAGACCAATGAGTCAGACATGAATTTGGTCAGACATGACCGCAAAAAAATCGACCAACCGACCAACCAACCGACTGATGGATGTCAGCCCTATTAAAAAGAACATAATACACCTGAAACCCTGCAATCGAGAACTCTGAGACACATATACATTATTTGGGAGTTCTCAGGCTCAATTTACCTGCAAAATCATTACCAATAAGCTAAGTTACGCATGCAGAAAGGAAGGAAATAAAGAAAACAGCTGATGAAAGCAGCACACATGGTCTGTAGCTGTATTGCTGACAGGCAGTATCTCAAGTCATTTGGAAGAGAAATTCCTTCACTGATTACCTATAAATGAACTGTGGTTGGCATCTTTCCTTTTTTTTTTAACATAAAAAGTGTTATTTTTAAATTGCATTGCCATTAATTGAGATGAATGTTGTCCTGGTAGCCCGGGCTAAATAAAAGCATTAGGAGGTGAAATATTACATTCAAACCTCTTACTAGGCGCACAGCAAATGATACAAACAATGGAACACCACACTTAGAACTCGACATACATACAATATGTGAAAACATATTCAAGGGCCACACATTACCAGGGGACTTCCACTTCATTAACTTAAGTAAGGGCCTCTGTTTGGGTGGGTTGTAGGAGGATGAGGTGTTCCAACACATGGACGCATCTAATGAGCCAAGGCGGCAGGATGGAGAAGTGTGAAGAGTGTGTGTGTGTGTGTGTTTTTGCAACATAATCACCAGTCCCCCAGTAATGACAGAAAAACGAGGGACATCGCGCGGCTGATGGAAAGTAAGCAGCCATGTGTTTGAGGTTTGTTTTTACGTATATGTTTAGAGTACTAAACATGCCCTCATTGATATTTCTCTCAACATAAGTGTGGTTTAGCTTCAGTGAATTGCTGGATCAGGAAGATAAGGAATGTAAGTGTGATTTTGTAAGTGTTTTATCCATCTTTAAAGCTACTTAAAGGAAATTTAAGCAGAACAATGGGTGCTTTGGGGCTCAAGTGGTTTTTAACTAACCTTCAGCTTTCATGTTCAAAGTTACAGTCTTTTAGAATAATATCATCCTACTGAATATGAAAATGTGTGCAGCAGCTACAAGACTGAAATATAGGACAAACTGCAGTTTGTATGTGTGTATCTGTGAGTGAGTACAAAATTTTGGCGTTGCCTGAATAAAATATTTCCCAGGGGCCTCTCTGCTTGGCGCTTTGCTGGGGGAAAGCCTGAAGCATCTTTTCAATATAACCCCAAGAGAGAAGACGAGCATTCATGAAGGGATTAAATGAATTGTCAACCATCTTCCTCTTCCCCTTCCTCTTCGCCACCAATAACAAGGGGTTCGTAGGGGCTCTCTCTCAGGACAGTGCTGTTTAGAGGCTGGGGCGTGTGATTTTAATGTGTTTTTGGATTGTCGCCATGGGGCAAGATTTCACCGAACACACTTAAGTTTAATGCTTTGATCACACATCTCAGTAACCCTTCAGCTTTGTCAGAAATATATTTAAGATGCCAGCATTTGCCAAGCCGTAACAAAAAGTTTATTCAAGTGTGCTATTAGTTTACTTCTTCTGAACTAAGAAATAACAGAGTATACTTTTAGTTAACTTTTTATGTACTTCAGAGATATACTTGATGTACAGTATCTGGCTTGTCAGAATGAGCCAACTCAATTACTTTGCTTATACTGAAGTACAGTTTAATGCTAACATGCGGCTGTTTAGTAGGTCTAATGATCACCATCTTAAGCCTCTTTTACATGTGCACTGCAAACCAAATATGATGTACACATTACACAGTATGTGAGAACGCAGATCACCAATTCAGTAGGATGGGACATCAGTTTACCCTCTCTTGTGAAAAAAAACTGTTTAATCTCCAACAGAGACCATGTGTGAATTTAGCCACCTCATTTTCCAGTGTATTTACAAGAACATATGGTATTTTGATGACGTTTCTATCACGCTGCGGCTGACACTGGAGAAACAACGTGAATCGGGACCTTCTGTCTGTAAGGGCAGAGGCCAAAATCAACTGACAAATTAAAGGAACAACAACAGACTTGGTTGTTTTACCACCAAATTATGAAACGGCTCCGTTGGAGGGGTGTACTCTACGTCATGTCATCCCTCCTAAATGTAACTGAGTATTTCCAGTCAGTGAGAACACATCTGACACAGAGAATCCCCTGTTGTGTGCTGCATGTGAAAAAGAGAAACTCTGGACCATGTCAGGACCTGATTCTTCTGATATTATCTCCTGAGTTATTGTCATAATTTGCAGTTAAACACAGTACAGCTGAGGCTGATGATAATGTCATTAGGTTTGCTTGCTTCAGGTCAGAAACTAAAATAGTTGAGTTCTCACAATGACTCCTGAGCGGAACATGAATGTCTTTAGCAAAAAATCATGGCGATCTATCCAGGAGATGTGAAAACATTCAACCAAAAATTACTTATTTCAATCTCATGGTAACAATATAGTTAAAGTCTGGGATCACCATTATGATTCATCTCTGGGGATCATGAATCCGTACAAAAAGTCATCCAAGTGATGGACTGACATTGCCATTCATACAGCTGTGTCACAAAAAAGGCTAAAAGGATGATTTTACAGCAATAACGCAGATTTTACTACCGTTGCATTCACTGTATTTTGCCTCCTTTAAGTTTTTTCCATGATCACATAAATTACACAAAACAAGCAAAAATTGCAGTGCGCACCCATTGCCACCTCAGTTAGAATGTGTCAATACAAACTGAAGAGCATGGGGAGCTGTTACAACACAGTAAAAGTGCGCATTATGTTTCAAATTACTTAAAAAATAAAAACCAAAACAGATGGTTTTGGCTTGAAGCTTGAGACCCGCTCTTTCAAATCAGAGCTGAAAGTTGGATGCTGAGCTACTCCCTGTTGCGTGGTTAATTACACCATGATACAAAAGACTTAGACCTGCTGATGACACAAGGAAGAGAAGGAGGGGAGAGGAGGAGGAGAAGGGAAGAACAGGAGGAGGAGGAGGAGGAAGGGAGGCAGTAATAACACAGGCTGTAGAGCCATCAAAGCTCCAGTAAATGTTGACTGAGTGCCCTTGAGATCACGGTGGAATGGAGAGGAGTGTGTCTCTGTGTGTGTTCATAACAGACTTTGTGTGAGCTCATGTGTGCACATGTAAGATGACATGTGCCTACGTGCACTTGCAGTGCATGTGAGGACGATTATGTGGATTGGATGTTGATGTTGAATGCTGGTGAGCGTGCACATGAATCCAAGTGTGAAAATGACAGACAGAAGAGGGATCAGAGGGTAAAGACAGAACAACACAAGTGTGACTTAGATAATGAGGCTTTACAGTCTACACACTTTTGTCTTTTACAAATGTGTGGTACTGTCTTCATTTAAATAAAGGATCATGTCCATACAAGTGGTTATCAACATTAGACCTTTCTTTCATTATTTTCATTTTTTCACATTTTGCAGTTTTGGTCTTAGGAATTTAATTGCACATACACTTTAAACTGTCTAAGAAAAATATCATCATGAAAAAAAGAAATTAAATGTTATGTTTCCTTCAGCTTAACATCACATATTCAATTACCCCTCACTAAGGCACGGTACCAGTGTAGATGATGTAAATAACGTGTACAGGAATCAATAAAGTTTGACTGTGACTTAAACACCAAATAATAAAACGCTTCCGTGTGCATGCTCTCTTTCTCTCACTCTCACACACACACACACACACACACACACACACACACACACACACACACACACACACACACACACACACACACACACAAACACACGCCTGCAGGATGTGAATAATGTAAGCAACTAACTAATCAGGCAGTCAGCACATGTGCAGATGCAGATAAATGAGCATCAGTGTATGTGTGCAACTTTCTCTGCTCACTCTCAGCTGATCACCACCTTGCATCTGTCCTATAGGACCTGACAGGATAACCTATCGTATGTGTGGGTGCGTGTGTGTGCGCGTGTTGGTGCGTGTGTGAGTGAGAGAGAGTTAATGTGTGTTTGTATGGTGACAGGAACCCGCCACTCCGTTTATCCCATAATCCGCCCTCTGAGGGTGAGTGTGCTAAACACAGATTGCACTCCCCATGTAATCTACAAGGGCATCGTCGCCAGCATACGTGCATTCACGTATGCAAACAAACACACACACACACACACACACACACACACACACACACACACGCACACAGATGTTGGGTGGCCTTGAGCTATATCAGACAATAATAAAGCTATTGTATGTTTATTCACACTCGCACATTCAAGAACTTTGTGTATAAAAAAAGGACAAAAAAGTAAATTAAAGATAAAAAAATTACCATAAACACTTGCCTTCTTGTGCACACATCCACACAAAGTGTGTGATGGAGCGTTATCGCAGGCCTTTCCTTCCTGCAGCTGTCAACCTGTACAATCAGCACCGCTCCCAGTAGACAACACACACCAAAACAATAATAATAAATAATGGCAATAACTGCACTATAATATTCACCAACTGGATTCACTTCAGTGTGAAATATTTTGCCCAGGTGAATTTCAATCGCAATGTGCAATAGTAATAGAAATGTTTTTCCCCTGTGCCTTAGTTTGAATTTAAACATTTAAAAATATTTTAAACACTGTTCCTGTTATTATTATATTTTATACCTCCCTGTGTTTATATTGTTCATATTTTTCTATATTTATCGAGAATTGATTGTTTCTTATTGATGTTTGCCATCCAATATGCTGCTGGAATGTGGGGATTTCCGCTTTCTCGAACTAATAAAGGAATATCTTATCTTATAGGCCTAGTCAGCCGTGGGACAATACTTTTCCTCATACTCTGAGCTTCTCTCCCCTCTGTCTGTATCATTTATGTCTCATCAATTCAATTAGTTGATCATTAATCATTACTAATTCAACTTCATATCTACCACCATAATTGTTATTGTCACTGTCATGTTCTGTCACCCTTGCTGTGCTTGTTTCTTGCTGTTCTGCTGTCTTAACTGCCATAACATGTAAGTAATATTTACATTTACTCTAACATGAACATGAATTAAAATAGTTACTGTTACTTTTTTGGTTGCTTGCATCTCTGGAAGTGTGTCTGTCTGTCTTTGTGTCTGTCTTTGTCTCTATGTAGATTTGTCTTTCTTTTCTCTCTCCTTTTCTTCCTCCCCAACCGGTCAAGACATATGGCCGTCCTCCAAAGAGCTGGGTCTGTCTGACGTACCTACCTTCCAGCAACATCTGATGATTTCATTGTGCTAATCAATGCTCATGGGGGGGGGGGGTCTCCGAGAACATGTGCTTGTGACACTCTCACTTTCTCACAGACACATGCACACACATACACACACACACACACACACACACACACACATACACACACACACACACACACACACACACACACACACACACATACACACACACACACACACACACACACACACACACCTCAAAACTCTGATACACTAACTGATTGCACATAGACCTCACCTCAAAGAACAGGAATTATAAAAAAAAAAACAACCACAATGACTCTCTGGGATCTCTGCTTTAAGGCTCTGTTTGGCATTTAGTTTCAAAGCCATATCTCATTTTCAGCTGAATTTCAAACAAAATATTTTTTTCATTATTCTTACTTGTGTTTCTATTTTGGCATTGGTAAATCTGGCACTTTTGGTTATACGTCACAATGCCAGAACTTCAGTGCACAGCAGGCTACAATGATAGAAGATCAGTGAGAACATCGAAATGTCTTGCAGTTCTTCACCGTTTATACTGAAGTAAAACTGTATAGTACATGCATGTGGCCCATACGACATCCTGTGAGATTAATGAAAGAGCTTAAAACCCCCACTGCTCACAGTGTGAGCGATATTAACACACACACAAAAACACACAATGATAAGGAAGTGTTCTTCTTGCTCATTAGAGCATCTTTATCCTCTAGCTCTGCAGCCCCGAGCTAAGGGTGAAAGGAAGTTTCTTTCCATCTCCCTTCATCTTTGCTCTTTCAGAGCCTTATAAGCTTAGTCTCCGTCCATCTTTGCCACACTGCCTTTACCAATCTCCCTCTCTTTCTCCTTTGTTTGTTTCTTTTTCTGCCTCACCACACTTCCTTCACTATCCCTTCCTCTGTGTTGCTACATTAACCCTGTGTTGTCCAATGCATGTACCACTAGAGCTTCTTTCTTTTCTTTGTCTAAAGCCTTTCATCTGCGCCTTCACCTGCGGGCCTCCGTGATCCCACAAGGACTCAAACATTTACAGACCCCAGCTGGCCTAATTAAGCTAAATAGAATATTGAAAGAGCACAAAGGGGATGCTTTTGTGCCTACCATCCATAAGGATGCCTTATGAGCACTTGAAACTTCACAAGCAATTTACCCAAGGGCTGGTCTTTTCCTCAGAACGCCCTTTTCAGCAGAGAGAGGTCTACGGCGCTCAATGTGGCAATCATCATTCCATGCCGCAGAGGACTGCAGAGAGCTTGAGA
The DNA here is from genome assembly GCF_963691815.1 of Echiichthys vipera. Classification (NCBI taxonomy): domain Eukaryota; kingdom Metazoa; phylum Chordata; class Actinopteri; order Perciformes; family Trachinidae; genus Echiichthys; species Echiichthys vipera. Next base: position 13,696,449 of record NC_139845.1, on the reverse strand, counting down.
TGCCAGGAGGCCAATGTTGTCTATCATATCACATCTTTGAGTTTGTACTGTATTATTGAAGTCAGTTCTTCATATTCAGACCGATGCTGAACATATTCGCTAATGAGAGCTGCCAAATATCAGTGCTGTGCTTTTCACTGGTGGATACTCTTCCAGATTCAAAAACTGTTGGTACCGGGGGGATCTACTATATGTACTGTTTGCTGTTTTGGCTTAAAATACACACTCTTAAAGGAATAATTAGACATTTTGGGGAGATTGCCAAGAGCGAGATGAGAATATCAATACCAATATGTTACTGCAGGGTCAGATGGTTTGGTCCACAGAACCATCTGAGAAGGTATTCTAATTGGGAACGGGACCGGCACTTTCAAAACACACCTGGCCGGTGATTGGATCAACCGTGCGTCTATTAAACTCTTGCCAAAGCCATTTGGAGGAAACATTCTTTCCAAAATCAGTGCTGTTCATATACATATGTATATACACACATATATGTACAGTATATATATGTGTATATATATGTATTTCTTTTATACTGCATGAATGGAATTTAGACACATTTATTACAGGTGTTCATGGCCAGGTTGACAAACTGCACCATGTTTCTTTTAGAAAGAGGGAAACAGGAGATCTACAACCCAATTATTTCTTTAAGAATCTCCAACATGCAAACTGACCTGTAAATATTTTTAAGTAAGTGGACGGGCTCTATGTCACTGTTCAAAATACATACATATTGTTCTTCGGGGCCCCAACTTTCTTAATTTCCTGATTGTGCCACATCTTGGTTATGTCAGCAGCTAGTTTTGCCGGGGCAAAAAATAAAATAAAAAATCCACCCAAACCAAGCTCACCATCTTCTAGCCTTAGAGTCATATTTGATTTGCAGTTTTGCAAGTGGTATTGATGTTCGAATCTGTTAGTCAGCAATAAAGCGAATCAGCAACTTTTGAGCTTTTATCACTAATTTTGTTTGTTAAAACACCCTGTCAGAAGGATTTTAGCTTAGTGTTGAAGGCAATTGGTTAAAGAAATAAGGAATATCTCCAAATGCTGCCTTTCCAACAAATCTCTGCGGCCATCACTTGAGCAATAGCAACTAGTGATGGATTGATTGATTGATCGGTTGACATATTTAAAAGGATATCAAGAGAGGTTATTTTCTATTCTAAATACTTTCTTACTGCCCATGTTGTACAGTATTTTTCCACTGATTCTATTATCCATCACTCGTTCTCAGCAGAGGAAGAGAGTCTAATGTGTATTTCTTCAAATGACAAGACAAGTTTTGAATAGTCCCAAAGATAAGGACATTCAAAATGAAGGATGGAAATGGCCCGATGAACTAACCCCGGCACGGCACTGTAACATCCCCTTCCACAAAAAATAAAAGCCAACATGTCACTGTAGTGTGCATAACACCTGAGGTCTTCATTAATGTATACTGCCCGAAGAGATATAAAAATGTGCTGGAATCACTAGACTTAGTATGCCTTTTGTCTGTCTGCAAAAGTAGATGTGAGATATATATTTTTTTTGGATGGAGAAACAAAAATCAAGGCTTTGCTGATGAACCTTCACTAAAAGAAAAGATCTTTGACCTAATTTAATGTTGCTCCCTGCTTAGGAGCACCTGTCTCGGCATGATACAGCTGTATAATTGATAAGGAGTCTAGCTTAGTCTGAAGCATGCATAACAAAGTGAGTTACTTGGCATGTGTAATTACCTCATGACAACAAGCACTTCCTGATCCGGTGATCATATCAGGCTGACACACCTGCATGACTGCAACTGCACCTGCTTCTTGTCCAAACTCCAAACTGTGTACAACTGATTTAGGCACACTATTGAAATAAAGATATGAGAAAAAAACAACGGAATAAAAAGACAAAAACATTTAAGACTTATTTTGGATTCTTGCACCACTAACTGTGCAGTATTTCGTCTTGCCTGTAGAGCAGGTGCATTCCCTTGTGAACTATGTGCATGTGTATGATTTATTTACACCAAATCATATAGCCTTAACTGCTGCCAAAGCCAGAATCTAAATGCAGGAAAGTGAACTCAGCTACACCTCTATGTGGGAGGTTATACAAGAACCTTATCATACTTCCATTTCTATTATGCGGTGGAGAATGCAAGCAAGCTGGCAGCAGCTCCCGCTCTTGTTTATTTGCCTTTATAGATTTTTTTTTCTCTCTCTCCCGTTTTTTTTTGTTTTTTTTTCTCTAATGGAACCCGGCACTGTGCCACCTGCCAAATTGTAGCGGTAGAGAGAAAAGAGCAAAATAAATACAACATGTGTGTGCAGGTGTGTTAGTGCTTGCGGCAAACCAAAATTCAGAATGTGTGTGTGTATGTGTGAATGCTGTGGACTTTCGCAGCCTGTTATTTGTGCGCCACTGTCAAATGAGCTCACTGTAGGAAAAAAAGTATGAGGAGCAATCTGCAGGCCAGGGCATCGGAGGTTGTCTGGCAAATCAAAACACAAACCATTGTCTTATTGAATTGTCTCGTCGTGTCATGACGCCCGGGCCAAGTGTGTTTTTAAAAATTGATCTGTGTGGCTGAAACAAAGTCATATGGGCCATCAAAATCAATTAAGTGCTTTTGGGTCTGTTTGCCTGTTTGCCAAGCCAAATGTAGCAATCTACCATTTTCTGTGGTCAATAAAAAAAAGATGATATTTGCGGAAAAAAAGGAAGGGTAAAACAAATGGAGAGAGATGTGCAGATTAATGTTTTGAGAGACTGAGCCAAAGATGCAGACATTCACAAGCCTGTAAATATCTTCAGCTTGCCTCTCTATCCAGCACTCATTGTCGCTTGTTATAATGAGTGCCACTAGGGCTGTCCCCTTTCAAAAGTGATTCACATCCTTAACACCACTGCAAACTGGATTGCCACTTCACTCAAATCAAGTATATAGAGGAACAAGTTAGTTTATATATTTATTCTTTTTAACTTTGCTACGGATTAAAGCCCATTATTGTGATAGTCTGATTTGCAGATAATTTATTCATTAGCTGACAAAATATTGTCACTTGCAGCTCAGTTTTCGTCCCATATTTTCATCTCAGGGGCTTTGAAAAAGATTTGTTTTTTGATGATGCATTTAGTTAGCCATATGAGAATTTTTAAGCCATAAATTACCTTGCTGAATTACTTTTTTCCCCCAAGCCTATAGAGAGATCCTCTCTCTTAGTCTAAATATGCAGTTTTAAACTAGGAGGAATTGTAATCAAATTACTGCGGAGTTCCTCATTTTGCTTATTGTCACTTCATATCAGCATTTAAAGTGAGCAAAAATAATGCAACTCATTATAGCGCACCTGGGGCGAGGGGGATGTGAATACATAGTCATTTGCTATTCCTATATGTGTTTTTGTGTATGAAAGAGTGAATGATCCGTGCTGGATGATGCAGCGTCCTCCTTTTGCTGTATAATTTCCTGCATACATCTGTGGGAATTAAAATATAAGGTTACAATTTGTACTATAAGCCCACATTCCTGCACACAAAACCAAACAAACAGCAATGTTTGCTCAAGTTAAACAGTGGATCATGAAAACTATCAGATGTTTTTTGCTTATTATCTTTGCATTTAATAGGCCATAAACCAATTGATAAGTGATAAAATACGATCCCTTTGTCCTTTTCCTGCTCTTGCCATTGTTGTTGTCTTAAACACATTTATTCAATATGTTGTATAGGGAGACTTTTGCCTGTGGTGAGATTGTGTTTTACTTTTATTATTTTCCCTTTCCCATTGGGTATAATTTACTGCAAGTATCTGGTTTAAAACAGTGAAACTGTAACCTTGGGTATTTCTAATTGCTTTATTTTATGGTGATGCATGAACAGAAAAACATCTGTAAACAAGCACAGGCTTCATCATTCTAACAGAGCAAAACAAACATGAAGTAATTGCTCCTCACCAAGAATAGTCTGCCAGATAACCCCCTAAAACCACAAACTGACCATTCTTACACTTACTGTCTGTTCTCACATGGCATATTAAACAGTCTACAATAATAGCAACGGCAGATTTATCAGTGAAATTCATAGTTACTTTCCAAAGAAACACAGTCCTTTTATTTCTAGCTTGAGACCATTGATTTTGCAATTGTACTTTCTCCCACAGGTTTTGTCAGCTGTAACTAACTAGCTAATCAGAGTATATACCTTGATGATGTATGATATATGCCTGTGTACAGTATCATGCTAAGAAAATGCGGATAAAGCTGTATGCCCTAAAATCATATCAATCCTTGGCCTCGGAAGTAATGCTAGGTAACGTTACAATTTTAGGTTTCAGGTTTTTGCTTGTATAAAGGCTAAATTCCAAACCTGTTGAATGCCGAGTATTGCACTTACTATAGCCCCCCACTGCTTCAACATGTGAAGACAGCTGTCAAAGCCTGAGACACCTGTCATACTGCTAGTTATGGTTACTAAGAAATGAATGACGATCCCTCTTCTGAGAAGGGGTTCAACAAGAAGTCAATTGGCATCTTTTTCACTTCTGCTTTTTTTTATTAATCAAGAGATGATTTGCTTCAGGTCTTTTTTGCTAAGCTGTGACAGACATTAGAGTGGAATCAGTCTTCTCATCTTACTCTCCAGAGGAGAGTCAGCATAATTCCCTTGAAATCTTTTACTGTTCCTATAAGTGTGATTCCATGTGATTAGATATGTGAACTTGCACAAACAAAAACACAGAGATGAAAGACACAGATGGAGCGCTAAATTTCCCTTAAGCCACCACAGGTGTTGATAGAGAGGAGAAAAGGTGGTGGGTGGAGGGGTGGGGTGGGTGCATCTCCTTTAACCAGCTAGACAGATTGTATCTGAGTGTTTGCTTGCTTGCTTCAGGTCCTGCAGTACCATCAGATAGTAAATTGATAAGAGTGTGACAAGCTAAGGCAGCGAAGGTCAGGACATGATGGCAATGAGGGCAACAACAGCCCCAGTAACTGTGCTAGGAAGGGATATTGCTGGGGGGTTGGAGTCAATGAAGCTAGACCCCACCGCTTTCAACGACTACATTCTCATCTCCAAAATCATATTTCCTTCCAAAGTCATTGAAAACATTGTATTGCACCAGCTGATCACTGATCTCAGTAAAAACACAGTGCCCTTCAGGGTGAGCAATGACCTCCTGTTGACTGCTGATTCAAGTAACTACTCAATCCTGGTCTTCCTGGACTTGAGCTCTGCTTTCGATATCATTGATCCAACTGTCCTCTAAAACTGTCTGTAGGACTGCATAGGAATCCTGGGTGGTGCCCTTAAGTGGTTCATCTGCAAGTAAGTAGTAGACAATGTAAGCATTTCTCCCCCAAAAGTCTCTTCATTGCCTTACACAAAATGTTGAGTTGTTCTCCCCTTATAACCACACCTGCTGCCTGAGATCCTCAGGAAAAACTCTGTTATCCGTTCCATAGATGATGCTTTGCTGCAGAGCCTTGAGAACTTTCGAATGCCCTGCCTTAGTTGACGAGGCTTGCTAAATCCTTGCCCCATTTTAAATCACCCATCAAAACACACTTGTATAAAACTGCTTTTGATTTTTGATTCACCGATTAAGCATTGGTATCGGCTGATATTTGTCTCATTTACTGAATGACTATCAGTAAATAAGATTAGCATTCACCAGTGGCAGTGGCTGATGTTTATGTGTTTTTGTTTTTTGGGTCGGACTCTCAGTCTGTTAGCATCTTGCTACTGCAGCTGGGGAGAAGAATACTCTGGTGTTGACAACTGTGGACGTGACATATGATGTCAAAGGGTGCCGTGCGCATGTGTGTTTTGTTTACAGTGAAATAAAATGTTGGCCGTGTGGGAGTTTAACATGCCGTCAGAGAAAGATCATCTACATAAACCACCACCAGCAAGACTTATTTGAGAAGGAGGGGAGGGGGGGACTTCACCACAGTGCCAGAGCTAAAGGGATTACTAATAATCTAACTAATAGACGACCAACATTTCTCTGTTGCAGAGGACGTGAGGGCTCAAAGCATACACTCTGCCCCCTAAAATCTACAATGTCCTGGCCAAACACATTCATTAGCTAAAACATTTCCCAATGGGTGCATCCCTATTCTTTTAATTTCCCCTTCCCCCTTACTTGCTTTGCTACCGATACTTTGTCTCTTTTGTCCATGTCTTTCATGACTTTGCTATCTTTTACATATGAACAGCACATGCACCTCTGTTTTTCAAAAGTTCTATATAAATTAAGTTTTTATGACTGCTATTATTTTTAAAGATGAAGTGGAGATTTACTGCTTCTGAGGTAAATTGTTTGGAAAGTCTTGCTTCTGATTAATTTGAACAAATGTGCAGGGGATGGAAAAGTAGACGTGCAATTGAGAGACAGATTTCTTAATGAAACGTGACAGTTTTAAAAAAAATAATTATCGAAGCCATTTAAATACTGACATAGGATTTATGTAGGACTAGGGCCTCTACAATGATGGGGCTGCATTTTATTCATATAATTTGCCCTTTTCAGATAATCTTGATGTCACACATTGCTGCAAGGTCACATGAGTTGCACTTTTAAGCCATTTCTGACAGAGGCTATGTTCTCTGCCAAGCCGATTCTAGCAATCCCCATTACACACACATTGTCATGCGTCACCGCGCAGCTCAAATGAGTTACAAAGGAAGCAGGAAGACGAAACATTAGCAGCAGTTGGATGGACTGGATGCATAAAAATATTAGAGAGTGATTTATGGCCCATGTCAAGCCGGTTCCAGGCAAACAGCGCTGTGTAAGCAAAGGGCCCTCCGGCATCTCTATCCACTATTCTGGTACAATGGCTGACTATGAAGCCATAATCTTTCAGCATCAATCAAAGGGAAAGTCTACCTGTGAGATACTGCCACTCATGCACCGACTGCTAAACTTAAATCCCAAACCTAGTCATATCCTTACCCTAACCCCAAAGTGGCCTGCCTTACACCTAGAACAACCTAGATTAGATTATACATGAAAACACCCACAAGAGTGAGATAAGAAATAATTATTAAGAATTAGTTTAATAGGAATGTTTGGTTCATTGATGACAAATGTAACCAGAAGCTGCTGTAGCTACCTTCCAACAGATTATTCTGTTGAACTGAATTTGAAACAGTGAAGCAGTGACTAGTGCATTAGTCAGGTTGCTAAGAATTCTAAAAAAGTGGCTATTGGCACGGCTGTCTATCACTGTACGATTATAGAAGGTTTAATTACAGTAAGACATCAAATGGCTGATGTCCAATAGAACAGTATATGAATAGGTATAAAGCAAATAACAGTTATTAGTGCACTTTGGTTCATATGTAATGGACTTTGCAATAAACACTTCATGTCAGTGCCTCTTGCGTCAATATCAGATGCCAAAGGCTAGCCCTTTGGTGGCAACAGGTGGAATTTTCTAAAGCCAGCATAGCTTCATTCAGATTACATCGTCAAGTGAGCACCTAGAGAGCACTACACAGTAACACTCTGGCATATAATAATAATAATTAATAAACTTAATTTACAGCTTTTTTCTCAACAAGTGCTTTACAAAAGGAACTAAAACCAGACAAGGCAGATACAATGAGAATAAGGCCAAGGGATATTAGCCCAAAGGAAGTAAAGACAATAAAATGAAAGGTAAAGATAAAAACTGCCCAAAAAATTTCAAAAGCTTTCACAAAGAAAGCAGAGATTTAAAAGATGCTAGAGACTTAGTGTGTCTGAGTTCAGTAGGCAGAGATTCCATAGTGAGGGAGCACTAGAAGCAGATGTCATATTACCTTACTGGTGACCAAAGGCCAACCAGCTCCATCCAGACCTTAATGGTCTACAGAGAACATGCCAAGTCAATAAATCAGAAATGTATTAAAAGCGAGGCCATTTCAGTTGTTAAAAGTGAGCAATTACATTTTGTAGTCAGTTCGAAATTTAACAGGGAGCCAGTGTAGTGAGGCAAGCACACGGGTGATGTGATCACGCCTCTGTCCCAGTAATGAGTCAAGCAACAGCGTTTTGTACCAACTGGAGGCCGTAGACGGAACACTGGCTGATACCACAGTAAAGTGGGTTGCAATAATCAAGACAAGAATAGATGATAGCATGTACCTTTTTGTAGATTAGTAATTGATAAAAAATACCTAATTTCAGTGATTATCTTGAAATGGAAGAAACATGACTGAAAGTTTTTGACTTGATCATTAAAAACTGAGGTTAGCACCAAATATTACCCCTAGATTATTTGACAGGATGCCCCAAGATTACCACCAAATTTGGGAAACAGAACAGAATGACCTCAGATTCATCATTATCATAAGCCAAGAAGCAAGACCTTGATGCCTACCCAAGTCCCATGCGATTTATGTAAGAGGATCCTCTAATCAACTGTCAAAGGCAATACTTAAATAAAAAAAACGGAAATGGAGCAGTCACCTCTGTCTGCAGTCAGCAGTTGTTCATTAGTAACAGTAATAAGACCTATCTCAGTTCTATGAAGTGCTTTACAACCAGACTGGAAACTTGTTAAAAACACTATTATTATTCATAAAATATATCAGCTGAGAATTAACTACTTTCGCCAGAACCATCTCATCTCATCTCATCTTCATCCGCTTATCCGGGGTCGGGTCGCGGGGGCAGCAGCTCTAGCAGGGGACCCCAAACTTCCCTTTCCCGGGCCACATTAACCAGCTCTAACTGGGGGATCCAGAGGCGTTCCCAGGCCAGTGTGGAGATATAATCTCTCCACCTAGTCCTGGGTCTTCCCCGAGGCCTCCTCCCAGCTGGACGTGCCTGGAACACCTCCCTAGGGAGGCGCCCAGGGGGCATCCTTACTAGATGCCCGAACCACCTCAACTGGCTCCTTTCAACGCTAAGGAGCAGCGGCTCTACTCCGAGTTCCTCACGGATGGCTGAACTTCTCACCCTATCTCTAAGGGAGACTCCAGCCACCCTCCTGAGAAAACCCATTTCGGCCACTTGTACCCGCGACCTTAATTACTTTCTCCAGAACCTTTGATTAAAAATAAGACAATTTGAAGATTGTTCTGTAGTTACTTAAGGACAGGGTGTCCAAATCTGGATTATTTTTGGTCATTCAAACAGATCAAAGGCAGCGTAATGGGGCCCAACTTCTGTTTTCACACATAACGCAGGCATTCCAGAAACAAAAGAGGCGTTGAGTGCGTGTGACCCGGTCTGCACCTTCAATCAATTGGGATACTATTGCATGCAATGTTACTGTACATGATTATAACTTAGGCTGCTTATCTGTCCCTCCTCTCTGTGTCTCTCAAACAGATGGTGTGGCATAAAAAGGCGCAAAAGCCCTGCAACGAACAGGCAGTGTGAAATGGACTAGAGAGAGAGAGAGAGAGAGAAACCAGATGAGAGTACCAGGTCTGAGGTGTGACCTTTAGAATATGTGGCCCCTTTAACATATTGGACCAGGTAAAAAAAAAGTCTGTGAGAGGGAATGACAAAGAGAACATACATTAATACTCAAATGACCAAGACTAGACACCCTGTCATTTAAAGGGAAAGAATAGGGAATGGAAGTCCCAGAAAACTAAAAGTGAATTAAAACTGACTGATCTATGGGCCTTACGGATTAAGATGTGAGGGGAGGGCCAGTGATCAAAAAAATTCAAACTTCAAAGGGAAATAAAATTACCAAAAGCTGTGATAAAATTCTAAAAGACTAGTGAAACTGCCAAGATCAATTTTGATCAATGGATTAAAACATTTTTAAAAATAACTTAAAAAAACAACAGACTACGCTCGTGATAATCACTAGAACTGCATTGTCTACAAAAGCCTGCGTTACAAAATGCAGGTGTGAGGTTTGAAACATGACCCACACAAGAGGCAAAAAGTCAGAATAACTTTGCGCACTGTATGGAAGTAAAATACCAAAACAAAAATAAGATGCACAAAATTTGTAGCAGCCATACTTGTCATATCTGCAGGAAAAGGAAATTATGCATTATGATCTTATTATATCAGTTATTTGCATGCTCTCCAATCCATGCAAAAGTAACCATTTCAGAGCATATGTATTCCAGTTAGTTAGTTTCTCAGTAAGCAGAGTGCCTGCATCAGCACCATCCTTGGTGGGTATCAGTGGGGCAATTCACAAAACAGGTATAATACAATGTGATGGTTTTTGGCACACCCGAGCGCCTTAAGCACTTCATGTTGCACCTTGGGGGTAAAAGCTGGAGGCTTTAGGTGCTCAGTGGATGACAGCTCACTATAGAGTGGGTGGATGGTTTTGTGTAGGACAGATTTCAGTTTAGTCCACACCCTTCACCTTCCTACTGCCTTCAGGCTGTAGCAGCAAGCCTTTAAAAAAAGACAGTTTGTTTATTCTTCTTGCCTCTTCCATCACAGTACTGCCTTCTCTGCACACACACACACACACACACACACACACACACACGCGCGCACACGCACACAAACACACACACACACACACACACACACAGCAAAGAACATCACACTGGCCACAACTGATATTACAGTGGCATACATACAGCGTTTTTGAAGCTGAGTAGTTGCTGACATGTATGAATGGGAACTAAAACTGCACCCTGTCACCTTTTCATCTCAGTGCTAAGGTGTCTGTAGATTCTTCCTTATGGAGACATTCACTAGTTTCTTCATCTCGCTAACACTGAGCTGCAGACAGCGGCATCAAAAGACAAGGTGCACTGAGTGCTGTGTTAGAGCTACAAGACAACGTCCCCCACCGTACTTGAATACATTATGGTCTTGTCCTCCTGACTAGAGTAGTAAAATTTGATTTGTTGTGGCTTTTGCAATGGTTCCTCTTTAAAGCCCCGACATCACACACATTAACATAGTCTAAGTATGGCTTTAAACACTAAGTGCAACCATGGCTCACAGGACACTAATTGTAAAGTTACTTGATGTCCAAAGTGAACACAAATGCTGCGTTTCAATAGTGGTTCAACATGCCCTCCTTCACTTCACCTCAGCCCTTGGTATTACTGTACGTAAGAGCACATGGAGGCATCTTGGAGAGTTGAGGGAAATTGAGCGGGGGGAGGAGTGGGGGATGAAATGAAACGCACCTGCCTTTGTTCACTTCAGCCCAAACTGTCATGGATCGACCAACAGTTATAGGTTTAGTGCTGTACTGCTTCTTACAAATGATCAGACATACCTTTAGATTAATTTCAATGAGATGAAGGTGTTTTCCACGGATGACTGTGACACGTCAGCACCGTCAGCACTTTGTAAACAGCTGCATCCGTCTTTGATTCAGAAACTTCTTTTATGATCTGTATCATGATTATCATCATACAAATTGCTATGGTTGCAAAATGACATCTTTTCCATGCTTTTACAGGTAATGTTGAGAAGAAATAACACAAGTGAGTATATATAAATTAAGTAGACAAATATTTACTGCAACTTGTAATTTTTCCAGAAAAATATAAGTATTAATGAGATTTTCTTAAGAAACTATCTGTTAAATAGGCAAGTTAGCAGTCCCCACATGTAAGAATACAGACTTATATTAAGACATTACATAAAGTAGGCCTGAAACTGAAAAGCATGTCATATAGTGAAGTGATGATAAAAAAAAAAGATCATAAAAAGTTGCTTTATTTATGCATATTGTTCTTTAGTGGTGAGTAATCCCAGCTTTATATACATACCTTACTGCCACCTACCCATGGATGTATTTTCTTTCACCAAATGCATAACTGCAATGCATTGTGGGCGATATCCACCCCCTGCATGGCCATCGTTGTTCACTTGATCACTCAGCCCTCCGAGGGTCGATCTCACCAAGTTATCTTCAGTTTTTCAAACATTTGTGATGATGATGATGGCAATGGAGATTCCCCGAGCGACAGTTAGTGTAGTCGTGTGGGTGTGTGTGGGTGTGTATGTTTGTGCGTATGGCTATTTATGTGCATGAGTGTGTATATCTGTGTGTATATTTGTGGGGCCGGGAGGTTTGGGTTTTCATGGTGTTTCTTTGTTGTTCATGTTTTGGTTTGTTTTTATTCACTGTGAGGCACTTTGTGCTACTCAAACGTATGAAGAGTGCCATATAAATGAAGTTGATTTGATTTGATTTGATTTGATTTGAAGTGCTGGGGGGAAGTGAACAAGGGCACGTTGAACCAGTATTGAAACGCAGCAAAACTGTAAGTCGCTTAGCACAGCTTGTCATCATCTTGTCATCACCTGTGTGTTACCATGGAAACATTCTGTAGACATTCCTTCTATAAAAAGTGCTGTATGCTCTGACTCTATCTCCTGGAGGATCCAGTCATGTAATCGTCCATCACCAGCAGCCCAGGATGAAACTTTGGGAGGATTTGCTGCAGGATCACCAGAACAAATGAGACCTGGGCCTCGGAAATCTGTGTATATTCTCCAACGCGGAATGCGATTGAACATACATACACTTACTCATTGGTGGATATGTAGTCAAGAATACAACTTGGACGTTTCAAGGAAGCAGCGAGTTAAGACGAGGTATTTTCAAGCTCAGTCTCACCACAAGGTCACAGTCTGCAGGCAGCAGCAGCAGCAGCAGCAATTGCCGCTCTCCATCTCCCAGCCCCATTTAACTGACTGATGCTTTTTGACATGTTGGAGCAATCGAGCCAGTTAGCCTCTGGGAGGTTTCAATTAGGACCGGGACTTAATGCAGCAGAGAACTTTTGCAAAGCCCTGATACGAGGTTACAGCTGGATTCAAATCAATATGGAGGACATAGTTAAAGGCAACTGTACTGAGCCACATGCTCACAGAGCGGCTCGACAACTCTGAGATGGGCGAGTGTAGATTGTGTGAGGGATAATGCAGCGACAGAGTTTTCTGTTGGAAGAAGATGTGTATTGAATAGTCTTTATCTTCTGAGAAACAGTTTGAACCCTCAAAGGCAATTAGGTCTCTCTCAGTAAAGTTCTAGCCAGAGGCAAGCAGGTGCATTGTTTTCCGCTGTACCTGTGGCCTGCATGGCGCAACACACACACACACACACACACACGCTTGTATGATAATGAAAAGGAGGAGAGCTGTGAGTGACACGGCTGCCTCACTATTTCACAGCCCTTCCGACAGGTCCATTTCCTTGCAGCAGGCACGTGATTCAGCCGAGGATCCTATATAACTGCCACTGCCACCTTGCATCGGCTCTACGTACCTGATTTATGGATAAGATGCGTGCAGTTTTACACCTCCTCAGGGACCGGGCCTATTTAATTTTGTCAGGGGCAATTAAACAGTCCAAGATGTAAACTGTAATATGATGAACTACAAGGAGATACCAATGATGTTTTTTTATTTTTTCAGGCAGCTCCTGGTGAATTACTGTATGTTTGGTAGGGAACGTGAGTATTGCACTTATTCCACATGTTTGCATCAGCTTCAGTGAAGAGCAAATATCAAATGCTTAAGTTTTGTCTGACTTCTTCTCAGTTCTTGAGTACATATTACGCTGCTAAAAACTCTTTTATTTCATGGTTTTCATCACTGCAGTGAGTGGTATTCTGCGGGTTTAATGGAACAGTGGAAAAACAACTTTTGAGCCAAGCAGACCTTGAGGTTGGCTGTATATCATTTTCCCCCCACAGTGCGAGTGCATCATTGTCTGGACTGTAGCAGTCAAAAATGACAACAGAGGGTGACACTGAAAGGTCCAGGAGTTCAGCTGCCTGAAAATGTCACTGGGTTGGCTCTGACAGAATGCCACACATTGAGACAGGAGGGGATATGACAAAACAACAATCTCAAAGTGCTCCAGATCTCTCTCTCCGTCTGTCTCTCACCGACACACGCACACACACACACTCATGGAATATGCATATTCTATTCCTCCATCTGTCACACACACACACACACACACGCACGCACACACACACACGCACACACACACACACACACACACACACGCACGCACACACACACTCACATACTGTTTAATGCGGAGCATATAGACAGGAAGGTCCTGCATAGTGAATTCATGTTTCATTTATGACTCGATAAAACAAATGGATGTCACCTTGGTTTCGTGAAATCCTAATGGACATTCTTCTCACGATGTTCTGAGATTTTATACCATAAACAATTTCCTGATTAATGAATTAAATTAAGTCACCTATTAATCATTAATGAAACAAGTAGTGTGTTTGCTGTTCACTGATATACCATTTGTAGTTAATGCTATAATCTTTAAGATTTTCATAACATCAAAACCCTCTTTTGAAACTCTTATGGTGGGCATTTTCACCAATAGCCATTTAGTTATTTCTGTAGCTACCTTTTTATAAAGAAGTTTTCATTGTTAGTGGCGTTGTCCACTATTCTCGCTGGATTTAAATTGCCTATCTATGGGGGTTCACATGAAACGATGTATGCATGTAATCCATTGCTATTGTTTTTATTTGATTAATAACAGCCTCACTATTTACAATTCACTTTCCTACAGCTGTATCAGAGGTGAAGTTGCTGCTAACGCAAACAGGACATTTCCTGCTGCAACTACTCTACATTTAAAGCAGTTAACCAATAAAATATAGCGAGAGCTTTTATTGTGAATGTGTAAAAAGAAAGCTAATGTATTTCACACAGTTAGCCTCTTTTTTCCCTTTCTTTTTAAGCAGATTTTTGTTAAATATTGCGGGATAATTTACATTGATAAACTTAAGTTTGAAATAATGTCCCTCAATCCTGTATGGTGGAAGTATTGGGTTTCCGAAGGTTTTATATTTTTATAGTTATCTTTCAAAGGCTGTGCTTTTTTGTCTTAGTTGTAGCATGTGAAGTTGACACATGACAAACACCATCAACCTGGCTGCCGAGGCCCTGCGTACGCTGCCTCTGGATCACCCGCGAGGCACAGGAGCTGACCCAGTAAAAGACTGCGGTCAAAACAGCCGTCACTTGCATCTCTGAAGTCAAACTAGCTCTCGCTAAAGTTGGAGTGCAACCATATTCTGACCTTAATGGAAATTGCGCTGAAACAGCACGGGAAACACATATGTGTGTAGTACATCCCCTTTTCATAAATAATGTGTTCACAGAGTATATACAAAATACATATATGGAAATAAGTAAGAATATATTAACTATCTCCCTTATAAATGAAGAGATCCCACTCAGTTTATCCTCTGATTTTCCTGGAAAAAAATCCTGGGATTGAATAGATTTCAATACAGACTCAAATCAAAACAGCCAAAATTAATATCCCATATTTGTACCTTGAAATATAAAAAGTAACTATTCAGCTGTGTTACCAGAGAGAACAAGCAAACTTCAGACGACAGTTTTTCTCCTCTCCTATTATTTCGGTAACCAAGTGTGGCCCAATCTACCAGGACATAATGCAAACTTTGATTACATCTATAGGTGAAATAACAGTCACCTATTTCTATATCAACATACTGAGAGGATCTTTGGAAAAATAATTATGTGACAGCACCTCTTATAGCAGCCAGCCTGTTTCTATGAGTGTGAGAGCTAAAGTGCACATGCAGTAGTGTGCGTACTCTAGGCATGTAAGGTATGGATTCGTCACGGCTCTCGATCCTTTGATATGGCACTGAGGAGTGGAGAGGGTAAATCAGAAACTTCTTTCCTCATTAGGCTTGACTCCCCCTCTCTTCTGTTGCTGACAGAGAGACTTATATCCTACCTCCACCAGTCAGCTCTCTCAGTATGGCATTGAGCCATCCGCATGCGTAACTGTAGCTCTTCCCTCAAGTCAAAATCAGTGCGCCCGCTTGATCCAATTGGCCACGCACATCAGCATCACCTAGTGTGAACAGGAAAGATAAAGAGAAAGTGTTCACTGTCTGAAGTCTGGCCAAGTATTGCAGTTTTGCCACAAAAAGTCATATAAAGTACATTTCCTCGGGGTGTTAACTTATTGTTTCAGCTCCTAATTTTTCCAGGCTGTCAAACTTGTTTGTCTCGTCCTTGCAGTTCCCCCAAATACGCTAGACCAATGTAACTGTAAAAAACATGAAGGATAAGATATACCTTGATTGATAATATGGAAATATGAAAGTGTACACGAAATCCACCTATATTACCTATCCGATTTTGACTGCTGTGTTCAAATTGTTGGGTCTCTGTCATTTATGAATAAGTCATAAAGTGGTCTAACTCGAGGCACAATAAGGACCATGACAGACAGAATAGGCTTTCTTTGAATGTGAAATATTTAAAATTTAGGTAGCAAGATAGAAGAATGAGTGAATTATCAGCAACTTACCTGAGTCAACCTTGGTCCAGTGAAGCGGCAGGAAGCATCTCTGCAGTCATTCATCATTCCTGAGAGGAAAGAGGACCAAGTATTATGTTTTGCTCATTTTAAGAATATTTAAAAGGCCATTTACATGTTTTAATGTGAAAACAAAATATGGCCACTTCCCTTAATGGCGATACCGTTATAATAATAGCTCTGTTTTATTCAACGACTGCACACGACTAGGTCACTGAAACCAAAGCAGCTAAATTGAACAGCCAACATTTATTATTTACAACTGTGCTTCTCCTAACATGAAATATGACAAAATATGTATCAAAGCCAAAGGTGCAGTTAGGAGGGACTGGACACTCCCACTGACAAAAACTGCGTTCAGCCAGGCCGTCTTTTCCATTAGGGCAGCACATCAATGGAATACAATACCACAACCAATTAGAGAGTTCCCATCATATCACTCATTTAAGTTTAATGCCAAAAAAAACGACTAGTCAACACCCAAAGATGCCAACACTGATCCGTCTGTTATTCCTCTATTATTTCTGTTTTATATAGGTATAGATATTTGATTTGTAGACTATCACGTAATGTGCTCTTATGTGATTTACATAAGACAATAATGTAATGTGTTTTTTAACCGTACAATACATGTTGTAATTTTATGTTGTTCTATTTTAGAATGCCCATTAAAAACAAGGAGCGAAGTGATGGATGATGAAAACTAACCTTTAACCTAATTCCCTGTCCCTTTTTTTTAAATAAATAAATTCCCATTACGTTTCAAGCACTTTTCTGTATGTGGTCATAGCAGGTCTGCTTTATGTTTTCCGTATGCTAGATCCCAATTCCAACCACCCCTACCCTGCCTCACACTACTCTAACAATTGGGTAGCAGGTGAATGAATAAAGCCATATATCCACTTTTACATAAAAAAAGGACTCTCAAACAGATGATGCCAGCACCACACACACACAAACACACACACACACACACACACACACACACACACACACACACACACACACACACACACACACACACACACAGAAACTTACCTGAGAGGTTTCCCTGGTAACCAGAAGCCAGGAAAGGACTTGTATTGAGCAACAGTGTTTTAGTACAAATGTCCATTTGACCACTTATCGAATCTCCTTTGTTGGAGGAATTGATCCTTCTGTCCAAAACATTGTAATTTAACTGAAAACTCAAAACATACATTGACAATATTTGTGAAAAAGACAAAAAAAGTAAAAAGTCTTGTATTTATTTTATAAAAATACTGAGTTAATTCCTAACAGATTGAGTAGTTTCTTTTACAGATTACTGAGTCTATGATAAGAGCGCTTCCACAGATGTTACCTGCGCACTGCACGGTTATGCAGATGACTTTCACAGCATGTGCAGAGTTCTCAGGTATCCATTTCCATAAAGACACATTACGGTGAAGTGATGAACAATCATTTGCACCCAAAGGCGTTGCAGTGTTAATTGGAAGAGCTGTTGCTACCTCCAGTCATAACTCTTCAGTAAGAACAAAAATGTGTTCCTTTCAAAAACTGTATGCGATCACCTGATAGTTGCTAAATTATTATCTGCGAGGCAGAGTACGTGTCAAAGAGAGGGAGTTTGTGATCGTGAGAGAAACTGAGGTTAAAGGAAATGAAAATAAGCATAGTTTGACTCTAGCACAGGTTAATTTAAGCTTATCAAGTTTGCTAATTGGTTTTAAATGAAGCCCTCTCTCTCAAGCACACGTCCAATTAGTGGAGCGTTAACTTCAGGATAGAATCTCTTCCCGTCAACGCAGCCGAGCACTAGTCATGAGTTGTCAATTCAATCGGAAGCTCTCTGTCATTCTGTCTCACTCTCGAATAAGGAAGGAGAAATGGCTTCCCAGGGGATCTCACACATTATGGTGGTTAGTAGTTAGAGTACTTGGAAAGAAAGTAGGCTTGGTAAATGTAGAATTGAGGTATATGAGTTCTAAGCTCAGATCCAGTCAGTTTGAACATGTAAAGACAGCTTTACCCCAGAGAACTACATCCTTTTCAAAAATGAAAGATACATCAACAAACAGCCATGTGAACTTTAATAAGAAAATGTTATTGATGGTTTAGAGATCTCATGTTAAAGCTGCTTTTGAATTATGCATTAGGTGTTTTTCTTGTGCATTCTTGTACTGGAGCTCATAGGAGATGCTCTTTTATGAGGCTACCCTTCACAAAAAAATGGAACATTCTATTCCAGAGCAGCAGGTTTTAACGGCATCAAACAATCTTGCGGCATATCAGCTTCAACATGCTTTCGTCAAAGGGCAGACATAAACAATTCGCAAAGAGAAAATGTGATTGCATCATCACTTTTGAAGTTATATTGATAAGGATGATGGTCGAATAAAAAAAAAAAAAAGCCAGTATAGCCTTTGACAAAATTATGGACAGGATTGTTTTAATTACCTTGGGAGGGGTTAGAAAAAACCCCAGTTAGTCCTGATAATGCTTATATTGTCTGTAGACAGGCACGTTTGGAGGATGGACTGATAGTGTCATCATATGAGGATGTTGGAGAAGCAAGCTTACATACTGTATCTGAAGATTAGTTTCCCAAAATAAAACATGCATTTTCTCATTGTAAAAAACAATAAGGACGGAAAAAACAACAGTGCGAGTGCAGCGCCGGGAGTTGCAGTCGCTCCAATAAGTGTGCCTCTCTTCGGGATGAATGTCTTGATCAGTGAGAGGGGAGGAACAGGAGGCTGGGAAAACAGCTTGTACAGCCGGTATAATCAGCCCCAGCTTTGGCAGAGAGTGGCAGCGCTTTATTACTTGTCTAAGTAAATGTATAATTGAGGGAGTCACTTCATCCATTGGTGCACTAGAGTGTACAGCAAACAATCTGCAAGACACAGACAGATTTGTTTGAGCTGAAATCTCAAAACTGCCAGGGAGATGACTGATGTGCATCAGGACAGCTCAACTTGCATAGACTTATCTTACCAGACATTTATTTAAACTAGCATAGTCAAGATAATTACTTTAAGTCACTACCTATTGTTGAATGAATTTACACGATTGAGCCTATGGCCCACTTATGAATGCAAGGCACTTCAGAGAGACTTCAGCCAGATGAGTTTAAATTACATTAAAGAGGTACTGCACACTGTTTTTTAAAAAAATGTAAACTCAATTATAGTATATACCTTAGCATTGGACTTGCAGGTGGCCAGTAGTTTGGCCATTTTCAACCCATGAGATGCTGATTTTATAAATTTGGTGAGAAATCTCAACATTAACACCATCACAGTACACTAATATCATTTAGTCTACGGCAAAAAAAAAAGTATTTGTGTAGTACCTTTTTGAATTACTTTGATGAAATAACGTTTCAAGGTTGCTCCCGTATGTACAAAGAAAATTCATACATTCTCTTTTGGAGATAATATCTTTGCTGGAGCCTAGAATTTCTTCTTTTGTATCAAAGAAAGAACATGGAATGCATTCATTTTGGCTTCTTTTTGCTTTGATCATGTTTATTCTCTAAAAGAAAGAAAAAAAACGTGCAGCAAAGTTAAATATTGACTAAACCTATGCTGATTTAAAATGTAGTTTGTGGTGACCAAAATATTCACACTAATGAATATCTTAATGACAAAACATGTATTCTTTACATTAAACAAGTCCAAAACAGATAAAGTGCCACTCGTCAGTCGTGTTTTTATTTGGTCGAGCACCACAAGTTTTAAATGGCTCTCTTCATTAATGTTTTTGTAAACTGCATTTTTGGAAATAGTCCAAAGTAGTTCCTGTCAGATTTAAACCATATTTCCAAAATTGCTGGAAATGGTGGATAAAATTGTACTTGGATTCCCTGGGGAGTGTAATGAATGAAAACACTGAGATCAATCATTCCTTGCTCTTTCAATTAGATGCCATTCCACTTGAGCCTATTTGATCTCTTGTGTAAAAAGCCATGTGTTGCAATTAGTCCTGATTTGAGTTTGTTTTATTAAAGTATAGCCTGGAGGTTGTGAGGAATGTCAGCACATTGATGTTTATCCTGGCATTCTATCTGGATGTCAAATGGTAAAATCATTAAACTGAGCCTTTGAGCTGCAATTTGACATGGAGGACAACACGTCAAGCTCATTACTACTCAATAGGAATGATAGTAGCGGCTGACGTTACAATACAATACACAATACAGAAGTTACATCTATGTTTACTACTGATAAATGAATAAAAAGAACCAGTACAACAAGATACCTTACTCTTCATCACACCAGCTCGAACAAAGAGCACGTCAACATTATGGAAAAGGGGAACAGAAGGGGTTTCATTTCCACAGCACTTTCTGCATCATTAACGGTGGCTTTGATTAATGGTTTACATCCACCCCAAGCCCCACCTGTGAGAATCGCAATAAAGATGATCATATGTCGGGCCGCATCTGCCTTCCATTCCCACACAAAGGCGTAAAGGAAACGCAGGACAGTAAAAGGCAAGGTGTGTGTGTGTGTGTGTGGGGGGTAATTTTCACTCACACCTCACCACCGTTGTAAATATTGTGACTTTCTAATCAGCGAGTTTGGTTCCAGTGCTGAAGGGGCATACAGTAGGCGTGTTCGATAGGGAAAATAGCCTTGCATCAGTTCTCCCGTTTTCTGCCGACCTGTTCGCTGTTTGCAATCCACCCATGTAATCCATCACGGAGACATTAATTATGTACTAGGCTCTTCCAGGACAAAGACTCTAATGAAGGGCCTGTCAACACAGGCCTTTCCCCGAAAACAGTGCAGTCAGGCGGAGGGAGGGATGCTTGTGCTGAGTCCACCGCTTGGATCTGATATTGAAGGGGAAGGCGAAAGCAGTTCAACTGCATTTTCAGCACCTGCACTGTGATAATGCTTGCTCAGTGCACACCTGGAAATGCAAGCTCTAATAGATACACATGGACCACTTGGGGTACAGCTAGTTTGCTAACGATGCTACCGGACTTGATTCATGGCTATTAAAGAAGGGAGGGAGGCTATTTCTCTATTTTTGTTAGGAATGTATCCCAATTTGTGCCTTTGTTTTTCACAAAACGCTTATCCATCATCATTTTCAGTGGATGCAGAAGCATTACTTGGAGTCTAGGAGCCAGAACCCCCACCAGGACAGCGGTACACTGCCATGAACTGCAGCAGCAAAGGTAGGTAAGCTAGCCCCTGGTGTGTTTTATGTGGCGTGCCGGAAAAATAGATTTTTTAAATGCTACACTGCTCACCACCTCATCTGGTCATACAATAATTTAGGAGGCAATTTCGGCGTGTGTGGTCTGATTAATTTGGCATGCAGTTAACACACCAGTCATAATTTTGTGTTAATGAAAACTCAACTCCTGGCATTTGCTCAGGGTGTCCTTCACAGCTCTTTCTGAAGAGGGAAAAGGCAAACCAGCTTTTAAAAGGGATGCATTTCATTTTTAAATGTGCGCTGTGAGGTGGATCTAATTCATGTCAACATGAAGAGTGGTTCATGTGGATTTTGAAAAGTAACCGAATAACTTTGGCTGAGCTGAAAGTGCTTCATACTTTCAGACATGCACAGACATGAGAGAAGTATCCATGCTCTCATCTTACTCCCAGTAAGAAAGGAAACATGTAGAACTATGTGTTTAACACAACAAATGAGTAACCTGTGATTTTGCTTTTACCCATGACTAGTGGGATCCGTAATTATGTGCCCCAGACGGATAAGACATGCCAGCCAGACAAAGATCCACCCAGCCAGCCGGCGAGAATGAGACAGAAGTGTGGAGACGGCGTGATGGATTGAAGGCAGACTCAAGACAGGGCTGCTGCAGGTCTGCTCTCTGATTTAGCTGGACACCTTGCGGCAACGCAGCCCTCGCCGAGCTCTGGGCCTCCGAGGCACAGAGAGATGGCTCAAGGTGTGAAGCTCGAGCCATAACTGAGCCGTGTGGGCTTTTGTTTCATGGCTAATTACCGCTGACTCCTGGCTCTCATCCTCACCCACCCCCCCCTTGCTTTCTCTTCCCTCCATCACCCCTCTGCCTGCACTGTCTTGCTGTTCACCAGTGGAAAAGGTATTACTAATGACAGAAGAAGGTTACCCAATTTATCTTCGGGCAAAACCTCTCAGAGCTAGCTCTCTCTGTGTCCCTGTAGATTGCAGATTGCCAGAGGAAAAAACCCAAAATACACACACATTACAAAAAGCAACAACTGCAACCAGACTTAGCTGATATTATTGGATTTTGGTTTAAAAATATATTTAGGTCTTTCTGCATCTTGTACAGCTGCAACCTTAAGACCATCGGTTAGCATCTCATTTTTAAATTGTATGGTGGGATTTTAGATGCTATGGGCAAAGAAACTTAAAGGAATCTTCTTTACGGGGGCTTCAAAATCCAGGTGGTGTGCTTTCGATGCAGATGGTGTAATTTATCACAGAGGATGAGAAGAAAGACTAGGGGGAAAACAACAGCTTGAAGAGGCCTTTGGTGGTTTTGACCGTTTGATGCAGTTTGATTTGAGAAAAGCCTTTTGGCATTGGCAGTAATCGGGGGTTGCATGACATAGCACATTTTACTGTATACAGCTTTGATAACATCGGATTCTCTTGGAGTCACAGAACATCATGTTAGTAGCCAAATTAAAAAACTGTAAAGTGGCTCTACCTTTTTCTCAAGAGGTACTGTCATCGTACCTTCAAGTATGTTACTCCACTGAGGCCATTTAATGGCCATTAGTACACTACTGGCTGTAAAAGGTACATATGTGACCGAAAAAAAAGAGCCAGTTTTTTAAAGTTAAGGAAGATGTCCTGTTTTTACACACTACGGATAAGGTGAATCAAGGTAACGGACATTATTCCTTATTGTTTTCACTGCCAGTCACAAAGAAGCTCTAGACAAAAACAGAGGCACTTACAAAGGGATTTTTAAGATTTGAGAGAAAGAAATGCTGCCAGACAATTTTAGGAATATGTCCCTCATACAGTATTTTGCACAGGAGGCCTGCCTTTATTTTATCTTTCACAATAATGTTTATTCACTGGTGAAATGATTGTTTTGTAACAACGAATAGTTTGATATTTTGGAAAATATGCTTATTTTGTCTTTGACTGAAAGAGAAGATTAATTGAAGATTGATTGTGTGTTATGAGAGTAGTATCAACCTTCACATTTATTTCTCAGCAAGAAAGCCAATAATGGTATTTCTCAAACCACTTTCTTTAATACAATACCTAAAACATATATGACTATAAGACTATAAGTGTTTTTAAAAAAAATTAATTTACATTCATCTAATATTATAAAAGAACAGATAAGAGATGCCATGGATTTAGAGAGTTCAAAAAAACAGAATGAGTGAAAGAGAGTGGGGGCCATAAAACGAGGGTGAAAAGCAAGGAGAAATTGACTGACATGTCCATGCTGAATTAATGAGGAGCAGGATGTCCACAGCTGTTACCCACTAAACCCTGATTAAACAGTTATTAATAAGCTGAGGCCAAACAGAGTAACGCCAACATTCATCAGATTCAGAATGCCCTGCAAATGCCTGAAATGAACCGCAAACACACCCGGATTACAAAACGTCGACCAATAGGTAAGAGTGTTAGAGATTATTTCAACATGCATATCAGAGGTATTGAAGGAGAGCATGATCAAGTAACATTATACCACTTGATGTTACATAAAAAGCAGATATCTGGTGTGTCAGCCGATGGAGAGTGTCTTGCACTGATCTTTTGCCGTCATCTACTCCTCCATCATCTCCAGGCTGCCCTGCATCTTGTCTGCCATAAATGCCAAACTATTCAGTAATGCAATTTATCACAACAATCTCCATATTCTCTGTGGCGACTGTGCCTCCTCTGTCACTGCAACAGGGCAAGCTTTCAGTTTGAAAGCCACCTGCTGTTTTGACCTTAGTGATGTGTATCCCATTCATTTTCCCATCAATTCCTTTTGAAGTTAGATTAGAAGCTGTGGTGCAGAAACATAAACTAAAAAATAAAAAGAAGATTTATGGATTCAAGGCCATTTTAGCTGAAAACACTGATTGACTGATACAGCATGTAACCTGCAAACTGCATGGTTTGTAGTGATGTCACTGTAAAAAGCATAAAAAACCCTGACATACGGGAATAAACATCCTCAACAACTCTGGTTTTACAAGGGTTTCAGTCTTGTGTGAAGAATCTATGAAATGTGGCCGCACCAATATGGGTCTGTCCATAAAATATATACTGAGTGAAATTAATTTATGTAAATGATGGGTGAAGGTAAGGTTTAAGTTCCCTTGAGACACGGCATTTCATCAATTTCTTTGCGAGCACTTTGACATAATTGCGAGCTCTAAATCTATGATCGGCTTGTGCTGCAAAACCCACAGTGGCACCTGACATTTATGGAGGGTCAGCTCCTGTGTTATGGTAGAGAAATGTGAATGAGGGGTGGAATGAAATCTTGAACGGTTGAAGAAAGGCAAAGATTAACATGATTACGTGAAATAAACAGAAAATTACAGGTATGAGCATATGAAACTGAAGGAGCGTTTAATTAGAAGCTTAGCTATTGATTAAACTGGGCAGAGGTGGGGTTTTTTCATGAGCTTTTTGTGGAGCAATTTATTTTGCAGCTGGCAGCAGGCAGAGAGGATCCATCCTACAGAGAAATGAAGCTGTTGAATGAAGAAATTCAAGATAAGAGAGGGAACTGTGAGGAAGGGAAGGAGAGAGATGGAACT